>NC_035441.2:96918551-97245983 GCF_002127325.2 Helianthus annuus
CACAACATTGGCTTTGCCTGGATGGTACTTAATGGCACATTCGTAGTCGTTAAGTAGTTCGACCCATCGACGTTGACGCATGTTCAATTCCTTCTGTCTGAAGATACGCTCGAGACTCCTGTGATCGGTGTAGATAGTGCACTTGGTACCGTACCGGTAGTGTCGCCATATCTTGAGAGCGAAAACAACAGCTCCCAGCTCCAAATCGTGCGTCGTGTAGTTCCGTTCATGAACCTTAAGTTGGCGCGAAGCGTAAGCAATGACCTTGTCGCGCTGCATTAACACACATCCAAGACCCTGGATGGATGCATCACAATAGACAACAAAATCGTCCGTGCCCTCTGGCAATGAGAGGATAGGTGCACTGCAAAGTCTATCCTTTAGGTGCTGAAAAGCAGTTTCCTGAGTGTTGCCCCAACGGTAGGTGACACCCTTCTGTGTCAGTAGTGTAAGCGGCTGAGCAATCTTTGAGAAATCCTTGATAAACCGTCTGTAGTATCCCGCCAAACCCAGGAATTGGCGGATTTCAGTTGGCGTACGCGGTGCAAGCCAGTTCCTGATCGAATCTACATTGGATGGATCAACATGGATCCCATCCTTGTTTACTACGTGGCCTAGAAAGTGGACTTCACGAAGCCAGAAGTCGCATTTTGAAAACTTGGTGTACAACTGTTCCTTTCGAAGGAGTTCCAAGATCAATCGTAGATGCTACTCGTGCTCCTCCTGACTCTTGGAGTAATTCAGAATATCGTCGATGAAAAGGATGACAAACTTGTCTAGGTACGGCTTGCATACCCTGTTCATTAAATCCATGAATACGGCAGGCGCGTTCGTTAACCCGAACGGCATGACAAGAAACTCGTAGTGGCCATAGCGAGTTCTGAATGCGGTCTTGGAGACGTCCTCATCCCGGACTCTCAGCTGATGGTATCCCGACCTCAAGTCTATCTTGGAGTAGTAGCACGGCCCTTGCAACTGGTCGAATAAGTCGTCTATACGCGGAAGAGGATAACGGTTCTTCACCGTCACCTTGTTAAGTTCCTGGTAATCTATGCACATCCTGAAGGTACCGTCCTTCTTTTTTTTTCACAAATAACACTGGAGCTCCCCAAGGCGAAGAGCTAGGACGAATAAAGCCCTTTTCCAAGAGCTCCTGTAGCTGCTTTGACAGTTCTTCCAGTTCAGTTGGAGCTAAATGATACGGTGCTCGAGCTATGGGTGCTGCTCCTGGAGCGAGCTCGATTTGAAATTCGACCTCACGGTGAGGCGGTAGACCAGGTAAATCTTCAGGGAACACCTGAGGGAAGTCGCGTACAACTGGAATGTCTTCCAATTTCTTTTCCTTCGTTGATGCATCAGTAACGAGTGCCAGAATGGCAGTGTGGCCCTTACGCAAACACTTCTGAGCCTTTAGAAAGGAGATGATGCCAACCACTGCACCACTCTTGTCGCCTTGAATTTCGAGAGGTTCTTGGCCAGAACAAGGAATACGAACAATCTTTTCTTTGCATAGGATTTCTGCTTGCTGTTGCTGCTGGCGATTCTGATTTGCAGGCCGTGGGCTCCTGAATCCTTAGCTTCATGGCCCATCTTGAGACACCTCGGGCAACGTCCCTCGTTGCACTAACCACTGTGGTGTCTGTTGCATTTGTTACACAGTGGGTGAATTCCCCGATATCCACCCTGTCCCTGACCACCAGAAGTTGGCTGACCCGGGCTCTGGTGATCACTATTCTTGCGTTGCTGCTGTGCTTGAGACTGAACGGTAGCGGAACCCTTGCTGGAATACCCATCCCGTTTCCGCTTGTTGTCACTAGGAGTAGCGGGAGTAGCAGAAGTGGTAGCGGTAGTAGTAGCGCTGATACGTCTAGGCAGCCTGTTCTGTTCCACTGCCTGATCCATGAGGCGATGAGCAAGACGCTGAATGTCTTGGATATTGTCGAGGTTAGCCGATGTCACATGGCTCTGAATTTCTGATGCTAGGCCCTTGAGGTACAACTCAATGCGCTTGGTTGGAGGGTCCTCCATAGTTGGACACAGAACGGCCAGTTCATTCAACCGCTTAGTGTATGCCTCAATTTCTGACCCCGTCATCTCAAGATTGAAAACTCCACTTCCAGCTTGTGGATGTCGTCGCGTGTGCAGTATTCCCTTTTGATCAGTTCTTTGAATTCGTTCCAAGGGGTGGCGTTAGCAGCTGCCAACCCTAGGAGTTGAACTTGCGCGTTCCACCAAGTTAGCGCGATTCCTTCTAACGTGCCAGTGGCGTACTTCACCCTATGAGCCTCAGGGCATTCACACATCTCGAATACTGACTCGAGCTTCTCAAACCAATGGAGTAGTCCCACTGCTCCTTCCGTGCCACTGAACGTACTTGGACGACAGTCCATGAAGTTCTTGAAAGTGCAAACTGGTTGCGGTGCGTGTTGACCTATTGTGTACAAATAGGACAAATTTTAAACACGAGAGTTGGTTTAGGAGTGTAGGATCTAAAGATCCTAGTGTGAGTTATGACTACAGGATATACCTCCTGCTTGTGCGGCTGCAAGTGCCGCAGCAACTTGTTCGTTAATGAGAGCCGTCAACTGGGCTTGAGTCATGTTAATACGTCCAGACATGATCTTCATAGTAAAAGTAGCATAAGTGAGAATGGTTCGCGAGTAGTGCGATGACAGAAGAGTGTAAGCACATAAGTATTCTCATGTAATAGAGTCATGTGTATCTAAGCGTACTACGAGCAAAGTTCTATGTAGTTCTAACATGCAGGTAATAAACATAAACCATATTACCTAGGATGTCGAGTCTTGCACGTGGAGCGAAGCGTCGTTGTGGATCGTTGAGAGCACTGTTCTGGTTATAGTCTGGTTTTAATAAAAACGTTTTTCCCATATTAAAACCAAGTTCTCTATAACCAATGGCTCTGATACCAATCTGTCACACCCCCAAAATCCACACGCGGAGTATCACCGCTTGGGAGCGTGACTGACCAGGGTCAAGCCACCAATCATATTGAACATGTAATTAATATCAAGTAAAATAAATGCAAACCAATCCTTCAATACGATAGGTGTTCAAAACATGATAATAGTTTCAAAGTGTAGCGGAAGCATAAGCATGAAAACCCAATGTATAACATAAGTTCAAATGTTTAAATGTTTTAACATGGCATCCACGATCCATGCTCCACAACGACCTGCTCCTCCCTGTGCAAGCTCCATGTATCTAACGACCTGCAAGGCATGTAACAGAGGATCAACAACTAGTTGAGCGAGTTCACAGTTTATAGTTCAGTAATTGCAATAGTGTAATAAGCCTTGTATTCATTCATTAAGTCTTGTATCGTATTAGTTCGTATCGCAGCCCTTCAAGGCATGTATGCGAAGATTAGAGAAAGTTCTCAAGTATTCTAGACTAGGTATGTTTGTATCGCGGCCACCCGGCACCTGTGCGAAGTTTTAGTGTATAGTTCGCAGCCTTCCTAGGCATGTGTGCGAAGATTAGTCATATTATCGCAGCCAACCCTGGCATGTGTGCGAAGATCAGTCATATTATCGCAGCCAACCCCGGCGTGTGTGCGAAGATCAGTTCTATAAGCATCACTAGTCTAGCAGTATCTTAACCAATCGCCTTCCTCACCCGAGGATCATATCACTACGTTCCATTATCTAGGGAAGTACAAATAAATAAATCAATCCCATTCCCACCCTGGGAACCCCATGCCTTGGCTGTGTGAACTCCCCTTGGTTTGCTCGGTATGTTATTGCTTCTAGGGTTTATTAATCGTCTAAGTCCGTTACACACGACCTAGGATATATTGCACATGATACGATATAAGTGTTTGCATCCAATTAGGGTTTGCAAGTTATTGGAAATCAAGCAATGGTGTTTTGTGTGCTTATTGTGTACAGAATGATATCACATAGAATTATTCATACATGCAAGATCATTCAGTTGCATTCAGTATCATACGATTATATACAGAATCATACATCACGTAAACAGTTAATCGTATTCACATTATTCATGCGTCGCGTCTTTGATTACACAGTTTAATCTAACGTGGATGTTAACCTAGTTGCCACTGTTAACATACTTAACATGTTATCATCGTTAATAAGCTTAACAGGTTTAATAGAGTTTGCGGCTTAAACAAGTGACATACACATCTTAACAGCTTGAACATTATATAACATACATCTCAGGGCCTCATATTAACACACACACAAAATCAGACAGGGCCTTGCCCTTCTTAAACTCAGATAAGTGTGGGGGGGGGTGGGGGGTTTCCCCTGTTCAAAAGTCGGACATGGAGGGGGGGTGGGGGTTAAAGCTCGGACATGGGTTGGGGCCAAGAAACTCGGACCAAAAAGGGTGTCACAAAGTCGGACAGCCTCCCCCTTTAACAAAACTCGGACCACAACATGATGCCCTCAAAAAATTCGGACTCCACCACACTTTAAAAAAACTCGGACAACAATAAACCAGCAAAACTCGGACCCCTTCTCATTTGTTATAAAAATTCGGGCCCTATATAAAAGATTCAAAGCTCGGACCCCATATATCATTTACAAAAGATCGGACCTCACTTCCTTATAACAATACTCGGACAAAAGCTTCCTTAGAATAAAAATCGGACAACATTAATCCTTGGCAAAAAGTCGGACCAAGTATGCAAGGTTTAAAAATCGGACACACTTATGTTGTTATTTAAAGGTCAGATATGAATACATCCTTAAAAGGTCGGATCTCGCAACTAATCCATGCAAATGTCGGACCATGACAATTTATAAAGATCGGACCATATGTTAAATAATATTCGGACCATGCATAATGTTATAAAAACTCAGACAATGTTCTTTGGTTTTAAACTTCGGACAATGTTTGCTTTTTTTAAAACTCGGACATATTCAATCAAACAATAGTCGGACTATAACATATTTCACAATTAACATCAATCATCGACCAGAACCTCAATCACATGAACATCATTGTTCAGTTACGTTTTCATACGCTCAAACCCTAATTCATACCTTCACAATATAGAATCAAATCAATCATCAATAGTTTTGGACAATTCAATCATCTAAATCAAGGATCTTAATCATCTAGCAATGATTACACAATCATCAACATTCTTTCACAGTAAATCAGAATCAATTAACAAAGAATAGCATATGATGAACTAGGGTTTTCATGAAACACCCAATCAAGAACAAAAACAACAATCAATCATTAACAATTTACCTTGGATGATTCTAGAGGAAATGTGGAATCAAGAATGAGGAATATCTTGCCAATGATGATGGTGATGATTGCCAGAGAATGTGAAGTACGTGCTTTGGTTTCTTGTGTGAGGTTTAGTGAAGGATTAGGGTTAAGTATCATATAAGTTTCACTAATAACTCTACACACCCTTAATTATTATATTTTACAATATTACACCATCTCAAACAGTTTCACAGTTTCACCACCAAGTTTATGCATTTGACAAGTCTATCACGATTAACACATAACCATGCACAAACACACAATACACTTCATTGAATCGAAACGTATACAATTTCGTAGCCAATTATTTGTGCAATTAAACAACCAAACAATACATGAACGTGCAATAAATGCGAAATAGGAATCTTGGAAATTCGAGTTGTCACAGATTACGTGAATAAGTTTAGTCGGGAATCCTTGGATATCCCACATCTTGATGTTGCAACAGCTGTGTAGGCTTTTAAGACGGGATTACAATAGGACTCTCAGTTTTATCCGGATCTTGTAATGAATCCCTGCAGGAATCTTGACGAAGCTCGTAACAAGGCCCTGAGATACATTCGCTTGGAAGATGACAAAAAGATGCAAGAGAGAATGAATTCTACCTCAACCTATGAATCGACCAACAGGAAATCAGAATCCTCGTATAAACCATATCGCTCTAAGCCATATGGCAGGAATGACAACAAGAAAGTGAATGTTGTTGAAGACGAGGATCCTGAAGAATATCCTGAATTATCTGAATACTTCTTTTCTTTTAACATACCTGAGTTAATGTTTGCTATGCAGGGTTTAGGAGACAAAGCTAGGTGGCCTCGGAAGAATCAACAAAAAGCTGATTGGAAGGATAAATCCAAATGGTGTGCCTTCCATGAAGATTTCGGACATGTGACCGAGGATTGCATTGCTCTAAGGAAAGAAATAAGCTACCTATTGAGCAAGGGGTATCTGAAGGATTTGCTAGGAAGAAAGAAGAATAAAGGGCAGGATCCTGAGAAGGATCCTGAACGAGCAGCATCACCACCAGCAGATGCCAAAATAATTAACTTTATTTCAGGAGGATCTGACATTTGTGGGACTTCATATTCTGCGGCCAAGAGACATGCAAAGGAGGCTAAGACTGAAAGGGGAGACAAACCAGCCTGGATGACTACCCTTACGACTGATAAAGTGATCACTTTCGACAGTGATGACAGGGATACTGTGCAGGATCCTCACCATGATGCTCTCGTAATAACATTATATGTTGCTAACCATTTTGTATGCAGGATATTAGTGGATAATGGCAGCTCAGTCAACATAATTCAGCTGGAAACATTGAAGAGGGTGAATGTATCTCCGATGGACATTACTTTGAAATCCACCGTGCTCGTTGGCTTTAGTGGGGAAGCTAGGAATACCGTAGGGGAGATAAAGTTACCAGTATATGTTGAAGGGGTCAACTCGATACAACGTTTCTGTGTGATGGACTCCCTATCCTGCTATAACATCATACTAGGCAGACCATGGATCCATGATATGAAGGCTGTGCCATCGACTTATCATCAGTGCATCAAGATCCCTACCCCGTGGGGGGTTGTCAAGGTTAATAGTGATCAGCAGGAGGCGAAAGAATGCTACTCATCCTCAATGAAATCCTCAACTAAGCCTAATGCAGCATAGCAATTAAAGATGCGGACCCAGGATATCGTGGAGGCTTCGGAGCAGGATGTAAAGAAAATTATCCTGGATCAAGATAATCCGGATATCTCGGTGCTCGTAGGAACCAATATCCCTCAGGATATTGAAAATCAACTGACTAATTTTTTGAAAAGCAGGATGTCGACGTTCGCGTGGAAGCACGAGGATATGACAGGTATTTCCAAGGATATTATAACACATAAGCTTGGTATTGACAGGTCATTCAAGCCTGTCCAACAAAAGAGAAGGAAATTTGCTCCGAAACGAAATGTGATCATCCAAGAGGAAGTTGAAAGGCTACTAAAGAGCAAGATGATTAGGGAAGTGAAGTTTCCCAAATGGCTGGCTAATGTGGTTGTGGTGCAAAAGAAGAACGGGAAATGGAGAGTATGTGTGGATTACACCAACTTGAATAAAGCTTGTCCCAAAGACCCGTTTCCTCTACCTCATATTGATTCAATGGTGGATGCTACCGCTGGCCACGAGATGTTAACCTTCATGGATGCATCCTTAGGATACTGCTTTCATGACACCCACGAGTATTTATTGTTATACTGCTATGCCCTTTGGTTTGAAAAATGCAGGTGCAACATATCAGAGGTTGGTAAACATGATGTTTAAAGATAAACTGGGGGACACCATGGAGGTGTATATCGACGATATGGTGGTAAAATCCAAAAAGGCTGAGGATCATCTCCAGGATAATAAGGGAGCGTTTGACATCCTGGATCAATATAACATGAAACTAAATCCTGCTAAGTGCCATTTCGGAGCGGGGGCAGGAAAGTTTCTAGGATTTATGGTGACCAAAAGAGGAATAGAGGCAAGCCCGGAGCAGATCAAAGCTATTCTGGATATAAAATCACCTTCAAATATGAAGGATGTTCAACGATTAACAGGCCGAGTAGCAGCTTTAAACAGATTTATTTCAAGATCTTCGGAAAAATGCAAGGAATTTTACGATATCCTCAAGAAGAACAAGAAGTTCGAATGGGGAGCAAAGCATGAAGCAGCCTTGCAGGATTTGAAGCAGTATCTCTCAACCGCGCCGCTACTAATGAAACTTGAGGATGGTGAACCATTATCCCTGTATCTTGCAGTATCAGGGAATGCAGTAAGTGTTGTCCTTGTAAAGGATCATGAAGGTCAGCAGTATCATGTCTATTATGTTAGCAAAAGTTTATTAGATGCTGAGACTAGATACTCTCATTTAGAAAAATTAATATTAGCCTTAGTTATGGCATCAACAAAGCTTAGACATTACTTTGAAACACATAGGATTCATGTTAAAACAAATTATCCTGTTAAAAATGTGCTTAGGAAACCCGAGATGTCAAGTAGAATGGCTAAGTGGTCAGTGAAATTAAGTGCTTATGACTTAGTGTATGAACCTAGAAATGCCATAAAGTCTCAGGCTTTAGCTGACTTTGTGGCTGATTTCAGTAGTGACATTCAAAATGAAGTAGACTTAGAAGTTCAACAGCTAGGAGAATCCTTAGAATGCTGGACATTGTATACTGATGGTGCATCTAAGGTAAGAGGTGTCGGTCTAGGTATACTACTAAAATCGCCACAGGGGGACATATTACCCCAGGCTATTAGGTGTGAATTTCCTGCTACTAATAATGAGGCAGAATATGAAGCTTTAATTCCAGGAATAGAATTGGCTAAGAATATGAATAACAAGAATTTGCAACTATATGTTGACTCTTTGTTAATCACTAATCATTTTAATGGAACCTTTGCAGTTAAAGGAGAGAAGTTAATCGAGTACCTCGATGTTCTCAAAAAATTAGCAGGATATTTCGATGTTTTTACACTTGAACAGGAACCAAGAGAGGAAAATGCTGAAGCTGATGCCTTGGCAAATCTGGGATCATCGGTCAGGATACCGGAAGGAACCCGAATACCAGTATTACATATCATGTATCCTGCGACGAATCCTCAGGATAAGGAAGTAATTAGTATTCAGGATCCTGATGATGGGTATCCCGAGCAGGATCCTAAGTCCTGGACGGCACCAATCATGAGATATCTCAAGGAAGGACACATCCCAAAGAATGAGAATCCTAAGGCCTTTAGAATGAAGGTATCACGATTCATTATTATAAATGACGTTTTGTATAAGAAATCTCTTGCAGGACCATATCTGAGGTGCTTAGAGGATCCCGAAACCAAAGAAGTGCTTCAGGATATACACGAAGGGGATTGTGGTAATCATACTGGGGGCAGGTCGTTATTCTCAAAATTATTAAGGACATGATATTATTGGCCGACGATGAGAAAAGATGCCATAGAATATGCTCGAAGATGTGACGCGTGTCAAAGACATAGTAACATATTACATCAGCCTGCTGAACCGCTGTATCCTATCGTTCCCTTGGCCGTTCATGAAATGGGGTATGGACATAGTGGGAAAGCTTCCAAAGGCTCCAGGAGGAAAGGTTTTCATGTTGGCAATGACGGATTATTTCTCCAACTGGGTTGAAGCAGAAGCATTTGTCCATGTTAGAGATCAAGAAGTGGTATCCTTCATAAAAAGGAATATCCTGACTAGGTTTGGAGTACCAGCTGAGATAATTTGTGACAATGGATCTCAATTTATAAGTAAAAGGACTACTGACTTTTGCAAGAGTTGGGGAATTAAAATGATCACGTCTACTCCGGTGCATCCTCAAGCAAATGGACAAGCAGAGTCCTCGAACAAGATAATTGTCAACAACCTAAAAAAAGAGACTAGGGGCTGAGAAAGGAAGATGGGCAGAAGAACTACCCTTTGTTTTGTGGGCTGACCGGACAACGGTGAAGAGTGCAACTGGCCAAACCCCGTTTTCTTTGGTGTTTGGAGCAGAAGCGGTGATCCCGACAGAAATGATGATACCTACAGCGAGATCCAGCCTTAGTGATCCTGAGCAGAATCCTGAAATCCTGTTCCAGGAACTAGATACTATTGATGAGACAAGAGACGCAGCAAGGCTAAGGATGGCAGCATATCAACAGAGGATATCTAGAGCATATAACAAGAATATAAGGACTAGAAGATTTCAAGTTGGAGATTGGGTATTAAGAAAGGCTTTTCAGAATACTACTAATCCTGCTGATGGAAAGTTGGCTCCAAAATGGGAAGAACCCAATGAGGTTGAATCAGAATTAGGAAAAAGGGCATACTGGCTCAAGAATATGGAGGGGGATATGCTACCAAGATCCTGGAATGCTATACATCTAAAGCTCTATTTTAAGTGAGTTTAGAATTTAATTTCTAACTCAAGATGGTATGAATTTTGTCTCTTTTAAATATAATTTATTTTATTTGAACCCAATACTAACTTAAGCATCGGAGGGGTGTTAGCCAAGCTGACACCCACCTTAGTTTAAGGTTGTTTTGCAGAATATGCTTCGAGATATAGCTCAAAGATATACATTCAGGATACTTCGAAAGATTAGAGGATTGGCCCCCTCTCTCACGTTTAAGGGATCCTGATCCCTTCACAGATTTAAAGGTATTTACCTTTCTTCCGAATTGGGTTTAAACACCCCGCCTGGAGCGCAAGTTATTCGGGGATAGTTCAAGGTAGCGGGACCAGTTCATGTAAAAGTGGCTGACAATTTCGTTACTATTGGCTATATCCTGAATTCTAAAGGTATATGAGGATTGATCACCCTCTCTCGCGAAAGAGTATTTGCATACTCTCTAAGGTTTAAATGTTTTCACCTTTCTAAGTCTTGGAGTTTATACAGTCCCGCCTGTAGCGCATGAAAATTTAGGATTTTCACCAGGATACTAAGAATTTATCTCTAGTGTATTTTTGGGTCTTATCCCTGTAACACAAGAATTGTCTGAACAGTTGGAACTGATATTCAAAAATTTTCTAAGTGTTCATGCACAGGGGACATTCCTCCTAAGACGACTATGTAAGGCTCAAAGAATCAAATTTGAACCTAGACTGGGGACATCTTAGTGGAAGGAGTTGCAAGAAGGATTGAAGTTCGGTACTAGGGTTACACCATGTTCCTGGTATGATCTTTCCTTTGCGAATCTTACATGACTTGTTAGAACTTTTGAAACCATGTTTAGAATTTAAGTATCCTAATCAGGATATATCTTTAGGATATATTCTCAAAATAAATTCTCGGATATGATTCAGGATATTTGATTGGAACCTTTGGGATACGATACTTGGGTTTAAAGATCAGAGCAAGATTTGTTTATAAACTCTGAGTAAATTATCTTTTTCCTTTGAAAACTTTATTTAAATTAGTTGAGATTTTGAAAAATAAACTATTTTGAGAAACTTTGTCTAAATTGTTTAGATATTGAGAAGTCTTACTTTGATCAGGATATCTTCACAGAAATGATAACACCAATTTTACAAAACTAAACTAAGTAATGCATGGCAAAAATTTGAAAGGCGACAACGAATAAGTCTAAAAGAAGGTTATATTATTAACATAACAAAAGTTGTGCTTTTGGTTTCACCTCAAAGCGAGGCCCATCCGCCAAAAGCACAGTTAGTTTTTACCATATTTACGCAACGGTTGAAGGTTTCATCTCAAAACAAGACGCATCCGCCTCCAACCGTTGCATCATTCAAAACAAGTTATACTAACTGATGACCAAGGGCTTCATCCTGAAACCCAGGACCCATCCACCTTTGGTCATCATATTGTTCTAATGCAGGAAATATAAATTGTTCGAAGACAGGAAATGTAAATTGTTTAAACAAGCCACAACCATGAAATTTAAAAAAAAAAAGTGGGCTCCGGCCTCGGCAACAATATCCATCATTGCCCACTTCGCTGCTTTCAAGGAGCAGCACCTTCTTCACCAGCAGCATTCCCTCCAGCATCACCGCCAGCATCCTTTGGAGCACTAGCGTCAGGCATCTCAGCAGGTTCTTCCACAGCAGATTTGGCAGGAAGCTCTACAGGATTTCCCACAAGATCTCTCAGCTTCGCCTCCCAAGCCTTGATGTCCCAAGAGGGGCATTGAAAGTCCAAGGCATTGCCTCATAAGCCATTTTCAATCTAGCATGGAGAAGGGAAATGACAACAGAGTTCTTGAGACTCTCCCGATATGAAGCCATAGCTTGTTCATACTGGACTTGGGTGGCGTCAATCTTGGCTTGAGCTTCTTGGATGACCCTTTGGATGGTGGACTGCTGCTCTTGGGCCATGGCCTTGTATTTAGCCTCGTAATGCTCTGATTTGGCGGTGGCGATCGCTGCCTGGTCTACGATAGTGGCTTCGGCCTTTTTAGTTGACTTTCGAGCATGACGTTCGAACCACATGCATCCTCGTAAAGGAAAATCAAACGTTCGAGACCCTACAAAATAAAGAGACAGGTATTAACTTTAATTAAAATTAGTAACCAGCATGAGTTGCAGGATATGGATCAGGATATTTACCTGGTTGAGGAAGCCGGTCATAAATTTGCTAGACTCCGCAAACCCATGATTTTCAAATGGGAATACGTTGGAGGTGGCAGGAGGCTCTGCTTCTTTTCTCTTTCGGGAGCTAGAGGCCCGAGTCCTGGATGCTGGAGGAGCTTTGGGAGCAGTAATGGTCTCTGAACTGGTAGGCTTCGGTGTGACAGATGATTTCGGGTTGGATTATTGCTTGACGGGTGCGAGGCTTGAGTAGCTGTCTAACTCATCGAGTTGGAAGCCTTCGAGATTGATAACTGGCACTGTATAAGGGAAGATGCGATTGATCTCGTTACACTTTTGAAATATAATCAGTTTGATAAATAAGTGTACTTACTAGACATGCTGGAACTTGATCTTTGACTTGAACTCGTAGATAGCAGGGTGAACGTCCTCTCACTTTCTGGAAGCTTGTAGATCTCCTTTATCCTTTCTACCGACTCAGCGCTGGGCGGAGCTAGTTCCTTGAAATTTGCTGCAAAAGATAAACATATCAGGATATCAGTTTAGGATATAGTTTCGGGATATGACTGGGGATATTCCTAAAGCCCTAAATCCTACTAGAAGTTAGCCATCTCTTAGGAAGGTCAAAACCCCTATCGATGGAGTCCCTTTTTACGAAGAAGAATTTTCTTGTCCATTTATCCTCATTCTTAGTATCTTTAAGAATGAGGGGATTTTTGGAGATAGAGAATAAAAGGAACCGGCTAGATCCGTGGGATCTTAAACGATAGGCCATCGGAAGGTCTTCGATGCACAGGTCCGGCATGTGACGAGCCTTAATCTGCTCTAGGGTGGATAGGACGCACCAAACCATGGGCATGGTTTGGGCGAAGCTAAGGCCGGTCAACTCGAAGAATCGAGAGATGAAGGGTGAATACGGATATTGAAGACCAATGGAGAAGGGATAAGCAAAGAAGTACACCCACTCGTCAGAACAGAAATCCGATCGGACCTCTCGGTCAAATGGACGGAAGACTGTGCCGGCGGGAAAGGCACCAGAAGCTCGTAAAGCCGCGATATCAGCATTATCGAATGAGCATACTTCTCTTGAAGGTTCCTTGAGCAGGTTTTGTCTATCGAAGAGGGAGACTGAATCTGCCGATTGTGATCTAGTGCGGGTAGCCATGAAAGGTTATAACAGAGCTAAACGAAGAAAACAGGGAGGATAGAGAGGGAGAGTACCTGGGGTAAAGAGTAAATAGTGCATGGGGTAATATAGGCTGAATACATGGGGTAAAGAGTAAATAGTGAAGAATCCCTCGATTAATATAGGCTGAATACATGGGGTAAAGAGTAAATAGTGCATTGGAAGTTGCACATTGTCACTTCAAGGGTCTCGTCATATTAATTGCCTTGATTTGCGAGATAGAATTTTTAAAATATATCCGTTGGATTGGTATACCAACAGATATATTTGGGGACAATTGTTATGGGCCATTTTCTGAGCCTATATATCCTGACTAATATCTTGCTTTTGACTGTTTGCTTGTGATCAGGATGCTGGATCGGGATATTGGTAACATCCCAGGCGATATCCTGGTGTTAACTTAATAATTCACGTGCAGGTAAGAGGCTGCAAGTCACTAACGGTCAGATGGACTTTTTCTCCTAGAGACTCGGGCAAATCAGTTGTTTGAGAGATGTTGAACCCGAAAGACCAGGTCTACAACGTTCAGGTGGGGAATATCCGCCGGATCCCAGTTTAATAGGATAGTTTGTTCAATTTCTTTTACTATAAATAGATGGGGCGGATCAGATTAAGGCACATAATTTTTTACACTCACACTCTTTCGCACATTCTAGCTTTTAGCAAACACTCTCCACAAACACTTGTACTCGAATTATATTGTAACACCTAGTTGATCCGCATCACATCATGCACTGTATCCTGACATTTGAAGTAATAGAAGACCGAGGCAGCTGTGATTGTCAGCTCCCGAGGTTTTGTGCCGGCGATCTAGATTGATCAAGGGCTTTCCTCGTACATCACGTGTCAACCTTTACTTTTTTGCTCATTGTTTGATCACAGATACAGCTCCATATCCTGAGCTGTATCCTGGAACTGTTTTCACAATATTAATTTGATTAACATTTTTTCGACACTCATTTCTAGCACACTACCTCACTTAACTAATTTGATCACTTAATTGCTTAGGTAATTTTTGACCAAAACACTGCACTGTCTAGCTGATGTACTATCATTTCCCCTTTTTACACATACTCATTTTTTACTTTTTTAATGTTTTTGGATTTTGAAATTTTATCATGTTTTTGGATTTTCTGCAAACTTTCTCCCCCTAAAAACAAAAACATATTTTTTGGTTTTTGGTTTTATCAAAAGCAGAAAATAAACTGTACAAAAACTTGACAACACGACGTGGATCAATTCTGATCGCCGTCCTCCTCGGCTTCACATTCAACAACCCTCCCAGAAAACAAATTTTTCAACCCATTTAATTTCAAAAGATAGTTAAATCTCTTTTTATCAAAAGGTTTTGTGTAAAAATCAGCTTTCTGATCATTGGTGTGTATATGTTCAATTCTAATCAATTTCTTCTCGTGACAATCACGGATGAAATGATGTCGACTTTCTATATGTTTTGTTTTAGAATGGTGAACTGGGTTTTTCGTTATGTTTATCGCTGCCACATTGTCCACAAATATAGGCGTGTCCAAGAACTGCAAACCAAAGTCCCTCATCTGCTGCTGGATCCAAAGGATCTGAGAGCAATAGCTGGAGGCCGAAACGTATTTAGCCTCGCATGTAGAGAGAGCGACTGAGGTTTGTTTCTTGCACTGCCAGGTGACTAGTCGAGTTCCGAAGAACTGACAGCCAGCAGTGGTGGACTTTGCATTTTGCTTGCAGCTACCAAAATCCGAATCAGCATAACCTGTGAGAGAAAAGTCACTAGACTTAGGATACCACAAGTCGGTGCTTGGGCAGCCTTTAAGATACCGTAAAATGCGTTTCATGATCGTCAGATGTGACTGTCTTGGGCTTGACTGATATCGGGCGCATAAGCAAGTAGGATACATGATGTCTGGGCGGGAAGTAGTTAGATACATCAAAGATCCAATTATCGACCGATAATATGTCTCGTCCACTTTCTCTCCACCTTCATCTGGACAGATCCGGTGAGTTTAAGCCAGGGGGGTTGAAGTTGGAGTAGATTCAGTCATGTTGAATTTTTCCAGAACATCGTTCGCGTATTTGGGTTGATGAATGAAGATTCCTTCGGGCATCTGCTCGACCTATAGCCATAGGAAGAACTTCATCTCCCCCATCGAACTCATCTCAAACTTTCTTTTCATAACCTTCTCAAAATCTTTACACAAATCATCATTCGTTGATCCAAAAATGATGTCGTCGACGTAAATCTGCATGATCAATAGATGCCTTGCAACCTCTTTTGTAAACAACGTACTATCAACCGTCCCTCTGGTGAACCCGTTGGTCAGCAGATATTGGGAAAGCGTCTCGTACCAGGCTCTCGGGGCCTGGTGTAGTCCGTAAAGCGCTTTATCGAGAAGATAGACTTTGTTTTTGTGCACTGGATCTGTGAACCCTGGCGGTTGTCCAACGTACACTTCTTCTTTGATTTTGCCATAAAGGAATGCAGATTTCACATCTAGTTGGTAGACTTTGAATCCTTTCCAGGACGCGAATGCAAGGAAGATTCTTATCGCCTCGAGTCTAGCAACAGGTGCATACACTTTCATAAAGTCAATGCCTTCTTGCTGACTGAAACCCTGTACTACCAATCGTGCTTTATTTCTTAAAATCACTCCTCTATCATCTCTCTTACATTTAAAGACCCACTTGGTCTTTATCAGCTTCTGATTTTCAGGAAGATCTACCAATCTCCATACTCCCAGCTTATTAAACTGCTGCAGCTCTTCCTGCATAGCGTTCACCCAGCTTTCTTCGGTTAAAGCTTCCTTATACGTTCGTGGTTCAACCTGCGAAATGAAACATTTTAGTGAGAAATCAACTTGTAAAGGAGCGACAGATGTATAAAAACATGTAAATCCTTTGTTGATCTGGTCACGTGTTTTCACTCCACTGTGAAGATCACCAATAATTTGATCTGAAGGATAATAAGACAACGTTCTTGGCATGACATTGTCAGGCACGCTCACTTTCGATTGCAAGTTTGTGATGTCTTGATCACCGGTGTGATCATCAGCTTCTAAAGTTGCAACATTTGGTTCCTCGTCAAAAGTCGGACCGGGTTCCGATTCTGAGTCGTTAGATTGATCAAATGTTGGAGCTGGTTCTTCTGGGGTTTCGTGAGTTGTTCCACTTAGACCGGCCTCATGATCGTGTGTACCCACGGCGGGCTGAGAAACTACCAACGGTCTTGGCACCTGATCTTGTGACATAGATTGTTGCTGTTGGTATAATAGCACGAGTTCCTCTACACTTGGCTCAGTCGGCAGTTGGAAAGACTCCCAGAGTTTGTCATAATCGAACAGCAATCTTTGTCCGGGAAGTTGAGGTGGAGCAGTGTGCTTCTGACAATCAACATGTTGAACCTGAATTATCTTCCCTAGGCATGGAACGAACACCCTCTTCAGCGGACTTGCATAACCTACAAAGAAATCCTCGTTACTTTTAGCACCAAACTTACCATCTGGATCAATGAAAAGGCGATCCAAACGGTTCTAAAAACTTTAAATTTGGCTTATAACGATGAAGAAGTTCAAAGCAGGTTTTCTTGTATTTCTTCACTGTTAGAACACGACTCAGTGTATAACACGCTGCTGCAACTGCTTCACTCCAGAAAAATATTGGCAACTTGGAATCGGCGAGCATAGTTCGAGCTGTTTCAATTAAGGTGCGATTCTTTCGTTCAGTTACACCATTTTACTGTGGAGTGTATGGTGCACTAAATTCATGAAGAATTCCTTTCTCATTGCAAAACTCGAGCATGCAATTGTTTTTGAACTCCATTCCATTGTCGCTTCGTATTCTTCTGATCGGCCATTTGTACAGCATTTCCATCTTCTTGAATAAGATCATCAGTGAATCAAATGTTTGATCTTTTCTTTCCAGACACATTACCCATGAAAATCTAGTGAAGTCGTCAGTGACTACCAGATAATACAAGTCTCTACTAATGCTTTGCACATTAACTGGACCGAAGAGATCCAGGTGGACTCTCTCGAGCGGTACCTTGATTGAATTCAACAGCTTTTGTGTGTATGTCTTCTTTGTTTGTTTTCACTTATTGCACTCTACACAATCATCATTTAAATGAAAATTTTTTAGATTTACACCTTCTACAAGATCATTGTGCACAAGAAAATTCATTTTTCTAACATGAATGTGCCCCATCTTTCGATGCCACATCCTTGACTCTTTTTCAGTCGCTTTTGTTTTTGTCACAAAACATTGTTTCTTATGATCTGTTGTTGTTGCGACACTCATATCGAGAACATACAAATCATTTTCTCGTGGAGCTCGCATCAACACCATGTCTTCAGGAATTTTAAAACCTGGTTTTATGATTAAGCACTCATTTTTTGTAAGTGTACTGTAAAAGACTTGTCACAGATCTGTGAGATGCTCAACAGATTGTTTTCAAGTTCGATGATATAGTTCACTTTGTCAAACGTTACGACTCCATTTGTTAGAGTTCCTTCACCAACTATCCTGCCACCCTGATTCCCTGCAAATCCAACATATACTCCGTTGATAGATTTGACATCATAGAGTAGAGCCAGCATTCCCGTCATATGCCTTGAAGCTCCGCTGTCCATGATCCACTTCGAGATTATTGACCTCGGAAGCCCCTGCATACATCAAAGAAATTCATTCAAACAATGAAGCCCATGAT
The DNA here is from genome assembly GCF_002127325.2 of Helianthus annuus. Classification (NCBI taxonomy): domain Eukaryota; kingdom Viridiplantae; phylum Streptophyta; class Magnoliopsida; order Asterales; family Asteraceae; genus Helianthus; species Helianthus annuus. Next base: position 96,936,766 of record NC_035441.2, read on the forward strand.
TTCTTTACCTTTGGAACACTACCAAATACAAGATCGCATGACACATCAACTTTCGGAATGTTAAAGATGATGTTTGAAACAACAGGTTTAGTTTTTGGTTTTAAATCTCCCTCCTTAATTGGTGGGAATTCCTCAAGCAACTTGTCTAGTTTAAATTCAAGTTTTTCAACATCATTTGCAAAAACTTTTGATTCAGATTTTAGCTCATTTTCCATCTTCTTCTCTTCAACTGATTGTTTTGATTTTGCCACCCATGATTGGTTTTCAAAAATTTTCATCTTCGGATAAACCTTTGAAGTCTTTCGGATATTTGAAGATTCGCCAATCTCAAAGATTGATTTCGGCTTTTCTTCGGACTTCAAAGATTCACCTCTTTTCAAAATACGAATGGGAGAAATCATTGGTTTTTTACCCTTAACATCAGTTGGTGTTTTAGGTTTGGGTTTTTGCAAAACTGGTTTCTCAAGCTTTTTCACACACTGCTTAGCCATGTGACCAATTTCATTGCAGCGGTAACAGATTCTTTTGTCATACTCGACAAAAGTTGATCTGTAGGTCTCCTGTCTCAACTTCTTAGCTGCATTGAAATCGTCTACGGCTTTTTGAATAAAGATATAATCTTTTTCAGCATCAACACTAGGACCAGCAACAAAAACATCACTCATCTTTTCTTTTGGCTTGACATTCTTCTTAGCCATTTTCTTTTCAAACCCAACACCCTTCTTTTTAAAGTTGTTACCTTGTCTTTTGTTGTTTCCATGATTACCCACCCACTCTTTCTTTCCCGAGTTGTTTGGTTGTTGTGCTACAAAAGACTTTTTCGGTTTGAAAAGAATTGTGTTGTTGTTAACCTCTGAAATGTCAATCTCAACAAGTTTAAACACCTTCTCAACATTTTCCAATCTGGCATTTTGAATTGGATACTCAAAATCAGAATAGAGTTTGTCAGTTCCGGTCATTGTGTAAACCACAATGATCGAATCATCATTCACAACTTTGTCTGATTTTGGTATGAACTTATCTAGGAAGTTACCATCTTCTTCAGAATCAGAAATGGAGTTTTCTAAATGAGTTTTCACAGTGTCAAACTCCGAGTTATCACTTTCTTCATCTAACACTTGGTCAACAACGGTTTTGATCACCTGTGACTCGTTGTCAGTGTCGGACGGAGAAAATGTAACATCGATATTCTCTTGTAATTCATTCTCAACGGTTCTCAATTTGAGATTCAAAGCAGTTTCCACCCCATCTGGATATTTTTGTGTATAATGATTCCACATTGGGGGTGGAACACTTTTGAAGACAGGTTTCGCATCAGGTTGTTACGAAACAATTTGATCAATCACATATGATGAAGCAACATAACTCATCAGTTTCTTATCAACTCTCTCAGTTTCAATTCTCATTAACTCAAGTTCTTTTTTCAAAGAAGCAATTGTGTCCAGATGGATGTTAATCTCCATCTCTTTATCCATGACAGTAGATTTTAGCAAATTCGTGGCTTTATCATTTTCAAAACTTTCTTTTTTAATCATTTTGATTGATCGTGCCAAAGTGTCATATGCTTCTTTTATCTCACTGAGATCATATTTTACTTTATCAGTAAATTTCTTCAATTCTTATATTGTTTATCTTTTTCAAGACAATCCATGCAGGGTTTTGAACAGTTTTTGCATGGAATTTCACGAATTGAATCAACCTTTTCAGAAACCTTTTCTTCGTTGTCAATTTTAACATCCGTTTTACCAAACCCATCAGACTCAGACTCAGACTCTTCTCCTGATTTGATCTCCTCAATTCCTGATTTCTCGTCAGGCTCCTTTTGAACTGACTCCGTTTTGACTGACACACTTTCAACTGACTCTGTTTCGACTGACTTTGTTTCAACAGATTCTGTTTCTACCTCTTTTAGCTTGCCCATCAACGCTTTGTCAGCAATCTCTTTTAGAGTCTCTTCATTTATTTCTTTGGAAACGTCTATTATCTCTTCAACTGGAGCTTTCTCAACGTCGTATTGTGGGCAAAATCCGGTAGTTGGATCGTTAAAGAAACCTGCAAAAGAATCAAACATATTAGGAGGCATTATTGATTTAAACGAACTAGCAATAATCTCCTATTCAGATTGATAGTAGTAAACTTCTGCTACAGCTTCTTCCAGCTCTGCCAAACTTTCTTCAGACATGACTTCACTGACTTCTTCTGTTTCCACAACGCATTCCGGTTGTTCCACAATCTCTGCCATCATGGCCATACCCTCACTACCAGGAATATACTTATCCCAACTAAAACCTTCAGCAACCTTCTCATCATCCTAATTGATTAGAAGAGCTTTTTCAGGCTTGTTTTCGATTTGAGGTCTTTGTGTGAATGGTTGTTGACTTGTCTTGTGATAAATTGCTTGTCTGTAGTAGTCGTTTGTGAACGAATTTTGGTGATTGTTGACTTCTCGGTTTGGACATTCACGTTTGAAATGTCCCTTCTCTTTGCATTTGAAACATGTGACTTTTGATTTATCAAACCCAAGCTTTTGATCAGGTCCTGAAAGACTGTTCCGACCAGTTATCTCCATAAATCTTTGAGCTCTCCTTACCAAGCTTGCCATTCCCCACTTGATATCTATCAACTCCAGCTCTTCTGGATCAATCTGATCATAATCTTCCTTTGTCATATCAGGGTTCCCAATTCTACCTGCAACCAAACTTTCATAAGATTCAAGCACCAAAGCAAGTAGTCCTATGTGTTGTTTCGCTGAAGATTCAGTAAAGTCTTGAGCATTCTTTATGTTCACCGCTATGTTGCACAGAATTCCTAGACCCTGACTTTGACTGTTTGATCCTGACGAACTTTGGGTATAAGATTGATCTGATGAGTTTTGACCTTAGGATTTGGTTCAAAACTTGCAAATGGTGAATTATTGCTGCTTGATGTGCCAGGTGAAACTCCGGATGTCGAATCAACACTAAAAGTTGTCTGGATTTTAGGACATAGATTCGATGTTGCTGACGAACTTCCTTTGTAATACAATGAAACATCTTGTTGTACACTTGAAGATTTCATTTTTCTAATCTTTGTCAACTCAAGCTCGTGTGATTCGATTTTCTCGATAAATGTGCTAAGACTGAATCCCACATACTCCAAATTGTTCTTCAACACCAACAAATAAGTACCCCATTCATCGTACGGCAAAGCATCCGCCAGTTTGTCAACCCATTCTTCATTTGTTTTCTCAATGCTCAAACGCTTCATTTCAACAACCAGATGGCAATATCTTTCAATCAACTGTTTTGTTGTCTCACCCTTTATACCCGTAAAGATATCAAACTCTTTCTTTAGCAAAGCAGTTTTGCTCTTTATCATAGACACGCTTCCAAGAAACTTTACTTTTAATGAATTCCAGACGGACTGTGAATTTCCCTGATGTTGTAGCAGAACTAAGATATCCTCTTTGATGGCTTGCTGTAGGATACTCATCATTTTCTTTTCTTCCTTGAAATCTTCTTGTTCAAGTGGAGTCAAACTGCTAATCGTTTTCTCAATTCCCGAACCATTCTTTGGAGGAACATATTTTGACTCGATTTTCATCCAGCATTCGAAATGGTTAGCTTGCACCCCGGTCTTAAACCTATCTGACCATCCAGCATACTCGTCAATGTTCATCAACTTCGGTGGTTTTTGCATCGTACCGAGTTCATTTTCCATGTTCACATTTTGCACGATACTGGCTGGTGTTTGAACTGCCGTCATTCCCATACCGGCAAGCAAGTTGTAAAACTCTTGGTTATCCATTTTACGAAAACAGTTTCGGAAAAATTTTCAAGTTTTTGAAAAACAGTCACTTTCAAACGAAATCACTTTCTACACACGAAATGAACTTTCGAACGAAATCACACAAATGAAATGGACTTTCACACCAAAACAGGTTTCGTGCGAAATCAGCTTTTCCAAACAAAATCAAATTTTCATGCGAAATCACACTTTCACGCGAAATGAAGTGCTATTTCGTACGAAATCAGCAAAAACCTTTCTTTTCGTGCGAAATACTTCAGACGAAATACATTTTCAAGCGAAAAGCCTATTTCGTGCGAAATGAAAGTAGTTTTCAAGTGAAATGATGAAATTTCATGCGAAATAGCTCATTTCGTACGAAATCAACTCACTTTTCAAACGAAATAGTGCTCGTTCAAACGAAATCAGGTTTTTGGCCCATTTTTTTCACTTTTAGTCTGAATTTAGGTCTGATTCTTTTAAGGATTTGTTAAAACTGTATTTTACACTTAATATCAAAAGATCAGTCCATTTTGTCTGTGAATTTGTCCAGAAATCCAAGAATGTGTAGAAAAACAAAATTCTAAGCATTGATTCAAACGAATTGACTCATCCTGAGCTCTGATACCACTTGTAGGATCGTTTTGCGACCTATAGGAGTCGTTCAGAGTCAATACTAAGTTGTTTGAAAGGCGGAAATAGTCAAACAACTGAGAATCAGTGATAGAAAGGTGTAGAAACAGAGATTTATACTTAATACTGGTTTTTCATTGATATCCAACTTGATTACACGGTGAAAATTGGGCAGCACTTCGTTACACACACACTGATTTCGTACCAAATGAAAAACCAAGACTGCCTATATATAGGCAACTGATTTCGCACGAAATGACCACGTGTCATTTCGTACGAAATGACCAACTTTGATTTCATACGAAATGACCAAATGTCATTTCGTGCGAAATCACTACAAACACACATAAACTTAACATTTTGACATTTTGACCCCTATTACAAGCTATCAACATGACCTAGACTGTAGACATAGGCTATAGACATTATGCACCAACAGAAATCAACCATACTTAAGCTCCCTAACCATAGACTTGGTTAAAAGTAAGGTAGGTACAAGATTTCACAAGTTTGAACATGTTTATATAAGTTTAAGTAAAGTTTTCTTCAAAACTGAAAGTTGGACCTCAAAATGGTGATGTTCCACCTTAGTTTACCATGGTAAACTTGTGGAAACAGTCCTAGAGGTGTCCCAAGCTTTCAAGAAGAAGAAGAAGTGATGAAACATGAAGGAAAGTGATGTGAAGATCACTTTTGAACTTAAGTATAATCTGCCTTCACTTGTATTTTCAGCGGATTAGAATGTGGCTTGAGAGTGTAGGAGAGTGTTGAGAGAGTTGGAAAAGTGAAATGCAGGTGTAGGAGGCTTGGTTTTATAATGACGGATTAGGGTTTGGGTTTAAATGAAGTTATAAAGTGATTGGGTGAAGAGGGAGGTGGGAAAGTTGGCCAATGCAAGAGCTGGTAACAACTTTCTGCGGATCAAGTCTCCTCGCCACCCGCGGCGTGAAAGGGCTTCTCTGTTGCCCCCCGCGAGGAGCCCTTTTCCATGCCCAAGTTTGTCTTTTCATAATTTGGGCCCCAAACATTGTAATGTTTATCATTTTATGCTATAACTTATGTTTTTAACAGTTTTTGAGTATGCAACGCGTATGCATGTATGGTTTACGTATCGTGTATGTATAAGTGAGAATTCGAGCGTATAAATAGTCTCGGTTTGCACGTAATTATGTATTAATGATTTAATGATAGTTTTGCGTATGATACAAGTATAAGTATAAAAGATGAATTTCATTATGATCGAAGTCTCGGATTACAAATTTGGAAGTGAATTACAAGTACAATACGGTTACAAGTTTCCAAAAATAGAAATACGAATATAGCCTTCTAAATAAGGAAATTACAGAAATGCAATGCGTTACAAATATGTATTATCACAACATAAAATCCGAAACATTTTATTGCTTAAACATTAAATAAAATTACATGGAATATGAAAACGGATCTGGTTACGAAAACGGTTCGGGTTCTAGGATTCGTTTTCTTACAGATGTTACAGAAACTTCCTCACCTATATGATGTTCTATCGATTGTTTTTTGTTTCACCGTTCTTCTTCATCGTTTAATGTTTTATTGCTAACCTAAGCTTCATGTTTTTTATCGATTGAGAACCTAGTATTTTGAAACTTGCTAACCCAATAACCCTTCAGTGAACAAACTCATCAACAATACCAAAAAACCTCACCATTTGATAGATCCGTTTTTCATCTATATGGAATTCGACATTCTTATTCATTTATCTAGAAGTCAATGGCAGTTTATCGATCTTCGATGTCGATTGATGCTGTGTTTGATCCCCCCCCCCCTCAAAGCTGAATCGATCAATGAATAAAAGGTTGGTTTTGAATCCTTGGTCTTCATCTTCACTCGACACAAGGTCTTGAGTCAATCCCTTTAACATTAGCTCATCGATGATTAATTGTTTTCATCTTGGAGTTTTGAATGAAATTGATTATAGTTTTCATTTTGTAAGCTTACACAATATTGATTTCTAGATATATTGATATTGGTCGATGGACTATAGTATTTGTTTTGATATACGACTTTGGTTGAATGGATTCCATTGAAAGGGTATATGGGTAATGCATAGACGTTTCCTTGTGATATATTATATTCCATGAAGTAATGTGAATGATTTCGACTTTCATATGGATGATCATTTCAAATTTTCCAACCAACCACATTATAAATGAATTAACTCTAGTTTCAATTTTGAAAAATTCACGAACTAACGAGGTCTTAATGGTTTGTTGCGATGAAGATCAAGGAGTTAGAGACAAGCTAATATCCATATAGTTAAATAAACTTAATTGACCAACTTTTTATTTTTTTTAAGAACGAATCATTCACACAACCTTTAAACTATACTTTTAAATCCACATCTTTGTCCTTCGTAGGACTAAAACCCTCATCATTTGGGGAGGAATACATAGATGTAAACTAGGGACAACAATCGAGCTCGAACTTGATAGGTAAACCCGAAACCCGATATATTTGTGATGGATTTGGGGTCGGGTAATCGGGTTTGGGATTAGTTTTTATTTTTTTGCTGGTTTGGGATTTGATGATATACCCGTTTACCGGACCCGATTACTCGATAAGTGTACTCATTTACCCGATTATATACCCGATATAATTTATTTTATTTTTTTAGATATGTATATGATATATCCATATTTTTTCTTTTTTAATTAAGGTAACTGAAAAGTCACCATATATTTTCTTTTTGTAATCTTTTGGTGTAACTATTATGGAATTTGTTAGTTTGTGCTAACAATCGCAAAAAATTAGCATACACTATTTTTGTCATCTATACATTTAAGTATTGTTTATGTACATTTGAATATGTTATTTTATATGCATTGTAGTAATTTGATGTATTTTTAAAGTGAAAATGCAAAATGTAATTGATTAGAAGTTACCTATAGATACTCGAAACCCGTAGGTATACCCAACGGATAGTTTTTTAGATTAACGGATTTACCCGAAACCCGCGAGAATACCCGACGAGTATTTACCCAATAGAAACTGATAGATTTTGGGTCGGGTTTGGGACAAGCTTATTTAACCGGGTTTAGGGTTGGGATTACCTAAACCCGACCCATAGCCATCCCTAATGTAAACCCTTCATACCGCTAACAAGTCTTTTGGTAATAAATTTTCACTAAACTAGTTAGTTCATAATACATAAAAATTTATCTGCTTTAACTAATTGTTAAATTGAGATTTTACTTTGTTAGAACGATAACTCTCTCCCCCACACACACTCTCTCTAATTCTACTTATAAATCTACACCTTTTACTCACAATAAAACTTGAACCATCACTATTTAAAATGTAATGCTCCGTATTTTGTACTTTCCTTATTTAGAAAGATGTAATCGTATTTCTATTTTTGGAAACTTGTATTCGTATTTCATTTCCAATCTTATAATCCGAGACTTTGATCATAATGGAAATTCATTTTTATACTTATACTTGTTATACTTGTGTTATACATACAATCAATCGTCAATTACGTGTTTACGTGCAAGCTTATGATCATTATACATTCGATACATCATTCACGCATTCACGATACTCAACTTAGGAATACTTATGCTAAGGATTAACGCACCGCCCGTATTCTTGAGGTCATGTTAAGTTACACAAAACGGACTTGTCGTTGCTACGACAAGATTACGCTAGCGGGAATCTTTAGGTTGACAAATATAAGTGCATGCTAGTATTGTTATGTTAGTCTTAGTTTACGATAATGCCATGTGGATTTTTTTTTAAACATTTATACCTATGCTAGTACTCATACTTGTATGCTCGTCAATACTTTATGTGCTGACATGTACTTTAATACGTATTGTAGTAAATTGATGATGATGATGAACGGAATCTAGTAGGATGACTAAAAACCCATTTTAATTTATTATATATGTTGTATTTTGCTTCTTGTTAAATTGTTCTAATTTGCTTCCAAACGATGTACTTGATCTTAGAAATGAAATGAAATTTTGTTTATTAATTATTGTCGCAAATAGCCGTTATGAAGTCTCTTACAATCTCATTTTCGTCTCACTCCGATGATTTTGTCATCGGTTGGGGTGTGACAAATTGGTATCATATGGAATGGACGAGATATAGGAATGGACAAAGGAATGAAATTGATCATTACATTCCATAGTCTTGTTTGGTTACCATGCAGGAAAAGAATAAATCATTACCTTGTGTTGTTTGGTAGGTAAGAAAAGAGGAATGAATTATATCGGCCAAGGGTGGTGGCGGTGATCAGTGGCGGCTAGTGGCGGTGGCAGCGATGGGTGATGGTGGTCGGTGGTAGCGGTGGCGGGTGGTGGGTGGTGGTGATTGGTGGGTGACGGTTGTTAGCGGTGGTGGCGGCGATGGTCGGGGTTGGCGGTGTTCTGCGGTGGCGGCGATGGTGGTCGATGGGGGTGGCGACGACGGTGGGTGGTATGGTTAACGGTAGCAGTTGGTGGCCGCGGAGGATGGTGGTGGTGGTCGACGGAGGGTGGCGGTGGTGGTCGGGGTGGCGGTGGTCAGTGGTGGCGGGTGGCGGCGATGGTGGTCGATAGTGGTGGCGACGATGACGGTGGGTGGTGGTGGTTTATGGTAGCAGGAGGTGGCGCGCAGGATGGCGGTAGTGGTCGGGGTGGTGGTGGTCGGTGGTGGCGGGTGGCGACGATGGTGGTCGATGGCGGTGGCGACGGGTGGTGGTGGCGACGATGACGGTGGGTGGTGGTGGTTGACGGTAGCAGGTGGTGGCAGCGGAGGATGGTGGTGGTGGTCGGCGGAGGGTGGCAGTAGTGGTCGGGGTGGCGGTGGTTTACTATGGCGGGTGGCAGCGATGGTAGTTGATGGTTATGGCGGCAGGCGGTGGAGGACGGTGGTGGTGGTGGTGGTCGGCGGAGGTTGGTGGCGGGTGGTGACGACGGTAGGTGGTGGTGGTGGCAAATGGTGGAGGTGATGGGCAGTGTTTTTGACGTAGGCTGAGAGAGGGAATGGAATGGAAAAACAGGGGGAGTGGATGGAATGAATTTAAGGGAATGGAGTGACTTATGTAATGGGTGATTCCATTACGTTGACCAACCAAACACACTTTTTTCATTCCCTCGCAATAGTTCATTACATTCCACCTCCCATTCCTGCATACCAAACACTACCTAAGGAATTATGAAAAATTGCCATGATTTGACCTAGTATATAGGTTAAGTACCATATTAACCATTCTTTATGTTTTACGATTAAAATACTTGAATTCTTCCTATTTTGCTTCTTATCTATTCTTTTGTCTTAAATTATACATGACTTAAAATACTCACTCCTCGGTGAGAGTATTCAACCTGTTAGGTCAAAACATGTTTCCCTAACTCAAAAGAATTTTCGATAACTTTGGAATAGTCTTAGTTTCATTCCGAGACACTCCAAGTTTTACCTTGAATCTCTTTTATGGTATATCCATTTCTATGTGTTTACATTTGATACGTTTATCATTTCAAGTCGAAGGAACGAATTGCACGTTACTCGCAATCTAAACAATACTATAACAAACTAAATTTATATTCTTTATGCCTTTATTCGTGACTATGCAATATGAATACATGTTATGCTTATACAAACTATGTGAAACTTACGTGTTACGTGAATTACTATTATGCTCATCTATGCAAACAAACGTTATTTTATAACCGTAACTCATCCATGCAAACAAACTTACGTGCTACGTGAATTACTACCATTTTCCTCATTTCAGTCTTTTAGATGTCTTCCAACCGTAACTCGAACTCTAGGAAGAACTCCAAATCCAACTCCGAGACGATGTCCAAGAAAGAAATGATGAAGTTCATTGCCAAGCAAATGGCCAAGATTATTCCCGATATTATTAGCAAGATCCAACCCACCAAAAACATCGACTCCCCTCATGCCTCGGTTGACTCTAAAGTCGACCCAGCCAAATCAACCTTTACGTTCAATCAATTCAACTCTTGTAGCCCGAAGCCGTTTACGGGCGAAGTGGGAGCGACGAAGATGCTCCAATGATTCGATGCCATTGAGGTCACTTTTCGTCATAGTGGGTGTCCCGAACACATTCGCACCACCGACGCCACTGGCGTTTTCTGATCGAGGGCACTCAATTGGTGGACTACCGAGCGTAATGCGCATGGTAATGACGCTGCCTACGCATTGACTTGGACCGAGCTAAATAAGCTCATGAAGGACGAGTTTTGTCATCCCCACGAAATCTAACAACTCGAGAACGTGTTTTGGAACATCAAAAAGTTGGGAGCGACAACAACGACCTCACCACTAGGTTCAAGCAACTTAGCGCTTTATGCCCTGGCCAAGTCGATTCTACTGACAAGGCTATAGCCAAATACATCTGAGCCCTTCCTTCATCTGTTTCCAACTTTGTTGAGTCCGCTCAACCCAAAACCCTTGAAGTCACCTTCCTACTCGCCACCAAGTTCAACCATAATCGGATCTTGGATGGAACCTTCGAAATAAAGGGTTCAACCAAGACCGTGCACCAAGCCACTACCGAACCAATCATCGAACCCACATCGTCAAAACCACCCACGAAAAACAACACTAATGGTAAGAAGCGGAAGGCCTCGAACCAAAATTTTGCGGTAGTCACTCCGCAAAACCCTCCTCAACCATAGCCGCAACAACAACTCGCCATAGCCCAAAATCCTGAACCGGCTAAATGTGACATCTGTCAAAATTCCAGGTATCCGTACAACTATTAAACCATGATTAGTGCTTAATGACTGTGCTGAATTACAACTAATGACTTGAATTGCTTTCTGATTATTTCCATATACATACATGTGCATCACATATTGCTTAATGTCCTATCATTATTGCATGAGAACTTTATTGACTCAAATGATGCACGAAACACAGTTAGCACAGTTATCAGACAAACCGGGAAAATGCTGACGGAGTTCAATACATAGACAAACAATGGGTTGAGACACAGAATGAGCCAGAAACCAAGTATTACTCTAGTATAGTGTGTTCCTAGTAAGAATCATAAAACTGCCTTCCTAGTGATAGTCTAAGTGCCGGGAAGTGCCTAACACTCACATAAACTGCATAATTCTGCAGAAAATCAGCAAATTCAACATTTAAACACACTTATATCATGCAGAAATATGGTTAAATGGTTCCGAATGCTTTCCTAAGTGTCGGGAATCAAAAGTATCACAAAAGGGTACATAAAGCACACTAAACTGCATAGTTTAGCACCTTCAATAGGAAACCAATTGAACAACCGGACACTACCCGAAACACCAAATTTTCACTAGAAGCACTGTTTTAACATTACCAAGCTAGTTATGGTCTCCGAACATCATAACACACTATATAAATATCTAGCAACTAAATCCCTAACTAATACTTGAATTCTAACCTAAATAACTAAATAATGGTTAAACCTAGCCTACTACCCCCCACCTAGTGGACGGCCCAACATGGCCTCCACTCTTTGATTTTCTTTTGATTAAATAATGGATTGTGTTGGCCCTTTTTAGACATAAAAACCATGAGATAAACTCATGAAATGGGTTTATAAGTTAACCTTAAGCACATAAACATCATATCTTTCACACACCAACACATACACTCCTCTCCCTCTCCTCTTGCTTGCTCTTGACCGAGATCACCAACACCATCATTCAATCATCCTCCAATACATTCCAAGCATATACGAAGGTGTTAGAAGGTGCATAAGGAAGCTAGGAGCTTTCGGAAGTTCAAGGACCTTCTCTATTTGCTTTTATCCACCTCTTTTCTTCTATTGATCATCCCTAGCCTTGAGCTAGTGGTAAGAACACTAATCTTTCCATTTTACATCTTATGAAAGTGGTTAAAAGATGATACATAATGTTAATCTTGAAGAACACTAAGAATCAAGAGAATGAAACTTGAACATAAGCTTAGATCATGAAGAAATCATGTTGTTTATGTGTTGATTTACTTGTTGATTATTGTTTGCTTATGTAAATGATGTGGATCATCATATGATCTTTCTAGATCATGATTAAAGACATAATCTAGCAAGATGAGAGGATGAACATGTTAGAGTTTAATAAATCATCCTCATGAAAGGCATGAACTTGAAAGAATATGTTGTTTTCTTATAAAATGATGATTAAAGTGAGTTGTAAGTCTTGTAAATCTAAGATTTCAAGAGTGATTTTTCAAGAAACCAAGTTAAAATTACAAGTTTTACTTAATCTTGGTTCTTAAATAAATAAACCTATTTTTGGTGGTTAATAAAGTGTAGAAGCACATGTGTAACAAGAAAAATCCAAGAAGAAACATTTTTAGAAAATGTGATCACAAGTTGTAAAGATCTATTTTCTTTAAAAATGATGTTTTTAAAGAATCAACCACACTTTAAAGGGTAACAAGGCTTACTAAATACACTAGTAAGCTACTACAAATTTTTGTAAATTTTCAAGTTCATGAAGTGGTAGTTTATGCTTGATTTTGGCAAAATTGGTAAGTGTATATTGTTTATTGTTGATTGTGGATTGATTGTGTTGATTTACAAAAGAAAATGATATGCCATGAAGGCATGGAAACCTCCATTTTTAGGGGAAACTATGGCAAATTTTTTTCTAAAAATTAAACACTTAGAAAAATATTTTAAACAAATATTTACAAGTGTATTTCAAACCATGGATTTTCACATGAAGTTTGCCATAAATTTTGTTAGAAAAATATAAATATTGGAGCTTGGTTTTTATAAATAAAAGTGACTAAATATGTATTTAGGAAATATATATTTAGAAGTCATCATGTGTGTGATTATTTGTATATTATTTTAGGACTTAAAATAATATAACTCATCAAAATACCAAAAATTACAATCCAAAATATTACCAAAATTCTAAGGAATAAATATACAAAGAATACCCAAAATATTGGTGAAACCGAACAAAGGAATGTAACTCACAAAAATATTCCGGAAAACTTATTCACAAGTATATTTTTGGTAAATAATATTTAGGACACCAACGAAACAAAAATATGATTTTTACAATTATTACAAGACTATATCATATTTTTGACAAGGATAAAATATATTGTTTTTGGCAAGTGAAACTATATATTTTTCTTGAAATTTTTAGAAGATATATCATTTTTGAAAGAAATATATATTTTCTCGAACAAACATGAAATACACTATTTTTTAGAGAAAATGTATTTTCTTAAGTAAACTTGAAATATATTATTTTTGAAAGGAAAATGGATTTATATATATTTTCTAAGTTAGACTTGGAAATATATTATTTTTGAGATTTATAAATATTTTTGCCAAGAGAAAAATTATAAATAGTTTTTCTAAGTAATATTTCTTAAAATATATATATTGGAAATATATATATATATATATATATATTAAAGTGTTTTTACTAGAGATATTATTCCGGAAAAACTTATACAAAATTAAGTATAGGAATACTTAACAATTACAAGAAAATACGTATAAGGATACGAATACAAATACACTCATCCTTGGGAAGGATATACATGTATGAACACATGAAGAGTATCAAGTTAAAATATTATTCTAACAATTATTCCAAAATTGATAAATATACTTTAAGTTAAAATATTTATTATTTTAACAAATAATTATATAACTTGGAATAATATTGAAGACACAATGAAACGTGACTCAAAGACGCTGATTAATACTAAGTCAAGGCACGACCCGCTCGTCTAATAGATCATAGTACGTTGTAGGTAGTCGTGTACATCCGAAGGAGCTTTGAGTTACTGTGATTTCGAAGAACGCAAGACTGTGAGTTAATGTTCCCCTTTTCTTTTAACTGTTTTCAGTTTTATAACTTCGGGGGTGAAGTACATGTTACAAACTGTTTACAAACAATTATATGTGGTATGGTTAGCTAAGGAAGGGTACTGCTAGATCATGTGAGTGGTGGGTATAACGCTTAAGACCATTAATCCTCATGGTAGGACCGAGGGACATGAGTGATAGATCTATTTGGGTGTAGCGAGCCCACACCCATGTGGACCGGGGTTTGGCCCATGAGGTGACTATGTCTTATTCCCGGAGACAAATTTGCTAGGTTTGAGCCTTCCTGCATCATGTCACACATATTAATGGCCTTGCAAACCATTAATGATCTGTTTTCCTTGTTACTTTCATACTGGGGTTTACTAACATACATACATACTTTCACTGATTCAAAGGTTTATTCGTGCACACAAACAAACACATGAACTCGCTCAACTTTTGTTGATGTTTTCAAACTACATGTATTTCAGGGAATTAAACGTGGATCTGGCAGGCGTTTGGATGTTTCAAGTTATGTTAAAAATAAAAGATGTCATCCGGTGTCTTAGGGTTTGGATAGTGTGTCTTATCCTGGACAAGACACATCTTCCAAAGCCTGGTTTTATTAAAAGTCTTTTGTTGAGTCCTTATGGAACTCTAAACAATTCATATGGTTTATAATTCGAATTTGATGTCTATGTTTCAAGACAACTTAATGGATTATCATCTTTAGTTCTATTGTATAGTTGTTGTTATGATTGAATGCAATGATATTAAGAGCTTCGATTGTAGTGAACTAGGATTCTTTCTCGAGTCTAGACTACAATCCTTAGGGCTCTCACAAAAATATTTTTACAACATGTTTTCATTGCATACACGAAACTCCTAGATCCAGGGAAACAAACATTTTTACAAACAGACACGAAACACGATAGTAAGGTTGCATTTGTGGTTTAGTCTGGGAGACTAAGTGGTTTAGTCTGGGAGACTAGGTGATTTAGTCTGGGAGACTGGGTGGTTTAGTCTGGGAGACTAGGTGATTTAGTCTGGGAGACTGGGTGGTTTAGTCTGGGAGACTAGGTGATTTAGTCTGGGAGACTGGGTGGTTTAGTCTAGGAGACTAGGAAGGATACATGATTTCGTGATACATTGTCTTTGATTGCATATTAAATGACAGTGGTTAATATATGTGCATAGGTTGTGATTGTTCTGTTACAGACACTATGTCTTCATCCGAGAGTGGATTGTCCGTTACCGATGACCCTATGGCTATTGTGTCCGATGACGAGATCGCACCAGAGCCGGAGATCTTTACCTCAGATACTGAGAGCGACCCAGATATGCTATCAGATGACGATGATGACTTTCAGCCATTTGCATTGCCTAATTTTGGAGTTGACTTACCGCTTGCTGATGGTATTCCAGACGAGGATCCTTTTGTTATTCCCATTCCAGTCCATGATCATCTTATCATCGGGCATCCCGATGGTAAGCATATCGTGGCACCGATCCTCGCTCCCATTCCTTTAGTGGTCATCCCTCCTGGAATTGGCCTTTTGATGACTTGTTTGATGATGATGATTTCGATCTGTTTGTTGATGGTCCTCCTGATGATGCCCCTGGTGATGGAGAGTTAGATGAGGACGTTGTTGCTATTCCACTTCTTAAGATCCCTGTTATTGAGATTTCCTCTAACTCTAGTTTGCACTCTATCTCAGATTCCTTTGAGTCTGTGACGTCTTCCGCCTTGCAGGCAGTTGGATTATGACGCTATGCCACTGATTCTGATGATGATACGGCTATGTCAGCTGCACCATCTCCTCCACACAACCTTGAGCTTGATCTTGAGCTATATTTTGTTCCCGATGTTGCACCTGCTGCTCCTGAGCCTTTACTTGATCATGACCCTATTCCTTTTGGCATACCTGACATTTCACCCCTCATACCGGACCCAGTTCCTACACCCGCTGACCCTCCTGTTGTTGAGCCACTTATTCCTCCACCTGCACTCGCACTCGCACCCACTGATGTTGCTCCTTTTCACCCTGTGGAGTCTGATGTTCATCGTATTGATTTACCTATCGTTTTCTTGCAGGACATGCCCGCACCCCGTCCAGGGGAAGGCACTTTTGGCCAGTAGCCTAGTCATGATCCTCATGTTTCAGCAGCTTATCCACACATTCCCCAGTCTGCACCTTCTGCTCCATTTACTTCTTCACCGCTGGATGAGCCATTTCGATGGTTCCCACCGTACGCTATGCCGATTTCTGATCCCTACCATCCCTCTCATTTTGTTGGTTATACACGGGATGAGTTACTTTTATCACTTCAGCTTCAGTTTGAGATCGTGAGTCGTAGGATTTTGGAGCTTGAGATGACACCGCGTCCTTTACCATGTCCTTGTAAGCCTGCTTTTGTTCCCCCTCGTTCATCACCGTCTCCATTTTCACATCCCCCTACACCTCTTACTCCATTTCCAGAGTTTGATGCTCGATTGCTTACCATCGAGCAGCAGATCAGTTAACTGCTGCGTCATGTCTATAAGCTTGAGGAGGAGCTTGCGCATGTGTGCAGCTTACTTTTCTTTCCTCTACCTCCTCCTCCACCACCACCAGCATAGTTGGTTTTTGGTTTTATGTAGGTAGCGTTGCTTTTGATGAGAGCACCACTATTGAGCCTAGCTTGTGAAGCCTTTTGGAGACCACCTTTTGATTGTATGACTTTTGTAGACTGATAGACTTGTTGGACAAGGGTAGTGTGACCCTATGTTCCTTTTGATGTGATATATTTTGTAAAACATGTAACAATACTTGTGGTCGATGATTAATGAAAGCTCAATCGTCATGTTCTCATTAAATACGTTGTTAATTTACATGCTTGTAATTTGATTGTGATGAGATGCTTGCTATGATGAATGCTATTACATATATAACAACCCTCCTAATTATTTTCGACACCCTAAATATATTAAAATATCCCAATATGTCCTAAAATACACCCCGTATGCGAAAACCGAGCCGAAAATACATTATATCATTAAAAATTAAATTGAGGCTCTCGCGGGGCGCGTAGCCTTTGGCTACTGCCTACGCGGGCCGCGACCATCAAGACACCAGGCGAGCCCCGAGGCCGCCACATGTCATGATCGTGTCGAACCTATACCAACGAATCAGCAACCCTAGCAGCTACACCCCTACTACGCGGGCCGCGTAAGCCTTAATCTAATCTTACACGGGCCACGAGAGACTCGAATTGCAGCCGTATAAATTAAGGGCATCGGCTTCAGTTTCCGATCGCTCATTTCTTTTCTTTCTTACGAATTTTCACATAGTTAAAGTGATTTCCGGGCATAATACCCCCCTAAATAATGAAGTTCTGCTCTGTTGTAAGTATCATAACCCCTGGATACGTATTAGATACGCTGCCCGATTGATCTAGGGTTCCGTAACGGCTGTCGTGGTTCTGCCCGACGTAGTCGTTGGAATGTCGTCTCGGGGAGGGTATTACTAATGTTAAAATGGGTTATTATACTAACGCATGTGCATTTGTGTAATTTATAGATTGTCACCAGGAAACCCTTACAGAAAACCTAAGACAGTAATGTGAGTAATCTCCTTTTTGTAAACTGTTTTTACAAAACCTCACACGATTAATTATATATTAAACAGTTATTGAGTATTTGTAAGGATACAATTATCGTCGGTATATTTGGGGTTTTGTATACAAAATTTGTTACTACCTTGCGAGGAGTAACATGACCATAAGTCGGAACGACAGTACCGTGGGTGGTAATTGGTATGACTTGGAAACAAATGTAATTGCGCGACCGCCCTCAATATTGTACAATGGTTTTATTAAACTTGATTAAACTGAGATTCACTCACCAGTATTTCCCACTAACAAAATGTTTTTAAACGCATTTCAGGTAACAAAATGTGAAAGCCAAATAGAAGCCAGTTGGACAGCACTGAAGGCTTGAAAAAGTGGCAATAAAGTTACCTAAAATAAATAGATGTTTTTATTAAATAAAATAGGATTTATTCCTATGAAAATGTGTGTACTTAAAACTTGGGTTTTATCCCATATTATGAAAGTGTGGTATTTTACTCTCATAAAATATTTCCTAACTACGGTACTGATGAAATTTCCGCTGCCAAAATGGATAAACACAAGATACCACCATAACTGGCCACGGCCGCCCATTCCCAGATAGACAGGGGATGGGGGTTGCGACAGAAGGTGGTATCGGAGCTAAGTCACTATTTCAGCCACAGAAGCGTTCTGAGGACACCAAAATTTATCTAAAGTGTTAGGAAATAAATTGTTGAAATACGTGCATATTTGTATTTAATTATTGTGTGTTATTTGACTATTTGTTAGTTTACAATATGAGCGACCAAGGACCATCAGACGCGTATCGTCAGTTGTCTGGTTCGCCTAGAAGCAAAGGCACCTCTTCACAGCCTGCCTCTCAGGGTATTCAGCTGATAATGAAGAAGGAATATTCGTGTTTAAGGCTCAGTCTGAAGAGCCATTCCCTCCTAAAAAGAGAGGATGGTTCATTAGGGGAGCGCATGAACGTAGGAAACGAATGAAAAAGTTGCAACAACAGAGAGTCCTAGCAGCCGCTAAAAGAGAAACTGATGCATATGCCCATGATATTTAAATAGGAGTTTAGCCAATTTCCATATCCTAGCAACCACAGCAGCCGACCCTAACTTGGAACAACTGATAACACCCCAACCACTACCACTGTTCCCTAACCAGCCAATGGAAATAGAAAACAACCCAGAAAATCAAGTCGAAATGCATGATTTTAACCCAGAGGAGATACCTAGGGTACCAGCACCCAATCCCTTAGACCCAAACTACGACCCGTGGTGGGACGATAATAGGGACTACGTGCAACGTTACCCGATACCAGAAGACATGCCCATGCCGAATCTAGGAGCTTACCCAGGTTTGGACCCTCTAGATCCCTACTATGATAGTGATCAATACATTAGGGAAATTTTAGAGAATCCATACACGTACCAGGAACCCATACCCCAGATTCCAAATCCAGTCCCACAACCTGCACCCCCAATGAGTGCAGAAAATGTGCAAGAACTTAGGACATTTGGAGAAGAGATCTTAGAAAGTAGCGAGAGGATGAGACAGGTTGGAGAGCGACTCTTCTGGAAGTACGCCGAGCGCAATATGGAGTTCTGGATGAACCCATATCCGTGAAGGTGATGGTAGAGAAAGTAATAATAATAATAATAATAATAATAATAATAATAATAATAATAATAACAATAATAATAATAATAATAATATATAATATGTGTGTGTATGAAAAAAAATATTAATAATATATCATAACTATAGATGCCTACTAGTAGTGTAATTTTAATTTCAATTGTATTGTAATTTTAATTTCCAGTGTTGGTTTGTATTAGATGCATATTATATATATATATATATATATATATATATATATATATATATATATATATATATATATATATATATATATATATATATGAAAGAGTAAGTCGCAATGCTCGACGTTTTTGATCAACTTGCATATTGTGTGATTGATTGTATTAAATATTATCTTGTGACATTAATAACTGGTAAATGTTTAAAATTCAGATGGACAACGAAGTGAACCAAGAAAACCAGAATGATAATAACCCGAACGACAATAACCCGAATAATGAGAACCCGAACAACAATAACAATGGAAACCAAGCAAACAATAGTGCCATCCAACACATAGTGGCACAAAGAATTATAGATTCAATGCCATTCTTATCTAAACAGTTAGGGAAGCGGATAATAAACGTAAACATAGCAGTAAGCGACCAACTGAACCGGAACACAGCGTAAACAATTAACCCATACTTCAAGTGCCCATTCCCAAAAGAAGAAGAACCATATCTTATGGTTGTTCTTACAAAGAATTCTGGTCCTGCAAACTAATGGAATTCTCGGGCAATGAAGGGGCCATTGCAACTCTACGCTGGATAGAAAAGACTGAGGTTGTTCTAAAAATAAGCAAGTGTGCGGAAGAGGATAAGATAATGTTTGCTTCCAATCTGTTCAAGAACTCAGCCTTAGAATGGTGGAACACTATCCTTCAGTCAAGGGGAAGTGATAGGGTTTACAATATGGAATGGGAAGAATTTAAAAACATGGTAGAAAGGAAATTCTGTCCTCCCAATGAAAAGGAACAGATAGCAAATAAGTTCCTAAACCTTAGGATGACTTGAGTAGATAGTAAGGGTTATACTACTACATTATTTTAATATGCTAGAATAGTACCAACCCTTGCATCACCAGAACCAGTATTAATCTCCTGTTACATCTGGGGATTAATCGGGGAGATTAGGCATGTAGTCAAGGCAGCTAGACCCCAAACCATAGAAGAAGCTGTAGAACTAGCAAACACCTTGACAAATGAATTAGTGCGTACTCGAGAAGAAGACCAGAGGAGAAACCTAGCTTAAAGGCTTACCCAGGAATTTCGTTCTGGAAATTCCAACCGTAGGAACGTAGGTTCTACCTCTGCAACGTACTGCAAGGCTTGTAAGAAGAAGCATTCAGGAAAATGCTCCACTTACTGCAATTTCTACAAGATACCAGGACATAAGGAAGAAGATTGCAGGAGGAAACCTAATAATGGAATGTGCTTCAAATGTGGAGAAAAAGGTCACATCAAGTCGAATTGTCTGAAACTAGTTCTAGCCATGGGCAATAAGACTACCAAAAATGCTAGAGCATTTGTTCTGACGGCAGATGAAGCCAAGATGATTCCGGACGTGATAGCTGGTACGTTTTTAGTTAATGATGTTTTTGCTAAAGTATTATTTGACTCTGGAACAAACCAAAGTTTTATTAATACCTCATTTTGCAAACTTCTCAATCAACCATTAACTAAACTCTCACAAGATTGTCTAGTAGGAACAGCAAATGGGGAAACCATTAGAATTTCTGAAATCTTGCAGGGAGCAAGAATAGAAATTTTAAATCAAAAGTTTATTGCAAACCTTTACCCAATGAATCTGGCAGGATTTGATGTTGTATTAGGAATGGATTGGTTAATAGCCAATAAAGCCAGTATTTTATATGATCAAAAGTCAATTCAAGTAAAATCACCAAAAGGTGAAAAGATCACAATTAAAGGAGATAAACCATCTAGATCCACAAAATTCATCTTTGTGATAAAAACCGCAAGTTATATAAGAAAAGGATCTTTAGTGTATTTGATTTCCATAATCACTAACACTAAAGGAAAAGAACTGAAAGATATTCCAGTAGTATCTCAATTTTCAGATGTGTTTCCGGAAGAATTACCAGGACTACCGCCAGACAGAGAAGTCGAATTCAGAATCCATATGTTACCAGGGACAGCTCCAATCGCCAAAGCACCCTACCGCTTGGCACCAGCAGAAATGCAGGAACTAAAGAAACAGTTAGACGAACTGTTGGAGGAAGGATTTATACAGCCAAGTTCATCACCGTGGGGAGCACCGATCTTATTCGTTAAAAAGAAAGACGGATCGATGCGTATGTGCATTGATTACTGTGAATTAAACAAGGTTACGATTAAGAACCGGTATCCATTACAAAGAATCGATGATTTGTTCGACCAGTTGCAAGGAGCTCGATTTTTCTCGAAATCAATTTAAGATCAGGATATCATCAATTGAAGGTACAGGAAGAGGACATTCCTAAGACCGCTTTCAGAACAATGTATGGCCATTATGAATTTACTGTCATGACATTTGGTTTAACCAATACCCCAGCCGCGTTTATGGACATGATGAACCGAATATGTAAGCCATATTTGGATAAATTCATAATTGTCTTTATAGATGATATTCTCATTTACTCTAAGAATAAGGAGGAACATGCAAAGCATTTGCACGCACTTTTAAGTTTAATAAGGAAGGAAAAGCTTTATGCTAAGTTTTCAGGGTGCGAGTTTTGGTTAGAACAAGTACAATTTCTTGGGCATCTAGTCAATCATGAAGGAATTCATGTGGATCCCACCAAGGTCGAGGCAATTACCAAATGGAAAACCCTTGAATCACCAACCGAGGTTTGAAGTTTCTTAGGATTGGCCGGTTATTATAGGAGATTTATTCGAGATTTTTATAGGATAGTCATTCCCTTAACTAAGCTAACCTGTAAATCTATTAAGTTTGAATGGGGACCGAAACAGGAAGAAGCTTTTAGAATTCTTAAGCAAAGACTAACCCATGCACGCATACTAGCGTTACCAGAAGGAACTGAAGACTTTGTAGTCTATTGTGACGCTTCTAAGTTAGGTTATGGATGTGTGTTGATGCAACGTCAAAAAGTTATAGCTTACGCATCTAGACAACTTAAGAATCATGAATAGAATTATTCAACCCATGATTTGGAATTAGGAGCTATAGTTTAGCCCTTAAGATTTGGAGACATTACCTTTATGGTAGTAAGTTTACCATTTTCACTGTTCATAAGAGTTTAAGGTATGTCTTCAGGAAAAGGGAGTTGAATATGAGGCAAATACGCTGGATGGAAATTCTTAGTGATTATGATTGTAATATCCAGTATCAAGCAGGAAAAGCAAATGTGGTAGCTGATGCTTTAAGTCGAAAGTATCATGAAAAGCCAAAAAGAGTGCGTTCTCTTAAGTTAAATCTACAGGTAGATTTAAATGAACAAATTAGAGAAGCACAAGAATCCGTAATCAAGGAGGATACTGAAAAGCTAAAAGGAATGATTAAGGAATTAGAACAAGGAACCGATGGAATTTGGAGATTCCATAAGAAAAGGATGTGGATACCTAAATTAGGAAACCTACGTCATCGTATACTAGAAGAAGCCCATAAGTCTAAGTATACGATGCATCCTGGAAATGATAAGATGTATCAGGACTTAAGAAAGAATTTTTGGTGGATAGGAATGAAAAAGGATATAGCAGCTTACTTTTCTAAGTGTTTAACCTGTTCACAAGTCAAAGTTGAACATCAGAAACCCTCAGGATTGCTGCAACAGTTAGAAATGCCCGTATGGAAGTGGGAATTGATAACAATGGATTTTGTTACCAAATTACCCAAAACAAGGAAAGGTAATGATACAATCTGTGTGATTGTAGATAGGCTAACTAAGTCAACTCATTTCCTACCAATGAAGGAAACTTTCAGTATGGAACAATTAGCCAAGTTATATGTAAATGAAATAGTTTCATTACATGGAATTCCTTTATCAATTGTTTCAGATAGGGATAGTCGTTTTACCTCTCATTTTTGGGCAAGTTTCCAAAAAGCCATGGGAACCAAGTTGAATCTAAGCACAGCTTATCATACTCAAACGGACAGACAAAGCGAAAGAACAATTCAGACAATGGAAGATATGCTTAGAGCTTGTGTAATTGATTTCGAAGGTAATTGGGATGAACACTTACCCTTAATAGAATTTTCTTACAATAACAGTTATCACACAAGTATCAATGGTGCACCATTCGAAGCACTTTATGGACGAAAGTGCCGAACCCCAGTCTGTTGGGCAGAAATTGGGGAAAAACAACTATCTGGACTTGAGATAGTACAAGAAACAACTGACAAAATCATTCAAGTCAAGGAATGACTGAAAGCAGCACGCGATCGACAGAAAAGCTATGTTGATAACAGACGCAAGCCGTTGGAATTTCAAGTAGGAGACAAAGTATTATTGAAAGTCTCTCCTTGGAAAGGAGTGGTAAGGTTCATCAAAAGCGAAAAGCTAAGCCCCAGGTATGTTGGACCTTTTGAGATTATTAGAAGAATAAGACCTCTAGCCTATCAGCTACAACTGCCAGAGGAAATGGCAGGAATACATGATGTATTTCATGTACCTAATCTCAAGAAATGTTTAGCTGATGAATCGCTGGTAGTACCTCTTAAGGATATAGAGGTAAATGAAAAACTTAAATTTGTAGAAAGGCCTCTACATATTGAAGACATAAAAGTTAAGAATCTCAAGCACAAGAGATTAGTTCTGGTCAAAGTGAAATGGGACTCCAAAAGAGGACCAGAATACACATGGGAGCTTGAATCAGAAATACAAAGGAAATATCCACACTTGTTCCAGTAGATCTCGAGGACGAGCTCTAAAACAAGGTGGGGAGGATATAATAACCCTCCTAATTATTTTCGACACCCTAAAATATATTAAAATATCCCAATATGTCCTAAAATACACCCCGTATGCGAAAACCGAGCCCAAAATACATTATATCATTAAAAATTAAATAAAAACAAGAAAATTGAGGCTCTCGCGGGGCGCGTAGCCTTTGGCTACTGCCTACGCGGGCTGCGACCGTCAAGACACCAGGCGAGCCCCGAGGCCGCTACGTGTCATGATCGTGTCGAACATATACCAACGAATCAGCAACCCTAGCAGTTACACCCCTACTATGCAGGCTGCGTAATCCTTAATCTAATCTTACGTGGGCCGCGAGAGACTCGAATTGCAGCCCTATAAATTGAGGGCATCGGCTTTAGTTTCTGATCGCTCATTTCTTTTCTTTCTTACGAATTTCCACATAGATAAAGTGATTTCCGGGCATAATACCCCCTAAATAACGAAGTTCTGCTCCGTTGAAAGTATCATAACCCCTGGATACGTATTAGATACGTTTCCTGATTGATCTAGGGTTCCGTAACGGCTGTCGTGGTTCTGCCCGACGTAGTCGTTGGAATGCCGTCTCTAGGAGGGTATTACTAATGTTAAAATGGGTTATTATACTAACGCGTGTGCATTTGTGTAATTTATAGATTGTTACCAGGAAACCCTTACAGAAAACCTAAGACAGCAATGTGAGTAATCTCCTTTTTGTAAACTGTTTTTACAAAACCTCACACGATTAATTATATATTAAACGGTTATTGAGTATTTGTAAGGATACAACTATCGTCGGTATATTTGGGGTTTTGTATACAAAATTAGTTACTACCTTGCGAGGAGTAACATGACCATAAGTCGAAACGACAGTACCTTGGGTGGTAATTGGTATGACTTGGAAACAAATGTAATTGCGCGACCGCCCTCAATACTGTACAATGGTTTTATTAAACTTGATTAAACTGGGATTCACTCACCAGTATTTCCCACTGACAAAATGTTTTTAAACGCGTTTCAGGTAACAAAATGTGAAAGCCAAATAGAATCCAGCTGGACAGCACTGAAGGCTTGAAAAAGTGGCTATAAAGTTACCTAAAATAAATAGATGTTTTTATTAAATAAAATAGGATTTATTCCTATGAAAATGTGTGTACTTAAAACTTGGGTTTATCCCATATTATGAAAGTGTGGTATTTTACTCTGATAAAATATTCCCTAACTACGGTCCTGATGA
This sequence comes from Helianthus annuus, assembly GCF_002127325.2. Taxonomy (NCBI): domain Eukaryota; kingdom Viridiplantae; phylum Streptophyta; class Magnoliopsida; order Asterales; family Asteraceae; genus Helianthus; species Helianthus annuus. The sequence goes on from NC_035441.2 coordinate 96,962,361, forward strand.
AATTTCCGCTGCCAAAATGGATAAACACAAGATACCACCAGAACTGGTCGCGGCCGCCCGTTCTTGGATAGACAGGGGACGGGGGTTGCGACAACATACGTACTATATAGTCATTATACGAATAAGACCTGACCTATACAATCTTCTTTTAGAAGATGCCTCCTTGGAGGAACACTTAGTTGCCCACAAGCGAGGCAAAATTGCAAGAACGAATTTCACAGGCAGTAGCACAACATGAGGCCTTATGCTCTGAACACAGCGGAGGTACCTCAGGAAATAACCCACCTCACGGTAATGTTTAAGTCCCTTAAGACACATTACAATACGTTTGGACATTTCCAAGTACGTTTGCTAATGCTTTATGTGAATGATGTCGCTTGTACAGGTTGTACTTACAAGCAGTTCCTGGACTGTAAGCCTCTGAACTTTGACGGTACTGGAGGTGCCGTAGCATTTGTAAGATGGGCAGAGAAGACGGATTCTGTGCTGCGAATGAGTAAGTGTGCGCCGGAGCACCAAGTCACTTACATATCTGGACTATTTCTAGATGGAGCCCTGTCGTGGTGGGACCTTCAGGTTCAGACTCTAGGTGAGGCTGCAGCGTATGCTATGACTTTGGATGAGTTGAAAGAGCTGATGCGTAAGAAGTACTGTTCAAGGGCTGAAATTCAAAAGTTGGAAACCGAGTTTTGGAATCTGAAAATGGATGGTCCTAAGATAGCTGAGTATGTGCAGAGATTCCATGATTTGTCTCGTGTTATCCCCTACATGGTAGAGCCAGAGTTCAAGCGAGTTGAACGTTTCATTTGGGGATTGGCACCCCAAATTCTGAGCATGGTGACTATTTCTAAGCCTCCAACGATTACTGATGCCATTGATTTGAGTGTGGCATTGACTGAGGAAGCGATCAGATTGGGCAAGTTTTCCATCTCCGAGCAGAAGAAGAAAGAGACTCATGTCGAGTCATCAGGAGAGAACAAAAGGAAGTTCTCAAATTTCAAGAAGGGTACTCGTGCAAACAACAATGCCAACAAGCGTAGAGACGCTAACCCACCAGCGGAGGCACAAGCTGGTGCTACTGGGGCTGCTACTGCTGAGAACAAAGGGAAGGGATACATGGGCACCCTGCCCAAATGTAATGTATGTCAGTATCATCATGCCGGCCAGTGCAAGTTTAGGAAATGTGAATCCTACGGAAAGAATGGCCACTCGAAGGAAACGTGTTGGGTTGGTAATGGCCGTGGAAATGGTGGTCAGAGAGGAAATGGCAATGCCAATGGTAACCGTGGCGGAAACGGTAATGGGAATAGAAATAACCAGGGAGGTAATGGAAACAGAAACAAAAACGGAAACCAAGCAGGAAGTGGAAACCGCGGAGGAAATAACAACAACAATCAAGGTGGTACTGGAAACAGACAAGGTTGCTTTAGCTGTGGTGATGTTGGGCATTTCAAGCGGGATTGCCCAAAGAATAACAAAGCCCAAGGAAGAGTCTTCAACATTGGAGCTAGGGAAGCTCGTCAAGATTCGAATGTAGTCACTGGTACGTTCCCTATCAACTAACATTTTGCATCTGTGTATTTGATACCGGTGCCGACTATAGCTTCGTATCTCTAGAGTTTAAGAATGTACTTGGGTTAGTTGCCAGTAAGTTAGATATCCCGTATTCGATAGAACTAGCTAATGGGAAGCTAGTAGAAGCTGGTGAAGTAATTCGAGGTTGTGTGATAGAGCTTGGAGAGCATGAGTTTACGCTTGATCTGCTGCCAATTGAGTTTGGAAGTTTCGACGTGGTGGTTGGAATGGATTGGTTGTCAAGTAACCGAGCTGAGATCGTATGTCATGAGAAGATTATCCGCATCCCGATGGCGAATGGAGAAACGATTGTAGTGCACGAGAAAAGCATGATATGCCTCTACGGATTATCAGTTGTTTGAAGGCACATAAGTTTTTGCGGAAAGGATGTGTTGCCTTCTTGGCTCACGTAGTTGATAAAGAAGTCGAAGAACCGAAGCTCGAAGATATCCCTATGGTAAGGGAATATCCTGAAGTCTTCCCCGAAGACTTGCCAGGACTACCGCCCCAACGACAAGTCGAATTCCACATTAACTTGGTTCCAGGCGTCGCGCCTGTAGCCAAGGCACATTATCGACTTGCGTCTTCAGAGATGCAAGAGTTGTCGACGCAGCTTCAGGAGCTTCTGGACAAGGGATTCATTAGACCAAGCTTCTCGCCTTGGGGAGCTCCAGTTCTGTTTGTCAAGAAAAAGGACGGTAGTTTTCGTATGTGCATTGACTACCGAGAGCTGAACAAGTTAACCATCAAGAATCGGTATCCTTTGCCGAGGATTGATGATTTATTCGATCAACTTCAGGGTTCGAGTTATTACTCCAAGATCGATCTTCGATCAGGTTATCACTAGCTACGGATTCAAGAAGAGAGTATACCAAAGACTGCCTTTAGAACTCGTTATGGACGCTATGAGTTTCTAGTAATGCCGTTTGGTTTGAGAAACGTGCCGGCAGTATTTATGGATTTGATGAACCGAGTTTGCAAGCCATATCTCGATAAATTCATGATTGTATTTATCGATGATATTTTGATCTATTCGCGGATGAAGGATGAGCATGAGCAACACCTTAGAGCCATTTTAGAGCTGCTAAAGAAGGAGAAACTGTATGCTAAGTTCTTGAAGTGCGAGTTCTGGTTGCGTGAGGTGCAGTTTCTCGGTCAAGTGGTGAATGAAAATGGAATTCATGTGGATCCCACCAAGATCGAGGCGATTAAGAATTGGGAAACTCCGAAGACGCCAACCTAAATCTGACAGTTTCTAGGCTTAGCAGGGTATTATCGTAGATTCATTGAGGATTTTTCTAGAATCGCTCAACCGCTTGCAACACCTCAAAAATTTATGTCCAATAATGTATTGACACGTGTCATAAGCTTTGAACGTGTAAAAGAATACTTTAGAGGGACTAAAGTTGACAAACAGAGAAAGTAAGTGAATATAAGGGTTCAAAGTGTTAGCAATGAATAAATATATCATACAATAGCCTTACACGATGTTTATACCCTTAAACGAATAAATCATGGATCATACGAAACTAAATATGAAAGAAAGTGAGAAATTTCAAACTACAGGGGTTAAATGTGTCAATATGTTTAAAGTATACCTCTGAGTGATCTTTTAGCAAACCCGAAGCTTTGTAATGGTAAATCATGCTCACTAGAATGTGTGATAAAAATTTCGTAAAGTTTCGTTATCGTATGAGAAAAAGTTATGATGAAATTCGTATACGAGAGGTTAAAAGCGTCAACGTCGAAATCTAAGGCCTTACGGGTGATCACAAGGTTAAACAAGGACTTAACGGAGTTTGGTTAAGTCTTAAGACCCTTAAAAGTAAGGTTAGAGGGCCAAAAATGCAAGAAAAACACTTAAAACCACGTTTGGAAAGACCAGGGCCCAAATTGCAAATAGCTGAAAGTTTTGAAACCTGACTTGGGCCTCATACCGGCCACGTAAGGCCCTTAAGGAACCTTACGCGGGCCGCCTGGATGTCTGCAGCAAACAAAAAATGTACAGCTTCCTGTTAAAGCTGTTAAACCGACTTCAAACTCTTGTTTTGCATACCAGGGACTGCCCCAATGGTTTTTCATGCATAGAGGGCACCTGTAAACATCTCATAACATGTGTAGACTTCCTTGGCATCATCTTATGAGATCAAAATCACTATATAAGGAACCCACTTGTTGTAACACTTGTGCACACTCACTTGAAACATTCACAACTTCATTTCTGGAGCTCCTCTGATCAACCTCAAGCTTCCTAGTGATCTCTAGTCGTAAATAGGACTCTTGTAAGTGTCCTTAACCCTTCCTAATTCAGTTTAGCTTAGTTAATTAGCTAAAAGTCAAACCGTCGTAATTAAGGTTTGACTTCGAGATTACTCATAATTTATTCAGTCAAATCTCGAATTAAAAATACCTATGAGTGGGTAATTATGTGGGTAATAAACCCTTAAAAGGGTACCCTCTGATTCCCACTCTAGCTATGTCAATTGTCGGGTCAAAGTTAACTTTAAAAAGTCAACAGAAAGCTTATTTTCAAATTAAGGCATAATTAACAATGTAGAAGCCATGCAACCTGTTTTATCATTAAAATAACTTGGTAATTAATGTAAGAACATGTCTAAACATGTTCACCCTGACAATTTTCAGTTTAGGCTCGGTTCGGAACCGAAAGTCGCATAGTTTGACTTCTGCTTTGACTTTCAGTTCTGACCCGTTTAAGCATAGTTTAGAAGTGCCTTAGAGCTTATTTAGGACTAGGTTTCATGTTAGTATAACCCTCTGAGATTATACAACTTGATTCACTAGTTATCCATTTCACATGCATGTTTCCGTTAAATGCTTATATGTTGACCATTATGCCCAAATGACCTTAAAATGTGATTTTTGAAAATATAAAAGAGTAGGCACCTTAGTTACTGATTTATAAACTTGTGCCTAAAATTTGACATAAGTTTGAGGTCTAGATTAAGAGTTATACTCATTAGCGTAATTAGAAAGCTTTTTATTAATTAAATAACATAATTAGTGTATAGCCTATCTAAACCCAATTTTTGATATCAAAAATTTTACCCACTGATGTAATATAATATTTTGGGATTTTTGGAGATTTTTATTTATTTTTAGGTTGAGCATAACTTAGAGTTCTAAGCCTAATTCGGTTATTGTCGGTTTTGCCCTTTTAGGATATAAAATGAGTTTTACAAATGCTTTTGATACCAAACCTTTTTCTACTGATCTAATATAATAAATAAATAATTTTGAGCCTTCTGGAATAATAAAAATATCAGATTTCCTTGGAAAACCCGGAAATGGCTCCAAATCGTCTTTTTAAGCGTTTTTAACGCATAGTATGTATTAAAACTATTTTAAACATATAAGGTTTGGTGCCTACTGATATATTCAGTAAATTTTTATATTTTAACAGTAAGCAAAAGATTTAAACTCGTATTTCCAGTTTTAACCTTTTAGGCTTATGTGAAATTACCAAAATGCCCCTACGGTGCATAGTATGGTTATAATTAATAAATTTCACATATATATGATACCCTACTGATATAGCTTATTAAACTAAGTAATTTTACTGATTATATCAGACCTGTAACGCAGATTAATATTTAAACTCTTTTATAACCTTTTAAATGACCAAAATGCCCTTACGGGGCATAATTTGAGTTTAAAATCACTTTGGGCATAATAAAAGATATCTTACTGATGTCACAACATATTTAAAGCATATTAACTTAGGAAACTTGTATGTGATTCATTTGGTTACCCGTTACGCACTTTTCGCGTTCGGATCGGCTTATGTAACGAGTTTGCATATATTAGCCGAAACGGGTCAAACCATATCATTTTTGTCTCATAATCCAGAATGTGTTTAGTTTACCCATATTATACAAGTCTCTAGACTTGTCGGGTCTAAATCACATTCTATTCCGGTTTTTGCTTAATCATGCGTTTGAACCGTATCTATCTTTAAAACTAACCGGTCTAAGCTTAGGCTAAATTAAAGACCCGTTAGGAATCTAATAGGTTATTATAAACCTTCGTTCCAGAATAGGAGACCCGGTAAAAGCTACGTGCACTTGCTTATTGTGATTATTACTTGCAAAGGTAAATACTTTTAACTTATTTTCCCTTATACGGGCTTGGGGTACGGTATATAAAATACCGCTTGGTCGGGCATTGAATCTTTAATTGTATAGTGGTTAATTCATTGAAATGACCCGTTTAAATTGTTTTGTTTGCTTAAAACCTTTGGGGGGTTAATGACCATGTCCCAGATATCCTTGGCATCATTTTAAGAAATGTCCACGACCTTAGCACGCGGGTGTAGGCGTACACCCGCCAGTGCATTTATAAATAATAAGGTATAACCGCCGGTTTCGGGAATAACCCGTCGCGGGACTATACCATGTAGTGTGTCAATTAATCTTTAACCCGGTGTTCAACCCGGGCTACTGAACGTATAAGAAACATGTGATTCTTTTACAAGATTATATACAAATAATTATCCCAAGTTATAAAATATTTTGTGCCATGTGCATTCAAATCAATTTTCAAACATTTTCAAAATGAGTCAGTTAAATTGTATTTACCAGTGCAAACTGACGTATTTTCCCAAAAAGGTTAAGTGCAGGTACTACTCGTAATAGGCCGGCCTCTCCTTAGCATCAATAAGAGTCTCGCAAGTTTGGATGCATTAAGTCTATTGAACAAAGTTTCCTCTTTATTTTGATCCGCCTGTGGATCTGTTTCAACTACTTTGTGATACTTAAATATTACAATCTATTCAGTTGAAAAAAATCTATCTTTTGCTTCTGCTGTGCATTTATATTTGTGTTGTTTGACTATGATGATATCAACCACGTCACGATACTCCCCACCGGGCCACCGGTAATACGTGGAAATATCAGGGTGTGACAGGTTGGTATCAGAGCCAACACTGAGTGGATCAAACACTAGCCTTTTGTGTTTAATCTCAGTGCACAAATTGCACATTCCTCTATCCTCGAGTCTAGACAAATAACATAGGACAAATTCTGTTTTGTTTTATTTTTGTCTTTCATTTTATATATATTCTTGTTGTTATCTTTGTTTATGATTGACAGGTTTGACAATGCCGCCACGATTCCGGAGAGGCAGAGGCAAGGCCCCGTTAACGGGCCATGATCACGAGGTCGGGCCTTCCCACCGGCGCACACCATCAATTACCATGAGCACCAGTCCCCAAGAGCCTTGGAGGACTTACATTGAACCCGGGAGGCGATCCGTCTCCCTAAGCTCCTCACCATCATACCTTCATTCTTTTGGGCCTCAGTCTGAGAATGAGCCCAACAACCCCCAACCTTCGTTCATACCTCTTCAGCGATCGAATTCGCACCATTCATTCAATGACCCCACTCCTGCTTTTCAGAGCCGGTTCAACCCTGCTAACTACATTCAAGAACCCGTGGGTTTTAACCCATTGGGACCAGAGGACCATTTTTCCGGCGGTCACGCCATGGATATGGACGAGGACTCAGACCCCGTCGAGCCTGCAACCGGAACCCCAAACCATCCCATCGAAATCTCTAATGGGTCTTCTTTTCATGGATCACCTTACCGTGGTCCTGACAGCTACCAGGCAAGGTTCAACCAGTTTGAGTGGTATTTTACCTCCTCTGAGCACTCGTCCCCATACCACCACCACCACCACCAGCAGGATCCTTCCGAGGATTCTCGATTCGTGGCAGTTACTCCGCCACCACCACCACCAGTTGTGCAACCGCCTCCGGAGCCACCGAGGCGGAGAAGATCAAACGCACGGATGTCCGTACGAGGATGAGTCCGCATCAGCACTCCTCAACCCTCGATTGGCAGCCACTACCCACCACTCCAAGAAGAAGAACCGCAGATGGGGGGACCATCAAACCCCATCTCGGAAGTAGACTCTGAGCCTGTGGCACCACCGTTGGGTTTTGGTAACCCAATCCCTGCATACGCCGGTTCAGCGGCGTATAATCCATTCGAGCAGCCAGGCCATACAAATTACAACTATGTGGATGTTGATCCTTATCAAGCGGCGTGGGACTACAACGCTCTTCATCCTGAAGGGCCCTATGGTGGTCCTTGGACTACTGGGCACCCACCTTATGTGTACCTGCATCCGCCACCTCCTCAACCACTGTATCAGCCACCGCCGCGGCCGCAGCTGATCCCGCCAGAACGCCAACAAGAGGTTCTTGATAGATTAGACCAAGTTGAGCGGGAAGTTCAAGAAGACCGCATTGAACGTCAAGGCTTCTTCAAGGGTTTAGCAGGCCTACTCGGGAAGTCCAAGAGAAGGGATTATTGAAGACCCTTGTTTATTTATTTAGTTGTAATCAAGTTCCTGCGTAGACTTTTGTTTATGTACTCAGCCCTTGCGTGGGCTTGTCTTTTTGTATTCTGCTCCTGCGTGGGCATGTCTTTCTGTTGACCCCTGCGTGGGTATGTTTGTTTGTTTATTTCGCCCCTGCGTGGGCATGTTATTTCTTAGAAGTCCCGTTTAGGGCAAAATTTGTACTATTTGAATTGGTAATGGAATGGTTTAATTTTAATTTTCATATTTATTTATTGTTAATTATAAGCATAAACATAAAACATAAAATAAATGAAAATAACATTCCTATTAAAAGATCTACCATTATAATAAAATGGCAAAATCTAAAAAAAAAGGACAAGACCTAGCCATGTGTCATCTTAAGACAGGGCCAAGATGGTAGTTCCATAATTGGATTCAGATCCATATTAACACCTCAATCTAGGATTGTTCTACGTTAATTATTAATAGAATCTTAAAGGTAAAACCTAGTCTACATGTTGTTGCAGACATGACCAAGATGGTAAAACCTACGCAAAAGATTCCAATTTTTGTTAACATCTGAAAGCATGTTAACATTTCTGACAAACTGTGATACGATAAAATCACATAGGTCATCTTTAAATAGGGATATTTCAATTTCCCTTATTTATATAACCATCCCTTATGGATAAAGTGTCTGCGGGCTATAATTAACGTCCGTTTGGACTAAAGACAGTAGTAGCCTACAACTACCTGTCTAGAAAAAGGTAATGAACTTTGATTCAAACCTTAAATACCTTGATTCTGTAAAAATCTTGGTTTATAAATTAAATCTGTCTGTATGATTAGGCTTTTGTGCTATTATTAAAAATTATAATATAGGATTGTAATAAAGGTCCTGAATATATAAATAATTAACAAATTAACCCAACATGGCTATTAAAACCATGGTTAATAATTCATAAAACACTGTAAAAGCTTCTAAATAAACCTTGTCCATTATTTTCTTATATGTAGCACTTAAAGCTACATGGCTGGGTCTGATGAGGTAAACAGTCATCCGGTAGAAAACCATGAAAACGCTAAGATACATGTGACCGGAGCAGAACTGCAATCATTAGTAGATAATGTTGTTGCAAAAGCTATGGAACGGCAGTATAGTGAATCTAGTGGAACTCAAAGTAGGACTCTATCTACACTGCATTCCAAGCCTAAGACTCATTCTGAGGCTCACAGCAAGCCACCCTCTAAGAAAGAAGAGCCAAAGAAGGATGATGATCGACATTCCTCAAACCAAAACAGTGTTCCGTCCAAAAGAATAGTATTTGATGACAAACCACGTGCTAAAGGTTGAACCTATAAATACTTTGTTTCTTGTAAACCCCGGGATTTCACTGGGGAGAAAGGGGCAGTGGATTGCATGACTTGGTTGGATGAGATGGACACTTTGGTAGATATTAGTGGATGTGCTGAAAGGGATATTGTAAAGTTTGTATCTCAGTCTTTCAAGGGTGAGGCCCTAGCCTGGTGGAGATCGTTGATTCAAGCTACCGGGAAGATTCCACTGTATAATATGACATGGGATCAATTTGTTGCTCTCATCAAGGGAAACTACTACCCTCAGCATGAGGTGGAAAAGATTGAGTCTGATTTCCTATCGTTGGTTATGAAGAACCTGGATTGCCAAGCTTATCTTACGAGTTTTATACAATGTCAAGGTTGGTTCCTTATCTAGTGACCCCGGAACCCAAAAGAATAGCTCGTTTCATTGGGGGTTTAGCCCCAGAAATTAAGGCAAGTGTAAAGGCCTCTCGGCCAGCTACTTTTCTGTCTGTAGCAGATATATCATTGTCCCTTACATTGGACGCTGTCAGGCAGAGATCGCTGAGGAACTCGGATGCTGAGAAAAGAAAACGTGAGGATAACAACTCATGGCGGTCAGATAAGAAGCGTAAGGGAAACAATGACCATAAAAAGGGTTCAGGATCTAAGAAGGAGGGCCAGCAGACGGGTGACAAGCCCAAGTGTAAAACCTGCAAGAAGCATCATTTTGGAAAATGCAGATATGAGTCAAAATCCCAGTCACAGCCAAGGGCATGTGGGATTTCTAAGTCAAATGAACACAAGACTCTCGGTTGCAAGAAGCTGAAGGACGCAACATGCTACAGTTGCAACGAGAAGGGGCACATTAAGTCAAATTGCCCAAAACTTGCAAAGAAGGCTGAGGAAGGGAAAAAGACCAATGCAAGGGTCTTTCAGATGAACGCTCAGGAGGCTATCCAGAACGACAATGTGATAACATGCACCTTCCTAATTAATGATGTCTATGCAAGAGTACTTTTTTATTCAGGAGCTGATAAGTCTTTTGTAGACAATAAGTTTTGTGAATTGTTGAAATTGCTTGTTAAAACCTTAAGTGTCAAGTATGAAGTGGAATTAGCTGATGGAACCATAGAAACCGCATCAACCGTGTTAGATGGATGTTTCATATCTATTAAGAACCACTCTTTTCCTTTGTCCCTACTTCCCTTTAAGTTAGCCGGTTTTGATATAGTGATAGGTATGGATTGGCTATCGCATAACCAAGCCCAGATCGTCTGCAATAAGAAGCAAGTGGTGATCAAGACTCCGTCTGGTGAGCCACTTACCATTCAGGGAGATACCCAGTATGGACTTCCTGGGCAAGTGTCCATGCTCAAGGCATCTAGATGCTTGAAGAAGGGTTGTGTCATTTATATGGCACAGGTGACTATTGATGAGCAGAAGCCCAAAATTGAAGATATTCCAGTCATTTCCGAATACCCTGAAGTCTTTCCTGAAGAACTACCTGGTTTGCCACCAGATGGGCAAGTAGAATTCAGAATTGACATCATCCCTGGAGCAGCACCTGTTACGAGAGCGCCTTATAGGTTGGCACCAACAGTGATGAAGGAATTAAGGACGCAACTAGATGATTTGCTAGCTAAAGGTTTTATTAGACCTAGTTCGTCTCCTTGGGGAGCACCAATCCTATTTGTGAAGAAGAAGGATGGATCAATGCGTCTATGCATTGATTATCGTGAGCTTAATAAGGTTACTATCAAGAATAGGTATCCTTTGCCCAGGATCGACGATCTGTTCGATCAATTGCAAGGAGCAAGCTACTTTTCCAAGATTGATTTAAGGTCAGGCTATCATCAGTTGAAGGTTAAAGATGAAGATGTACACAAGACTGCATTTAGGGCTCGCTATGGTCATTATGAGTTCCTAGTGATGCCTTTTGGGCTCACTAATGCTCCTGCCGCATTCATGGATCTCATGAATCGCGTTTGCAAGCCTTATCTAGACAAATTTGTCATCGTCTTCATCGACAACATTCTCATCTACTCGAAGAGTCAAGCTGCCTACGAGAAGCATCTCCGTTGCATTCTAAAGTTGCTTCAACAAGAAAAGCTCTATGCCAAATTTTCAAAGTGTGAATTTTGACTTCGTGAAGTCCAATTCCTTGGACATGTTGTTAGTGAGCGTGGTATCCAAGTAGATCCCGCTAAGGTTGAAGTTGTTATGAACTGGCAAGAGCCGAAGACGCCTACGGAGATTCGCAGCTTTCTAGGACTGGCAGGATATTATAGGCGATTTATCGAAAACTTCTCAAGAATTGCAGCACCCCTGACTTTACTCACTCGCAAGAATAGCAAGTTTGATTGGGGGCCTAAGCAGCAAGAATCCTTCGATATTCTGAAGCAAAAGTTGAGCAATGATCCAGTACTGACATTGCCGGAAGGGATTGATGAGTTTGTAGTGTATTGTGATGCATCACACACCGGTATGGGATGTGTGCTTATGCAGAAAGGCAAAGTCATTGCCTATGCTTCACGTCAGTTAAAAGTGCACGAGAAGAATTACACCACCCATGATTTAGAGTTGGGTGCCGTTGTATTCGCACTAAAACTGTGGAGGCATTATTTGTATGGAACCAAGTGCGTGATCTATTCGGATCACAAGAGCCTTCAACATTTGTTCAATCAGAAGGACTTGAACATGAGACAGCGGCGCTGGATGGAAACTTTGAATGATTATGATTATGAGATAAGATACCATCCTGGCAAGGCAAATGTAGTCGCTGATGCCTTAAGTAGAAAGGAGAGAGTGAAGCCCATAAGAATCAATGCCAAGAGCATTGAGATAAAGAACAGTTTGAATGAAAGGTTGTTAGCTGCACAGAAGGAAGCTGTCTTGGAAGCTAACTACCCTGAGGAAAAGCTAGGAGTAACTGAAGAACAATTATCCTATGGCAAGGACGGAATCCTAAGGTTAAATGGACGTATATGGGTTCCTGTTTATGGAGGACTTCGGGATGTTATCCTCCAGGAAGCCCACAGTTCTAAATATTCTGTTCATCCTGGAGCGGATAAGATGTACCAGGATCTGAAGGCAAACTATTGGTGGATAGGCTTGAAGAAGTCCATAGCTGCCTATGTAGCTAAATGTTTGACGTGCGCGCAAGTCAAAGCTGAACATCAGAAGCCGTCAGGTTTACTACAACAGCCTGAGATTCCCACTTGGAAATGGGAAATGGTGACAATGGATTTTATCACCAAATTGCCAAAGACAAAGAAAGGAAATGATACCATATGGGTAATAGTAGATAGACTGACTAAGTCAGCACATTTCCTACCCATTAAGGAAACTTATAGCTCCGACATGTTAGCCCAATTGTACGTGGATAAGATTGTATCTCTGCATGGCATACCAGTGTCTATTATCTCTGACAGAGATACCAAATACACATCACATTTTTGGAAAAGTTTCCAACAGTCTTTGGGCACGCGCTTAAATTTCAGTACGCTTACCATTCTCAGACGGACGGGCAGAGTGAGCGTACCATTCAGACTTTGGAAGATATGCTTCATGCATGTGTAATTGATTTAGGTGGTAGTTGGGATAACCGCCTGCCGTTGGTCGAGTTTTCCTATAACAATAGCTACCATATGAGCATTCAGGCTGCGCCTTTTGAGGCATTATAGGGTAGAAAATGCAGAACGCCTATTTGTTGGGCAGAAGTAGGGGAAGCTCAGTTATCAGGACCTGACCTAGTCTTTGAAACGACAGACAAGATTGTCCAGATTCGTGACCGCCTGAAAGCTGCCAGGGATAGGCAGAAAAGTTATGCTGATAAAAGGCGAAAACCTCTAAAGTTTGAGGTTGGTGATAAAGTCTTGCTTAAAGTATCACCCTGGAAAGGGGTGATGCGATTCGGTAAGAAAGGTAAGTTAACCCTAAGGTATATAGGACCATTTGAGATCATCGAATGTGTAGGATCAGCGGCTTATAAGTTGAACTTACCTGAAGAGCTCAGTGGTATTCACAATCTATTCCACATCTGCAATCTGAAGAAATGTCTAGCAGATGAATCGCTAGTCATACCGCATACAGATGTGCACATAGATGAGAGCTTGAAATTTGTGGAAAAACCTTTGTCGATTGTGGATCGACAGGTTAAGAAGCTTTGGAGGAAGCATGTGCCTATTGTAAAGGTTAAATGGGATGCCCGTAGAGGTCTCGAATACACGTGGGAGGTAGAATCCACAATGAAAGAAAAGTACCCTCATTTATTTCAGTAAATGTCGAGGTCGAGATTTCTTTTAAGGGGGTGAGGATGTAACACCTCGAAAATTTATGTCCAATAATGTATTGACACGTGTCATAAGCTTTGAACGTGTGAAAGAATACTTTAGAGGGACTAAAGTTGACAAACAGAGAAAGTAAGTGAATTAAGGGTTCAAAGTGTTAGCAATGAATAAATATATCATACAATAGCCTTACACGATGTTTATACCCTTAAACGAATAAATCATGGATCATACGAAGCTAAATATGAAAGAAAGTGAGAAATTTCAAACTACAAGGGTTAAATGTGTCAACATGTTTAAAGTATACCTCTGAGTGACCTTTTAGCAAACCCGAAGCTTTGTAACGGTAAATTATGCTCACTAGAATGTGTGATAAAAATTTCGTAAAGTTTCATTATCGTATGAGAAAGTTATGATGAAATTCGTATACGAGGGGTTAAAAGCGTCAACGTCGAAATCTAAGGCCTTACGGGTGATCACGAGGTTAAACAAGGACTTAACGGAGTTTGGTTAACTCTTAAGACCCTTAAAAGTAAGGTTAGAGGGCCAAAAATGCAAGAAAAACACTTAAAACCACGTTTGGAAGGACCATGGGCCAAATTGCAAATAGCTGAAAGTTTTGAAACCTGACCTGGGCCTCATACCAGCCGCGTAAGGCCCTTAAGGAACCTTACGCGGGCCGCTTGGATGTCTGCAGTAAACAAAAAACATACAGCTGCATGTTAAAGTTGTTAAACCGACTTCAAACTCTTGTTTTGCATACCAGGGACTGCCCCAATGGTTTTTCATGCATAGAGGGCACCTGTAAACATCTCATAACATGTGTAGACTTCCTTGGCATCATCTTGTGAGATCAAAATCACTATATAAGGAACCCACTTGTTGTAACACTTGTGCACACTCACTTGAAACATTCACAACTTCATTTCTAGAGCTCCTCTGATCAACCTCAAGCTTCCTAGTGCTCTCTAGTCGTAATTAGGACTCTTGTAAGTATCCTTAACCCTTCCTAATTCAGTTTAGCTTAGTTAATTAGCTAAAAGTCAAACCGTCATAATTAAGGTTTGACTTCGAGATTACTCATAATTTATTCAGTCAAATCTCGAATTAAAAATACCTATGAGTGGGTAATTATGTGGGTAATAAACCCTTAAAAGGGTACCCTCTGATTCCCACTCTAGCTATGTCAATTGTCGGGTCAAAGTTAACTTTAAAAAGTCAACAGAAAGCTTATTTTCAAATTAAGGCATAATTAACAATGTAGAAGCCATGCAACCTGTTTTATCATTAAAATAACTTGGTAATTAATGTGAGAACATGTTTAAACATGTTCACCTCGACAATTTTCAGTTTAGGCTCGGTTTGGAACCGAAAGTCGCATAGTTTGACTTCTGCTTTGACTTTCAGTTCTGACCCATTTAAGCATAGTTTAGAAGTGCCTTAGAGCTTATTTAGGACTAGGTTTCATGTTAGTATAACCCTCTGAGATTATACAACTTGATTCACTAGTTATCCGTTTCACATGCATGTTTCCGTTAAATGCTTATATGTTGACCATTATGCCCAAATGACCTTAAAATATGATTTTTGAAAATATAAAAGAGTAGACACCTTAGTTACTGATTTATAAACCTGTGCCTAAAATTTGACATCAGTTTGAGGTCTAGATTAAGAGTTATGCTCATTAGCGTAATTAGAAAGCTTTTTATTAATTAAATAACATAATTAGCGTATAGCCTATCTAAACCCAATTTTTGATATCAAACTTTTTACCCACTAATGTAATATAATATTTTGGGATTTTTGGAGATTTTTATTTATTTTTAGGCTGAGCATAACTTAGAGTTCTAAGCTTAATTCAGTTATTGTCGGTTTTGCCCTTTTGGGCTATAAAATGAGTTTTACAAATCCTTTTGATACCAAACCTTTTTGTACTGATCTAGTATAATAAATAAATTATTTTGAGCCTTCTGGAATAATAAAAATATCAGCTTTCCTTGGAAAACCCGGAAATGGCTCCAAATCGCCTTTTTAAGCGTTTTTACAGTAAGCAAAAGATTTAAACTAAGATTTCCAGTTTTGACCTTTTAAGCTTATGTACTAAAGCTATTTTAAACATATAAGGTTTGGTGCCTACTGATATATTCAGTAAATTTTTATATTTTAACAGTATGCAAAAGATTTAAACTAAGATTTCCAGTTTTGACCTTTTAGGCTTATGTGAAATTACCAAAATCCCCCTATGGTGCATAATATGGTTATAATTAATAAATTTCACATATATATGATACCCTACTGATATAGCTTATTAAACTAAGTAATTTTACTGATTATATCAGACCTGTAACTCAGATTAATATTTAAACTCTTTTATAACATTTTAAATGACCAAAATGCCCTTACGGGGCATAGTTTGAGTTTAAAATCACTTTGGGCATAATAAAAGATATCTTACTGGTGTCACAACATATTTAAAGCATATTAACTTAGGAAACTTGTATGTGATTCATTTGGTTACCCGTTACGCACTTTTCGCTTTCGGATCGGCTTATGTAACTAGTTTGCATATATTAGCCGAAACGGGTCAAACCATATCATTTTTGTCTCATAATCCAGAATGTGTTTAGTTTACCCATATTATACAAGTCTCTAGACTTGTCGGGTCTAAATCACATTCTATTCCGGTCTTCGCTTAATCATGCGTTTGAACCGTATCTATCTTTAAAACTAACCGGTCTAAGCTTAGGCTAAATTAAAGACCCGTTAGGAATCTAATAGGTTATTATAAACCTTCGTTCCAGAATAGGAGACCCGGTAAAAGCTACGTGCACTTGCTTATTGTGATTATTACTTGCAAAGGTAAATACTTTTAACTTATTTTCCCTTATACGGGCTTGGGGTACGGTATATAAAATACCGCTTGGTCGGGCATTGAATCTTTAATTGTATAGTGGTTAATTCATTGAAATGACCCGTTTAAATTGTTTTGTTTGCTTAAAACCTTTGGGGGGTTAATGACCATGTCCCGGATATCCTTGGCATCATTTTAAGAAATGGCCACGACCTTATCACGCGGGAGTAGGCGTACACCCGCCAGTGCATTTATAAATAATAAGGTATAATCGTCGGTTTCGGGAATAACCTACCGCGGGACTATACCATGTGGTGTGTCAATTAATCTTTAACCCGGTGTTCAACCCGGGCTACTGAACGTATAAGAAACATGTGATTCTTTTACAAGATTATATACAAATAATTATCCCAAGTTATAAAATATTTTGTGCCATGTGCATTCAAATCAATTTTCAAACATTTTCAAAATGAGTCAGTTAAATTGTATTTACCAGTGCAAACTGACTTATTTTCCCAAAAAGGTTATGTGCAGGTACTACTCGTAATTGGCTGGCCTCTCCTTAGCATCAATAAGAGTCTCGCAAGCTTGGATGCATTAAGTCTGTTGAACAAAGTTTCCTCTTTAATTTGATCCGCCTGTGGATCTGTTTTAACTACTTTGTGATACTTAAATATTACAATCTATTCAGTTGAAATAAATCTATCTTTTGCTTCCGCTGTGCATTTATATTTGTGTTGTTTGACTATGATGATATCAACTACGTCATGATACTCCCCACCGGGCCCACCGGTAATACGTGGAAATATCTGGGTGTGACTGGTTGGTATCAGAGCCAACACTGAGTGAATTAAACACTAGCTTTTTGTGTTTAATCTCAGTGCACAAATTGCACATTCCTCTATCCTCGAGTCTAGACAAATAACATAGGACAAATTCTGTTTTGTTTTATTTTTGTCCTTCATTTTATATATATTCTTGTTGTTATCTTTGTTTATGATTGACAGGTTTGACAATGCCGCCACGATTTCGGAGAGGCAGAGGCAAGGCCCTGGTAACGGGCCATGATCATGAGGCCGGGCCTTCCCACCGGCGCACACCATCAATTACCATGAGCACCAGTCCCCAAGAGCCTTGGAGGACTTACATTGAACCCGGGAGGCGATCCGTCTCCCTAAGCTCCTCACCATCATACCTTCATTCTTTTGGGCCTCAGTCTAAGAATGAGCCCAACAACTCCCAACCTTCATTCATACCTCTTCAGCGATCGAATTCGCACCATTCATTCAATGACCCCACTCCTGCTTTTCAGAGCCGGTTCAACCCTTCTAACTACATTCAAGAACCCGTGGGTTTTAACCCATTGGGACCAGAGGACCATTTTTCCGGCGATCACGCCATAGATATGGACGAGGACTTGGACCCCGTCGAGCCTGCAACCGGAACCCCAAACCATCCCATCGAAATCTCTGATGGGTCTTCTTTTCATGGATCACCTTACCGTGGTCCTGACAGCTACCAGGCAAGGTTTAACCAGTTTGAGTGGTATTTTACCCCCTCTGAGCACTCGTCCCCATACCACCACCACCAGCAGCAGCAGCAGCAGGATCCTTCTGAGGATTCTCAATTCATGGCAGTTACTCCGCCACCACCACCTCCAGTTGTGCAACCGCCTCCGAAGCCACCGAGGCGGAGAAGATCAAACGCACGGATGTCCGTACGAGGAGGAGTCCGCATCAGCACTCCTCAACCCTCGAGTGGCAGCCACTACCCGCCACTCCAAGAAGAATAACCGCAGATGGGGGGACCATCAAACCCCGTCTCGGAAGCAGACTCTGTGCCTGTGGTGCCACCGTTGGGTTTTGGTAACCCAATCCCTGCATACGCCGGTTCAGCGGCGTATAATTCATTCGAGCAGCCGGCCCATACAAATTACAACTATGCGGATGTTGATCCTTATCAAGCGGCATGGGACTACAACGCTCTTCATCCTAAAGGGCCCTATGGTGGTCCTTGGACTACTGGGACTACTACCGGTAATACGTGGAAATATCAGGGTGTGACACCGCTGACCTCCCTTACTCAAAAGGATAAGAAGTACGAATGGGGAGATAAACAAGAAGAAGCATTTCAGCTGCTTAAGAATAAGCTTTGCGATGCACCTATTTTATCCCTACCCGAAGGCACCGACGACTTCGTGGTATACTGTGACGCCTCGCGGTAGGGATTGGGCTGTGTGCTGGTGCAGCGACAGAAGGTTATTGCTTATGCTTCGCGCCAATTAAAGGTTCATGAGAAGAACTACACCACGCATGATTTGGAGTTAGGCGTAGTGGTGTTTGCTTTGAAGATTTGGCGGCATTATCTTTATGGTACTCGTTGTACGATCTTTACAGATCACAAGAGCCTTCAGCACATATTCGATCAGAAAGAGCTTAACATGAGACAACGACATTGGGTAGAGTTGTTAAATGATTATAATTGCGAAATCAAATATCATCCAGGAAAGGCGAATGTGGTGGCAGACGCCTTGAGTCGAAAAGAAATGATTAAGCCCATAAGGGTTAGGGCTTTGGAGATGATTGTTCAGACAGATCTCTCGTTGCGTATTCGTGCTGCACAGAGAGAAGCTCTTAAGAAAGAGAACTTAAAGGCTGAATATCTCCAAGGAATAGAGAAAAAGTTGGTACCCAACGAGGAAGGAACCTTGTATTTTATGGGACGAACTTGGGTTCCGCTTTTTGGTGACCTTAGAGATGTTATTTTTGATGAAGCTCATAAATCAAGGTACTCGATCCATCGAGGATCGAACAAGATGTACCAAGATTTGAAGGATTATTACTGGTGGCCAAGACCTAAGGGTGATGTTGCTACTTATGTTGGGAAGTGTTTGACCTGCGCCAAAGTGAAGGCCGAGTATCAGAAGCCTTCAGGTCTTCTGCAGCAACCTGAGATACCCATGTTGAAGTGGGAACAGATCTCAATGGATTTCATAACAAAGTTGCCAAAGACAGCCAGAGGTCATGATACGATTTGGGTAATCGTGGACCGTCTGACAAAGTATGCGCACTTTTTGCCAATCAGAGAAAAGGATAACACGGGTAAGCTAGTTGAGCTGTACCTAAGGGAGATAGTTGCACGTCATGGAGTGCCTATCTCGATTATATCAGACTGAGATGGAAGATTTGTGTCAAGGATTTGCCAATCCTTCCAAGAAGCATTTGGTTCTCAGTTGAATCTGAGTACAGCTTTTCATCCACAGACGGACGGTCAGAGTGAGAGAACAATTCAGACGCTTGAAGATATGCTACGAGCTTGTGTAATGGACTTGGGTGGCAGTTGGGACACTCACCTGCCTTTGGTAGAATTTTCCTATAACAACAGCTACCATACAAGCATTCAAGCTGCACTGTTCGAGGCTCTCTACGGACGCAAGTGTCGATCATCGTTATGCTGGGCAGATGCAAGTGATAGACAGCTGGTTGGTCCCGAATTGGTCCAAGAGATGACTGATAAGATCATGCAGATCCGAGAGCGCATCAAGGCAGCTCGTGATCGTCAGAATAGTTATGCGGACCAAAGATGAAAACCTTTGGTATTCGAAGTGGGTGATATGGTTTTGTTGAAAGTCTTACCTTGGAAAGGTGTGGCACGCTTTGGGAAGCGTGGTAAATTAAACCCACGATTTATCGGACCGTTTAAAATCCTGGAAAGGGTTGGTTCTGTAGCATACAAGTTGGAGCTACTAGCAGAACTTAATGGTGTTCATGATACATTTCATGTATCTAATCTAAAGAAGAGTCCAACTCAAGAGACAGTGGTCATCCCTGCTGATGAAGTTCACATTGACGACACACTCCATTTTACCGAAGAACCCGATGAGGTTACAGATTGGAAGTTTAACAAGACTCGGAGGAGTAGTGTTAAACTCGTCAAGGTTCGATGGAATGCGCGATACGGCCCAGAGTTCACTTGGGAGCGTGAAGACCGTATGAAAGCAAAATAACCGCACTTGTTCCCCAACACCCCTACAGCTAGTAGTAAAGCTTAAAATCTCAGGACGAAATTTTTTTAACAGAAGGAGAATGTGACAACTGTCAAAATTCCAAGTATCCGTACAACTATTAAACCATGATTATTGCTTAATGACTATGCTGTCATACCCCAACCGTTGGCGGAAACATCAGGGTGCAAGCACTAAGCGTTCAGATTGCTCACGAGGTTCCATAACACTAGATATTTCAATAGTAATAATTGATTTCATGCCATAATTGTCTAACATATTCAACATCCAAAATAACCAACAAGTATCGAGCAGTACATCGAGCCTCAAACATAGTTCATAACTTAATTAATTAACTAGGTGAGTTTCTAAGCTTCCTCCTAGCTTGATTTCCATGATATCAGCGTCCTATCAGCCTGCAACATGTATTAAAATATAGTCAGTACAAAACGTACTGGCGAGCATACAAGTTTGAATATAGAATAATATATTAAAACAACTCATATCCACAATGTAAGCAATAACAATAGTTTCAGCCATGTTAGTGTCGCAGTCCACGCAGTGATAGCCCAAGTATCCCGATGCTTTAGTGTTTACCCAAGACTCAAGGTAAACTAGAATCCTCCTAACAATACCCCCGAGAATAATGGGGAGGTACATCTCCTATAGCGCTACTATTTTTAAGGCGGAACTACACACTTCTGGATTAAACGTCACATAGCACAAAGAATCAAGAATCAAGAATCACAAGTTTCATGTACACGTAGGATAGAGTTTAGATTCAAAAGTATCAAGTTTCGTAGTTTATAGAATACATGTTACATCCCAAAAGTTTAAAGCGAAAAGGGATCGAGTATACTCACAGTGATTGCTTAACAGTTTAGACCGTTATTGGATCAAAGGGAGCTCTTTTAGAAATAGCCCGATTAGATTACAAGAGATAAGAGTCGGGCAGAATAACGAGATTGCGCAAAGTGACGGATCAGTCACTGGGTCGGATGGCTGTCCGATCAGATAGCTATCCAATCGGATTGCCATTCAATCGGGTGACTAATGTGTGAGTGGGACGGGTGGTTGTTCGATCGGATAGCTATCCGATCGGATTGCCACTCAATCCAAGGGTCAAGTGTTGCTAAGTGTTTGGGTGCTTTGATCGGATGGTTGTCCGATCGGATGGCTATCCGATCGGATTGCCATTCGATCAAGGGTTCCAAAGTTTCAAGTTTCTGAAAAAGTTTCTAAGTGTTGAAAGGTTTCAAGCTACTCTGATCGGATGGCAGTTCGATCGGATGGCTATCCGATCGGATTGCCATTCGACGATGGTTGTTTTACAAAATTCCAAAGATTCAAAGTTTCAATTGTTCAAGACTATGACACAAGTGTCACCTGATCGAGTGGCTGTCCGATCAGGTGGCTATCCGATCGGGTTGCCGCTCGATCGAGTGGTCCTTGTTCCGTCTATCATTTTGTAAAATTTCTAAGTTTCTAGATTAGCGATGACGGCACGGTATGTACTGAGACAATGGTAAACTCCTTGGCATACAGTCGTTCTCATCGGATGGGAATCACCCTGTCCGATCAGTCGTCTGTTCATAACGGGTTTACGTCGGAATCCGTACTATGGTCTTCTTTTCTGGCAACAATCCGTTTCCAAACCAACTCCAGACTATCCATCAAGTCTACAGTCCGTTTAGACCCGAATTCCACCGTTTAAAGTGAGAGATTGAAGAAAAGATGAAGATAACTTAAGTTTTATTATGAAAAATCCTAGCTCTAGCTTAGATTCAGTGCAAAACACATGGAATTCCTTAGATCCGAGCTAGATCTTGCCAGGAATGACATCATATAGCAGTTTGTACAAACCACCATGATGACATCATCCTCAAGAACTCAGATCTAAGAGATTTCATGGTGAAAAGTGAGATTTCAAAGGAGAATCTCGTAAGAAATGATGTGTAGATCAAGAAAGTACAAGGATCTAGTGTAAAACGTACCGAAATCGCCGAGAAATCGAAGAAAAGTGGTGTGCGTGAGTCTGGTCGAGTGAGGTTGTCACATCAATGAGAATGGTGATGTGACATGCCTATTTACAGTGTGAGAGGAGAGTAAGGCAGTGGCGCACGAATCGGATGGCGGGTCGATCGAGTGGCCATCCGATCGGGTGGTCATCCGATCGGATTGCCACTTGGTCAATCCCATCCTTTCCGCGTTCCCGTATTTGATTCGTTTGCGAGTTAGATTAAGCATCGCGTTGCGTATTATTGGGTAACAGTATCGCATAACTAGATTACATCATAAACACAAAAGTTCTCAAGATTAATAGATTCCGCCAGTGACAAGACTCCCGTCTCTCGTTCAACCAAGAATCAAGTTTTCACGAGTCTCAAGAGTCGAGCACCAAATAAGTATCAAGAATCAAGAGTCTAGATTTCCAAGTATCAAGAATCAAGTATCTAGATTTAAGTGTCAAGCCTCATAGTATTAAGTATCAAGATTCAAGTATCATAGCATTCAAGTCTCAAAAGTAACTAAGTATCACACATCACATAGTACAGGGACTAAAACTGACAAATAGACAAAGTATGGGGCTAAATCTGCCAAAAGCCTAAAGTTTAGGGACGCAGGGCGTTACATGTGCTGAATTACAACTAATGACTTGAATTGTTTTCTGATTATTGCCATATACATACATGTGCATCACATATTGCTTAATGTTCTATCATTATTGCATGAGAACTTTATTAACTCAAATGATGCACGAAACACAGTTAGCACATATATCAGACAAACTGGGAAAATGCTGACGGAGTTCAGTACATAGAAAGACAATGTGTTGAGACACAGAATGAGCCAGAAACCAAGTATTACTCTAGTATAGTGTGTAGGAAAGTAAGAATCATAAAACTGCCTTCCTAGTGATAGTCTAAGTGCCGGGAAGTGCCTAAAACTCACATAAACTATAGAATTCTGCAGAAAATCAACAAATTCAGCATTTAAACACACTTATATCATGCAGAAATATGGTTAAATGGTTCTGAATGCTTTCCTAAGTGTCGGGAATCAAAAGTATCATAAAAGGGTGCATAAAGCACACTAAACTGCATAGTTTAGCACCTTCAACAGGAAACCAACTGAACAACCGGACACTACCCGAAACACCAAATTTTCACTAGAAGCACTGTTTTAACATTACCAAGCTAGTTATGGTCCCCGAACATCATAACACACTATATAAATATCTAGCAACTAGATCCCTAACTAATACTTGGATTCTAACCTAAATAACTAACTAATGGTTAAACCTAGCCTACTACCCCCCCCCCCCCACCTAGTGGACGGCCCAACATGGCCCCCACTCTTTGATTTTCTTTTGATTAAATAATGGATTGTGTTGGCCCTTTTTAGACATAAAAAAACCATGAGATCAACTCATGAAATGGGTTTATAAGTTAACCTTAAGCACATAAACATCATATCTTTCACACACCAACACACACACTCCTCTCTCTCTCCTCTTGCTTGCTCTCGGCCAAGATCACCAACACCATCATCACCATCATTCAATCATCCTCCATACATTCCAAGCATATACCAAGGTGTTAGAAGGTGCATAAGGAAGCTAGGAGCTTTCAGAAGTTCAAGGACCTTCTCTATTTGCTTTTATCCACCTCTTTTCTTCTCTTGATCATCCCTAGCCTTGAGGTAGTGGTAATAACACTAATCTTTCCATTTTACATCTTATGAAAGTGGTTAAAAGATGATACATAATGTTAATCTTGATGAACACTAAGAATCAAGAGAATGAAACTTGAACATAAGCTTAAATCATGAAGAAATCATGTTGTTTATGTGTTGATTTACTTGTTGATTATTGTTTGCTTATGTAAATGATGTAGATCGTCATATGATCTTGCTAGATCATGATTAAAGACATAATCTAGCCAGATGAGAGGATGAACATGTTAGAGTTTAATGAATCATCCTCATGAAAGGCATAAACTTGAAAGAATATGTTGTTTTCTTATAAAATGATGATTAAAGTGAGTTGTAAGTCTTGTAAATCTAAGATTTCAAGAGTGATTTTTCAAGAAACCAAGTTAAAATTACAAGTTTTACTTAATCTTGGTTCTTAAATAAATAAACCTCATTTTTGGTGGTTAATAAAGTGTAGAAGCACATGTGTAACAAGAAAAATCCAAGAAGAAACATTTTTAGAAAATGTGATCACAAGTTGTAAATATCTATTTTCTTTAAAAATGATGTTTTTAAAGAATCAACCACACTTTAAAAGGTAACAAGGCTTACTAAATACACTAGTAAGCTACTACAATTTTTTGTAAATTTTCAAGTTCATGAAGTGGTAGTTTATGCTTGATTTTGGCAAAATTGGTAAGTGTAGATTGTTTATTGTTGACTGTGGATTGACTGTGTTGATTTACAAAAGAAAATGATATGCCATGAAGGCATGGAAACCTCAATTTTTAGGGGAAACTATGGCAAAAATTTTCTAAAAATTAAACACTTAGAAAAATATTTTTAAACAAATATTTACAAGTGTATTTCAAACCATGGATTTTCACATAAATTTTGTTACAAAAATATAAATATTGGAGGTTGGGTTTTATAAATAAAAGTGACTAAATATGTATTTAGGAAATATATATTTAGAAGTCACCATGTGTGTGATTATTTGTATATTATGTGTATTAGTTATATTATTTTAGGACTTGAAATAATATAACTCATCAAAATACCAAAAATTACAATCCAAAATATTACCAAAATTCTAAGGAGTAAATATATAAAGAATACCCAAAATATTGGTGAAACCGAACAAAGGAATGTAACTCACAAAAATATTCTGGAAAACTTATTCACATGTATATTTTTGGTAAATAATATTTTGGATACCAAGGAAATAAAAATATGATTTTTACAATTATTACAAGACTACATCATATTTTTGACAAGGAGAAAATATATTATTTTTGGTAAGTGAAACTATATATTTTTCTTGAAATTTTTAGAAGATATATCATTTTTGAAAGAAATATATATATTCTCGAACAAACATGAAATACACTATTTTTGAGAGAAAATGTATTTTCGTAAGTAAACTTGAAATATATTATTTTTGAAAGGAAAATGGATTTATATATATTTTCTAATTTAGACTTGGAAATATATTATTTTTTAGATTTATAAATATTTTTGCCAAGAGAAAAATTATAAATAATTTTTCTAAGTAATATTTCTTAAAATATATATATTGGAAATATATATATTAAAGTATTTTTACTAGAGATATTATTCCGAAAAAACTTATACGTATTCTCGTACGTATAAATACACTCCGGAATACGAGCCCAATACATGGCAAAAATATACAAGTATAAGGATACGAATACAAATACACCCATCCTTGGGAAGGATATACATGTATGAACACATGAAGAGTAACAAGTTAAAATATTATTCTAACAATTATTCCAAAACTGATAAATATAATTTAAGTTAAAATATTTATTATTTTAACAAATAATTATATAACTTGGAATAATATTGAAGACACAATGAAACGTAACTCAAAGATGCTGATTAATACTAAGTCAAGGCACGACCCGCTCGTCTAATAGATCATAGTACGTTGTAGGTAGTCGTGTACATCCGAAGGAGCTTTGAGTTACTGTGATTTCGAAGAACGCAAGACTGTGAGTTCATGTCCCCCTTTTCTTTTAATTGTTTTCAGTTTTATAACTTCGGGGGTGAAGTACATGTTACAAACTGTTTACAAACAATTATACGTGGTATGGTTAGCTAAGGAAGGGTACTGCTAGATCATGTGAGTGGTGGGTATAACACTTAAGACCATTAATCCTCGTGGTAGGACCGAGTGACATGAGTGATAGATCTATTTGGGTGTAGTGAGCCCACACCCATGTGGACCGGGGTTTGACCCATGAGGTGACTATGTCTTATTCCCGGAGACAAATTTGCTAGGTTTGAGCCTTCCTGCATCACGTCACACATATTAATGGCCTTGCAAACCATTAATGATCTGTTTTCCTTGTTGCTTTCATAGCGGGGTTTACAAACATACATACATACTTTCACTGATTCAAAGGTTTATTCGTGCACACAAACAAACACATGAACTCGCTCAACTTTTGTTGATGTTTTCAAACTACATGTATTTCAGGGAATTAAAAGTGGATCTGGCGGGCGTTTGGATGTTTCAAGTTATGTTAAGAATAAAAGATGTCATCCGGTGTCTTAGGGTTTGGATAGTGTGTCTTATCCTGGACAAGACACATCTTCCAAAGCCTGGTTTTATTTAAAGTCTTTTGTTGAGTTCTTATGGAACTCTAAACAATTCGTATGGTTTGTAATTCGAATTTGATGTCTATGTTTCAAGAGAATGACGTTTGTGATATTTTAAACTTACTTAATGGATGATCATCTTTAGTTCTATCATATAGTTGTTGTTATGATTGAATGCAATGATATTAAGCAAGTCATACATAATCACGCTTCCGCAAAAGTCAGAGTGTGACACTAAACGACCCTACACTGGGACTCATCCCAAGTGTGTTACTTGCACTTAACATCACCCAGCCCACACACCGTTCCGCCTTTGCACCTCGTGCAATAGGTTCGAACACTTCAACACCCAGTGCCGAAATGGCCAAAAGCCACAAGGCAACCAAAGCCAACCACCGGCCCAGAACCAGAACAATAATCAAGAACCGGCGAACTACGGTCGCACCTGCTACAAGTGTGGCGACCCGAACCATCTCAGCAACGCCTGCCCTCAACGCAATAATCAGGCTCAGCAGCAAGTTCCTCATGGACGAGCTTTTGTCGTCACCGCCGCTCAGGCGCAAAACAACAATAATATCATCAACAGTACGTTTCTAGTAAACGATGTTTATGCTTCTTGTCTTTTTGATACTGGTGCGGATAAAAGTTTTGTATCCATTGAATTTGAACAAATGCATAAGTGTAGACGCTCTAAGTTGCCAAAATCATTTGCCGTCGAAGTCGCTAACGGTAAATCTATAACCTTCGATTCTGTCCTCTATAATTGTACTCTTATCCTTAACGAGCACAAATTCTCAATCGACCCCATACCCATGCAATTGGGTAGATTTGATATCATAGTAGGCATGGATTGGCTTCAACGCTGAAGTTGTTTGTTCTGGGAAGTTTATTCGTCTTCCTATTCCATCCGGTGATTCGTTACACGTCTACAGTGAGAAACCCTCCAAGGGTCTCAAACTTATGTCGTGTACTCAAGCGAACAAATACTTACGCAAAGAGTACTTTGCATTTCTTTCCCACATCATGGAAAAGAAGGACAAAGGAAAAGGCGTGAGTGACATTCCTGTCGTTCGCGATTTTCCTGACTTTTTCTCGAAGACTTACCTGGTCCTCATCCTCCTCGTTTCGTTGACTTCCGCATTGACCTCATACCCGGCGCTACACCTGTTGCAAAATTACCGTACCGTCTCGCCCCCTCAGAAATGCAAGAGCTATCAAGTCAACTTCAAGAATTATTTGATAAAGGCTTTATACGCCCTAGTACTTATCCTTAGGGCGCTCCGGTCCTCTTCGTCAAAAAGAAAGATGGATCATTCTGCATGTGCATCGACTACCGTGAACTCAACAAGCTTACCATCAAGAATCGTTATCCACTTCCTCGCATCGACGACCTCTTCGACCAACTCTAAGGTGCAACGTGTTTTTCTAAAATTGACCTTTGTTATGGCCAGTGCGGATCTAGAAGAAAAATTTAGGGGTATCCCAATATTTTTTTTACCTAGGGCCATGAGAATTCAAGGGCCCTATGCTACTAGTAAAATGGGCCCTTAATTTTTTGTCATCCCTAAGAATTCGAAATCCCTTAGGATCCTGGGCGGTAGTAAGTGTATATATAATTACTATGTTATAGACCCGTATGTTACACGGGCTGAATAAAAATATATCAAACTATTATTATTAAGATTTAGAAATTATAAAATGATATTTTTAGATAAAATATATGTGAAATTACGTATGAATTATGTATAGATGCATGTATCGTGCCTTCAGGCGAGTGTTACGGGCTTAAGTGAGGGTTTTCACTGATTCGGATGCGAGTGTATCTTGATTTGGTGAATTCGGCAGTAGCCAATTTAAAGGATTCATTGGCGTTCAAATAAATGATAAATGAAGAAAGTAAAAAAATTAAAACAAATAAATAATTCGCTTATATTTAGAGATATGTTTTAGAAAATACCAAAGAATAATATGCATTAGAAGAATAAAAAAAACAATATATTTTTAAATGTTAAAAATGAATATTTGAAATACTTATTTTTTTATAAAAGAAAAATCATTTTTCAATAAACTTTTTTAGAAAGCCTATGTTTATTAATAGATGTTTTATATGCTTTCCTTAAAAATTCTAATAAATGTTTTAGTTTGGTATATTAGATGGAGGAATATTAATTCAAGTTTGACTATATGTGATATATGTGAGTTCGGAGCACATTTCTTGCTTTTTCATTCATGTTCCCGAGATGCTCATATTTAATATTAAGATAAACTATAACTTCATCTTCTTCAAAACCGCTGCAAGTTTCCGTTCACCGGAAAATTTCGTTTCCGCCAACTGCAAATTTCATTTCATCTTATTTTTACCTACATTTAGAGGTATCCTAACATTAGCTTAGGGGTTCTCCGATAAATAAAAAGGAAAATAAATTTTTTTATACTTCGTCAAGAAAGTTGAGGGGTATCCCGTGCAACCCCTCATCCACACGTAGATCCGCCCCTGTGTATGGCTACCATCAACTTCGAGTCCTTGAAGAGGACATTCCTAAAACTGCATTTCGTACTAGATACATCACTACGAGTTCGTGGTCATGCCTTACGGTTTGACCAACGCACCCGAGGTCTTCATGGATTTGATAAACCGGGTGTGTAAGCCTTACTTGAACCGTTTCGTGATCATTTTCATGGACGATATGCTCATCTATTCTAAGACGCAAGACGAGCACGATCGTCACTTGCGTCTAAGCCTCGAACTCCTTCGTACCCAACGACTATACGCCAAATTCTCCAAGTGTGAGTTTTGGCTAAAAGTTCAATTTCTCAGGCACGTTGTGAATGAGAAAGGCATACACGTGGATCCCGCTAAAATCAAATCCGTAAAGAGTTGGATTGTACTGAAATCTCCATCCGAAATTCGTTCGTTCCTTTGATTGAAGGGTTATTACCGCCACTTCATATCCAACGTTTCGAAAATCGTCATTCTTCTCACTTCTTTGACTCAAAAATATAAACCTTTTGTTTGGGGTTACAAACATGAGGAGTCTTTTCAAACGCTCAAGGACTTGCTTTGCAATAATCCTATTCTCACTCTTCCCGATGGTAACGATGATTTTGTTGTGTATTGCGATGCATCTAACCAAGGCCTCGGTTGTGTTCTCATGCAACGAGACAAAGTTATCGCTTACGCTTCGAGACAACTCAAAATACATGAGAAGAACTACGCTACCCACGACCTTGAACATGGTGTGGTTGTTTTTTGCATTAAAGATATGGCGACACTACCTTTACAGTACTAAGTGTGTAGTCTTCACCGACCATAAGAGCCTTTAGCACATCTTTAACCAAAAAGAGCTCAACATACGTCAACGCCGATGGGTAGAGTTGCTGGACTACGATTGCGAGATTCGCTACCATCCTGGTAAAGCAAATGTCGTGGTCGACGCTCTTAGTCGAAAAACTCATGTGAAGAGTGTATGTTGCTTCCAACTCATGAACAAGCTTCAAAACCATATTCGCGAGGCACAATACTTATTCGTTAGTGAGGATAACTTATATAACGAGATGAAGTGTAGTGCCAAGAGCTAACTCATGTCCAAATCCGATGGAATCCTTTACTATCTCGATCGCATTTGGGTACCAAACCATGATGAC
Source organism: Helianthus annuus (assembly GCF_002127325.2). Lineage (NCBI taxonomy): Eukaryota > Viridiplantae > Streptophyta > Magnoliopsida > Asterales > Asteraceae > Helianthus > Helianthus annuus. The sequence goes on from NC_035441.2 coordinate 96,992,690, forward strand.
ATTCGTGAGCTCTTAATGAAGGAGGCACACAAATATCAATACTCTATTCATCCGGGTGCCGACAAGAAGAACTTCGTATGTCTTATTGGTGGGCCAGTACGAATAAAGACATCGCCACCTTCTTTTCAAAATTTCTCACGTGTTCCAAGGTAAAAGCCGAACATCAACGTCCCTCTGGCTTACTCAAAAACCTAAAATTCTGGTCTGGAAATGGGATAGTATAGCTATGGATTTTATCACCAAACTCCCTCAAACTTCATCGAGACATGATCACATCTAGGTGATAATTGACCGTTTGACCAAATCCGCTCACTTTCTCCCCATTCGTGAAGATTACAAAGTTGAGAAATTAGCTCGTATCTACACGAATGAAGTCGTTCGTCGTCATGTTATTCCCATTGACATCATTTCTAACTGTGATGGTCGTTTCACCTCACATATTTGGCAAAACTTTTAAACCGCTCTTGGTACTCATTTCAACCTTAATACGACTTTTCATCCTCAATCGGATGGTCAAACCGAGCGTACTATCCAAATTCTCAAAGATATGCTTCGTTCATGCGTAATGGATTTTGGTGGCAACTGGGATATACATTTACCTTTGGTAGAATTCTCGTACAACAACAGCTATCACGCTAGTATTCAAATGGCACCATTTGAAGCTTTGTATGGTCGTAAGTGTCGTTCGCCTATTTGTTGGCATGAGATCGGCAAAGCTCAAATCACCGGTCCCGAGCTCATACAAGAGACGACGGACAAGATCTTGTAGATTCATGATAACCTACTCAAAGCTAGACGTCGACAAAAGAGTTACGCTGACAGAAGACGTAAACCATTGGAATTTAATGTTGGTGATCACATACTCCTCATGGTATCCCCTTGGAAAGGAGTGGTTCGATTTGGTAAGAAAGGCAAGTTCGCGCCTCGCTTCGTAGGTCCTTTCAAGATTCTCGATTTGGCAAGGTAGCGTATCGACTGGATCTACCTCAAGAACTCAACAATGTTCATCCGACGTTTCACGTGTCCAATCTCAAGAAGTGCCTAGCTGAAGAAGGACTTCAAGTTCTGCTGGATGATCTACAAATCAACGAGTCCTTACACTTTGTTGAAAAACTGGTTGAAATCATGGATCGAGGAACCAAGTAATTAAGGCGCAGTCGAATTCCCATAGTCAAGGTTCGATGGGAAAGAAAACTTGGCGCTGAATTCACCTGGGAACTCAAGAGTGAAATGAAGACCAAGCATCCGCATCTGTTCGCTGAGTCTTCCTCTTGAATAAATTTCGGGACGAAATTTCCTAAAGTAAGGGAGACTGTAACGCTCCACATTTTGTTCTTTCCATATTTAGAAAGACGTAATCGTATTTCTATTTTTGGAAACTTGTATTTGTATTTCATTTCCAATCTTGTAATCCGAGACTTCGATCATAATGGAAATTCACTTTTATACTTATACTTGTTATACTTGTGTTATACATATTATGTGTTTACGTGCAAGCTTATACTCATTATACATTCGATACATCATTCACGCATTCACGATACTCAACCTATGAAGACTTATGCTTTCTATACTTGAAAACATGTTAATTAGTGAATTTATAGCATAAAATGATAAACTATGGAAGTTCAAGAGCTAAAATGTAAAAAAAATCAAACTTGCTGACCAAAGGAGGCGCAGCGCTATGCAAGCCTCCCCCCATTTAGCTTGGCGGGGCGCCAAGCCCCTTAATCCGCATAAAGTTGTTCCTTGTGCATGGATTGGCCATTTTCTTCTTCCCCAATCACCGTTCAACCTCCTTTAACACAAAACCCTACCTCACCATTATATAAACAAGCCTCTATCACCTCATTTGCACTTTTACAACTCTCTTACACTCACAAAATACTCCCAAATCAGTTACAAACACAAGAAAAGGCAGAATTATTCCAAGTTCAAAAGTGAGCATCTACCTCACTTTTCTTCAATTTTCTTCACTTCTTCTACCTCTTGAAAGCTTGGAACACCTCTAGGAGTGTTTCCAGAAGTTTACCATGGTAAACTAAGGTGGAACATCATTATTTTGAGGTCCAAACTTTCTGTTTTGGAATAACTTTTATGTAAATCTTCATAAACTTGTTTTTACTCATTCAAACTCACACCCATCTTACTTCTAACCACACCTAAGGTTATGAGGCTTGATTAGGGTTGATTCTTATGAGTTTAGAGGTGCAAACACCCTCTAAACTTTCTGTTTTGACAAGGTTTATACAGCCTACAAGTGTTGAGACCATCCATGTTCACCATAGTTCATATGGTGAGACCATCCATGTTCAGCCTACAAGTGTTGAACCATGGAAGCCTTGGCTTTCCAAACTTGTTCCACCACCTCACTTGATGTTTTGTTTATGTTCAACTAAGTAGTTTCCAAGACCCAAAGTAAGTTAACCCCGCCTCGCCTCCAACATTTTCCATGTTGGGTATACTTAGTATCTTAGTAGACTAGTTGTATTTTATTTTATTCATGACCACCGGGTCATCAACTAAGTTGATGACTTTGTGCTTTGGTGAAAACATACAATGAGGTTTAATGGGTGTTAATCATCCTACCTCCATGCTTGACTTAGATGATTTCTATGATTATACATGATGGACTAAATAAATAACTTGTAATAAATATAATACATAAGTACTAATCGAATTCTAGACATTAATCGGATTATGGTTAAGAATCAAGAATACAGGTTATTCTATCTTTGTTCTAAATTCCTCGTTTAATATCTAATGAGCAAGTTAGGACCCATGAAATCACATAAAAACTTAGTATCAAAACGAGTATTTAGACAAGATATATTTTCGCATACATATACTTTTATACATAATTTCGAATTCGAACTCTTCCCAATATCCGAATACTCACACACCTTCGTTTCCCCATTGTAGGGTAACTTCGATGTTCCAACTCTCAACAACTCGTCAAACTCTCGGTTAATCGGAAAGCTAGCAAAACCGTGAGTGTATATGACCCCTTTTACTTTTACTTCACTTTTGTGTGCAATACTTATTCCTTATTAAAAACACACACATACACTTACAAACATGCTTATAAACAAACAATCCAATATACATGCTTGATACGTGATACTATAACTCATACATGATACATACTTATTTGTGTTATACATGTCATTAACTTCGTATGAGCCTCCCTTAACATGTATAGCGCTATAGGATTAATGCACTGCCCGTATTCTTGAGGTCATGTTAAGTTAAACAAAATGGTCTTGTCGTTGCTATGACAAGATTAAGCTAGCGGGAATCTTTGGGTTGACAAATATAAGTGCATGCTAGTATTGTTATGTTAGTCTTAGTTTATGATTATGCCATGTGGATTTGTTTAAAACATTTATACCTATGCTAGTACTCAAACTTATATGTTCGCCAATACTTTATGTGTTGACATGTACTTTAATACGTATTGCAGGAAATTAATGATGATGATGATGATGATGATGATGATGATGAACGAAATCTAGTAGGATGACTAGATACCCATTTTAATATAGTACTTATGTTGTATTTTGCTTCTCGTTTAAATTGTTATAATTTGCTTCCAAACGATGCACTTGATCTTAGAAATGAAATGAAATTTGTTTATTAATTATTGTCCTAATAGTCATTATGAAGTCTCTTGCAATCTCGTTTCGTCTCACTCCGATGATTTCGCCATCGGTTGGGGTGTGACATAAAACATACACTTTTGACTTTCTTCTAAAACTTAGGGGTTGTTTGGCAACTTCTAAATAGGTAAGTGCTGAACCAGTAAGATGTCTGAACCATTAGATGAATCTGTAAGAGGTCTGAACCATTAAGAGCTAGTATAATGCTTAGCCATTCAGAGGCAAATGTCTGACAAATTTAGATAAGAGGTCATAACCATTCAGACTCGGTATAATGCTTAACTATTCAGAGGCAAATGTCTGAATCATTTAGACATCTGTTCGTGAAATAAACAGTCTAAACTATTAAGTGCTGAACCAATAAGAGGTCTAAACCAATAAGAGCCGCATTAAGAGATAAACAAACAGCCCCTTAACAGTATTAGGCCAAACACCCTTGTTTTTTTTGAACAACCAACAAAAACCCGATCACCCGAGTAAACCCAATAACAAAAGGAAACCCACACTCATGAACACAGACGGTGCTGGTGACCCGACCAACCACCATTCCAGAGGAACTTTGGAAGCACCGAAGTAGATTATATAATCAGATGTTCTAGAGATGGAACTTTGGAGGAGATACTGAAATGAATGTGGGAGCGGCGCAAAAAGGAAGAGACGGGGTAGATCTAGGGTTTTCAAGGGATATATATATATATATAGTATGTAAAAAATAATATTATTTAATATTTTGGATATCGGATATCCGAAATATCCAAAAATTTTCAAAATCACTACCCGAATCCGAATTTTCGGATATCCGAAATTCAGATAATTCGGATTCGGTTTCGGATACGGATTTTTTAAACATCCCTACGTACACCAAATTCATCGGCCAAACTCCCTTGCCTTAGATTGAGATTTTATAGATTTTGTGTAATTGTGTAATTAATAAGGTTCTGTTTGTTTTTGCTTAAAATGTCTGTAAAGAGCTTATGTATGCGGGCGGGCAGACATAAGCCCTTGAAGACTGTTTGTTTAAAAAAAAGATCTTAAAATAGCTTTAAAAAAAAGCTATGTATAATAGCTTCATGAATCAGATCACGAACAGATGTCTAAATGATTCAGACATTTGCCCACCCTTCTTCTTCTTCCTCTTCTCCCCTGCCACCGCCACCACCTCTCCTCCCACATCACCTCTACCTCCCCTGCCGACACCACCTCCAACACCACCTCCACCTCCACCTCTGCCACCACCTCCACCTGCCACCACATCTCCGCCACCACCTCCTACATCTCAGCCACCACATCTCTGCCACCACCTCCTACATCTCCGCCACCACCTCCTACGTCTCAGCCACCACCTCCACCACCACCATCGTCAAAACCCACCACCACCAAACCCATCAATTTAGGGAGACCGTTGAGAGAGATAAATCTGTGAGAGAGATCGGTGAGAGAGAGAGAGAGACCGTAGAGAGAGAGATCGGTGAGAGAGAGAGATCGGTGAGAGAGAGAGAGAGAGACCGTATAGAGAGAGAGGCGGTGGTGTAATGGCGGAGGTGGTTGTGCGGTGGTGGTGGTGGTTGTAGAGAGAGAGTTTGTAGAGAGAGAACTGTTGTGTGTTGTGTGTGTGAAGTTGTTTTTGAAGAAAAAAAAACAAACCCTCTCCTTCTTACAGACTGCAGACATTTGATCTACAGATGTGGTCCGCATACTACAGACATTTTACAACTGAAAAAACAAACAACACCTAACATTATATTATATTATATTTATATAAATATAAAATATAAAATCTTACAATTTTCAGAACTCTTTACTGTTCATCATTGACATCTAGTGAACTACCCTCAAACCTAGATATTTCTCTAGGGACTCTCCACTTGAGGTCAAACACACCTTTCTCATCTTCCCCAAAATGTCCACCAGATTCCCCACTATAAACCCTAATTCACCACACTTTTTCTTCACAATTTTCTCAATATGTCTCTGTCTAACACCAATCATCACCAATTCACGAACAATTCGAACAATTACCTCTTCTTCACACCTCTCAGACGATTCATCCACCACATACCTCTGGCCGTTACCGTCGGAATTCACTTCCGGCAACGAAACCCTAACTGTAAACCCTAATTTATCCATCTCCGGCTCCGGCAACGGCGGAAATTCAGTTATTGTTCGAGACGCCTTTGCGAGATACAAATCGATTATATTTAAGCATGTAGGAAGGTCTAAATTTAAATTTAGCGATTTGGATTATGATGTTGGTAAAGTTAATGTTATTGTTCATTCTAGCGATGAAGAGGTGAGTTTTTGAGCTTTTGATGAAGTGTAGTAGCGTAATTTAGTAATTTACAGTGAATTGTTATTTGTTTGAATGTGTTTCAGCTACAATTAGGTGTTGATGAGAGTTATACGTTGTTGATTGCGAAGAGTAATGGGCTTTCGATTATCGGAGAGGTTACTATTGAAGTAAGTTAGTATGTCTGTATGTGTTTGAGTGTATCTGTGATTTGTTATTATTATTATTATTGTTGTTGTTGCTGAATGTTATGTGCAATGCAGGCGAATACGGTATATGGTGCATTGCGCGGATTAGAGGTATGGACATAATATAGTTGTTTAATTCGCTTTAAACTAGTGGATTGTTTATCATGTTGTTTCCTTTGCATATGTTTGTGCTGTGTTGCAGACTTTTAGCCAATTATGTGGTTTTGATTATGGAACTAAAACTGTACAAATTTACAAAGCTCCATGGTTTATCAAAGATAAACCACGATTTGCGTTTCGCGGGCTTTTACTTGGTATGTTAAAATTCTTTGTGAAGTTAAATGTAAATTGGCCTTATATCCAAAATAAAACATGAAGATAAATATGAATGTTTGCTGTATCTGTGCTAGTTTTGTTGTAATCGTGGATGGTGTTTACTTTGTTTCACAGATACTTCAAGACACTATTACCCAATTGAGATAATCAAGCAAATAATTGAATCTATGTCATATGCCAAACTTGTAAGATACTCTTTGGATGCTTCAGTATATATATGATCTCAATTAGTCGTGTTTCCTATCGGTTTCTCCATTTGAATATGACTGCACAAATTTCTGATATTGCGACTTTTGTTCAGTAGAATGTTCTGCATTGGCACATCATAGATGAACAGTCATTTCCTTTAGAAGTACCTGCATATCCAAAGCTATGGAAAGGTGCATATACGAAGTGGGAACGGTATACTGTGGAAGATGCTTCTGAAATAGTTAAGTAAGACTCTGTGCCTATTGTTTGTGATTGTTATACCTTTGTTTATTATTTTTGAAGAAACAATTGATATCTTAAGTATACAAAAGTAACCGTGACAGTTTTTATGATCTCTTAACCCATGTGTTACGTCAACATGTAATTTCTGTGTCTGTGTTAATATTTGCAAGGCGTCTGTTTTTATTACTAAAAGCTTGTTTGTTGTTTCATGTTTCCATGGTGATGTTTCTGTAAAGCTTTGCGAAGATGAGAGGTACTCTTTCATCTTTTACATCTCTAAATTTCGACAATACATTTGAGAATATTCGTTAATTAGGTTTTTTTTTTTGTGTGTGTGTTAAAACAGTGCCTATGTATTCATATGTATGCATGTTCATTACTGGTTGCTCGGTTACATAGCATTCTGCATATCTTGATCATCATATGGGTTTTAAAATATAAAAAATCATGAAAAGTTATATATTTTAGGTGAAACAGGGATTTTCTTGAAGGAAAGTAATAAATACGTGATTGAAAGAATTTTTATATGGCATATATTTTTGTTAATATTGGTCCCCTTTCTTGATTACATTTAATTTTTCATGACAGGTATTAATGTTATGGCAGAGATTGATGTTCCTGGTCATGCAGAATCATGGTAAATGAGATTGATAATCAACTTTATTGATTATGCTCTTGATTAAAACATAATGGACTTTATACCACATTTATATAGGATACATTAAAATCTGAATGTTTTTATCACCAGGTTGTTAATTTATATCCACATTTACCCATAATGTAAACACGCTTTAAGTATGCAGTGCTCATTTTTCCTTAAAAACATTAATTTGAAAATGCGTGATTGTGTTTTAAACTTTTATTCCAAGTATACTTGTATATTCTCCAAAGTTTATTTCTATGATGTAGGCCATATGAGAAAGTAAGAAGCATCGTAAGGCTTAATTAGGCTAATTTCAAGCATGTTCATGAATAGTTGGTGTACGAGTACTTACCCGCATATATTAGTTTAGTAATAATCAATAATCGAGCTGCTTTCCATGCAGGGGTACTGGATATCCTGATCTTTGGCCTTCATCTTCATGTAGAGAACCTCTGGATGTTTCAAAGAACTTCACTTTTGAGGTGCTTTCTGGGATTTTACAAGGTTAAACTCTATAACTGGTTACTTGCCAAACTATCAAACTCAACACTCATTTGATTGACATCACATTCTCAATTTTGTAGATATGCGCGATATATTTCCTTTTGAGCTCTTTCATCTAGGAGGTGATGAAGTCAATACTGGTTAGTAAATGATGATGATACAAGGGGCATCTTGGTGGTGGGATAAGACTTTGGGATCAATAGGTTCTGGGTTCGATTCCCACAAGGGGGGTTTTTTTCCCATATTTATTGGGTTTCCTCCTGAATTGGTGTATAGGCATTATGCCTAGTGGAGATGGATATGATCGGGTGGTTCCGCTGGTGGCACGATGATACTCCAGTGGTCCGTCAGTGATCCAAATTTGCCGTTCAAAAAAAAAAATGATGATGATACAATTATATATAAATAATTTATTTCTTGTCTTACACAATGTGCATTTGTGCAGATTGTTGGAAATACACCCCACATGTGAAGCAATGGTAAAACCGTTATTTTTAATTTTCAAATTCCTGTCTTCCCACATGTATTAATCTTTTCTTAAATCGGTGCACATGTATTTTCTTGATTATATATAGGCTTAAAGAGAGGAACATGACAGAAAAGGATGCATATCAGTATTTTGTGATCAAAGGTCAAGAGATAGCTATATCCAAAAACTGGATCCCTGTCAATTGGTATGTCACATATTTTATTTTATTTTTATCCCAAAATCAGTGTTTCATTTTATTTACTACACCCATTGTTCCAAAAGAAAATAACCCCCAAAATACACTTTTCTTGACCAGTCAAAATGACTTTAGAAGTGATAAGAATCACTTAACATTAAGACATTAGATAGTTATGGATTGCTATTAAATAGCGCTCATAGCTAGCGCTATGGTGAATAGCGTAGCGTAGTACTCATGTGTCGCTATTTGATTTTGGCGCCTCCATAGCTGGCAAATAGCGGGATTTTATTTTTTGTTTTTTTCTGCTTTAACATAAATAGTGGGATTTTATAGGTATAAAATAGCAGGATTTTAGGTTTTTTGTTAAGCATACATATAAAACAGCTTATTTGGATATATAAAATATTTCTAAAATTTTCTCCTAGTGTGTCGCTAAACATAAGGTAGCGCCCGCTATTTCATCGCTATCGCTATGTAACGTATAGGTGGCTTGTCGCTATCGTCCGCTATTCGCTATTAATAACTATGAATCCATGTAATTAGTAGGCAGGATACATGTGATTTACAGTATTTGACAACCTATTTGACACAGGGAAGAAACGTTCAACACGTTTGCCGAAAAGCTCAATCCAAAGACTGTTGTGCATAACTGGTGAAGTTTCCGATTGGCTTTTTTTCTTCCTATTTTTAATCTAGTTTTTTTTTTTTTTTTTTTTAATTATGCTTACTTAAAGAAGTGATTTGATATTGTGTCAGGTTGGGCCCAGGTGTTTGTCCAAAGGCAGTTGCACAAGGGTTTAAGTGCATATACAGCAATCAAGGGGTTTGGTACCTCGATCATTTGGATGTCCAATGGGATGGTTTCTATGATGCTGAGCCACTAGAAGGGATAACTGATTCTACTGAACAAAAACTTGTGATTGGTGGAGAAGTTTGCATGTGGAGTGAGACCGCTGATCCTTCAAATGTTCAGCAAACAATATGGCCTCGTGCTGCAGCTGCCGCAGGTATCCTGAACTCTCCTTATATCCTCTCTTCTCACAGCTCAGTAAGTTTAATTTGTCTAAGTGGTCTTTTATGCTTAACCTATTAGAGCGGTTATGGACCTCGAAGGAAGCGGCACCGATAAGCAACACATCTGAGACTGCATTAACCAGGCTGCAGTACTTCAGGTGCCTACTGACTAGGCGTGGTGTTCAAGCTAGCCCTGTAACAAACTTCTATGCTCGAAGCCCGCCTTCTGGTCCAGGATCATGCTATGACCAGTAACTCAATATTCACCCCATGTTCTGCTTCCTAAAGTTGTATATACTGTCGGTCCGGGCCAAACAGATCCCAGAAAGCCCAACTGTCATGACGCTTGTTCATGAAAATCAGGTTGTATTTCCTTTTCCACTTGATATAAGCAAAACGTGTGTTGGTGTGAAACTCGACTTTTCAAGATTGTACTTGTGTTTCGTTGTTGTTGTGGGTGACGATGCTGTAGATTGTGTGTTTACTGGACTGGACTGGACATGTCCGTCCAAAAAAATTAATGAATTTAGATTTTCTTGGATCTTTGGAAATTGGAAGTTTCAACCACTAATGTATGGTAAATTCATTTCAAGTCATTCCTAATTATAATAAAGTATGAAGTATCTAAAAGATTATCTCACAACTATAGTATCTGGCCTCTTATACCAACCAGGAGTGTTTGCTTAACCCACAAGAACAAACAAGAATGACTTTTATACCGTAACATGTGGCCCTCGTACCGAACAATATTGTCTGAATGTCCCATTTGCCCATCATAGATTTGTTTTTTTTGTTGTCCGAGTGTTAACTTCTCAGGAGGTCACACGTCACTAGATTACTCTTTCAAACACGGTTAATTGTAGTCGTGTAACTATTTCAAACACAGTTAATTGTAGAGTCGTATTATCTACATGTTGATATTTGATGCATGAAATATGTGTTTTTTTTTAGTGAATTTCAAGGATTGTCCTTTATCTTTATACCCATTTTCAGGCGCTGTCCTTTATGTTCAAAATTGACGAGTTTTGTCCTTTATGTTTTCATATCATACACGTTTTGTCCTTTAGGCCTAACTCAGTTAGTTTTTTCAGTTAAATTTGGTCATGTGCTTTGCACATGAGGACATTTTTGTCAATTCAAAGGTTGCTGAAGCTTTGAGCTGTAAATCTGCCGTTGAATGAACTTACCTTTGAATTGACAAAAATGCCCTCATGTGCAAAGCATATGACCAAATTTAACTGAAAAAACTAACTGGGTTAGGCATAAAGGACAAAACGTGTATGATATGAAAACATAAAGGACAAAACTCGTCAATTTTAAACATAAAGGACAGCGCCTGAAAATAAGTATAAAGATAAATGACAATCTTTGAAATTCACTCTGTTTTTTTTTTATGATGTAAAGGTCATAGAATAGGTTTTATTTGGTATGGGTGAGGTTTAGGGATGAAAATAATGCAAACAAAGAAGCTTCCAAAAGGTTAATGTTACCCTTTGAACTTGAACTAACCATGGTGATGGTACGAAGTATGATAATAGGAATTTATGATACTAGTGGTGGTGATAAATGTTAAAAGAATTTGTTTTTAAGTTTCGATTGTGTGTTATTTCAAAGGCAAGACTGGTGGCAAATTGGACCGGCCTGGCCGGATGATGTGTCAAAATGGGTTTGGGTTTTGAGCAAATTGAGTTAGGGCCAAATGGCCCTTTTAAAAAATAACAATTTAGTTTGCGTCAGAACTCGTTATGACCACAATGGAACCGGTTGAAATGAGCCGAATTAGAATAAGAATGTAGTTTGTTTAGTGGTGCCATTGAACATGTAGGAGTTTCAAGTTTCAACAACACACCAGGAACATAATACAATGATTAAAAAAATTGAAACTTAGATTTATATAAAATGTGAAGTTTTTGTATAATACCAACTTATAGGACTGTTCAAACTTGTACACAACCAGGGGCGGACCTAGAGTGATAGAAGGGGTAACCTCCATTGCCCCTTAACGCTCAGGTGACGCTCCGACGGTAGTGTAAATTTTGGAAAAAATTGATGTTTTTTCGATTTCGTTACCCATTTTATGCTGATCTTCTAGATCCGCCATTATACACAACATCCGTTCACCTTTTATGTGATACAGATAGCAATGATAATATGGACATACGATACACAACTGATAGTTGTTTATATATTTATATCACATATTCTCGTGACATTAAAAAGTTATTGGGACAATTGATACATAGCAAAGGACATAAGGCTAGATGGTATGGTGACATCCCATCCTTGGAGGACCATCCGCCACATAGGCGCCACGTCATAGTCCTCCCAAGGATGGTCCATCCCCCAAAACTAGATGGTATGGGAGGATGGTCCTAGTCATAGTCCTCCCCCCATTTCTATATATTTTTTTTAATCTTTTATTTTTTTTAACATTTAAAAAATAAACTAACAAAATATTTTCATTAATATTAAAAACACATTACATAAATTTAAAACAAAACATAAACTAAAAAAAATAAACACAGACTTAAATAATATTATGCTTCTTCATGATGTCGTTTTGAAGTTTTTTCAACATCGAACGTTTCGGCTCGGGATACTAATCGACATCCATCGTTATCATTTCCCATTCCTTGAGCCGATTTTTTTCATCCGAAATTCTGATTTTCTCATTCGACAATCGGACCTTCTCGCGTAACTTTTCTTCCGCTACACGAGCTTTTTCTTCGACGGCCCGCTCCTTCGCCTTCGTCTTTTGGGCCGAGACTTCGTTGTACATTTTTAAGTTTTCCATAAACTCTTCCATCTTCGGGTCCACCTTTTCCTTTTCTTTCCCCTTGGCCCGCTCCTTATTTGATTTGTCTCGGCCCGGTGGACGCTCCGCTTCATGTACGGCGTACTCCTCTTCGTCAAAGTCGGCGTCATCATTTAAGTTTATGTGACACCTCGCGTCCGATCCACCGGTGCTAAAACTACCCGTTTCCGATTTTTTTGGCGTTTCGCCATCTCCACCTCGTTGGGAATCGGTGACCATTTCGGTTCCTTTTTCATAATTTCCCACGCGCGAACGTGAGCAAAGTTGGTATTACCATTGTTCGACTTATACTTGTCCAAAGCTTGTTTGAAAACATCGTCGTCGCTCATGCCGCTACGACGCCCACTTGTATATATTTTATTATATTCCTCGCAAAACCTATTGACGGCCGAGTTCAATTTCCGCCACTTTGACGACACCGAGTCGATATCACGATACAGGCCTTGGTCCATAAGGTCGAGGAACTTCGCCAAAACCTTGGACCAAAACCCATCACCCGTTTGATTATTACCTATAATAAAACAAACAAAATATATAAAGTTAAACAAATTAAACAAACAATTAAAATATGTAAACTGTTAAAAAAATAAAAAAAACTTCAAACAAAGTAAACAAACTGTTGACCAAAAAATTTAAATAAAAAAAATAAACAAACTTTAAAAACTTATAAACTGTTAACAAAAAATTTAGAAAAACAAACTTTAAAAAAATGTATAAACCTTAAAAAAAAGATAAACCTTAAAAAAAATATGAACCTTTTGTCTTGTTGTTAGACGTGGCTATTAAAGCCTTGGCTAAGGCTTCTTCTTCGATTGGCGTCCACTTAGTCGACTTCGGTTTTGACGATTGCTCACCAACCACTTGCTTGCCTTTGTTTCGTTTTCCTTTTCCTTTAGCCGGTTGGGTTTCGGGAACAACCTCCACATCGTCGTCGGGTTCGGATTGTTGAAAGGGTTGCGTCGGGATCGGTTGGGGTTGAACGGGTGGTGTCGGGTTCGGTGGGAAATTATAAGCACCCCGCAACATCATTTGTTGAAGGGCTTGATTTTGAGAGAATTGAGCGAATTGGTTTGGCGAGTGTTGGAATGATGCAAACGCATTTGATGAATATTGCGAGAATTGGTTCGGTTCTAGCGTCGGATAATATGCCGGAACCGAGAAAACATTAGGTTGGGTCGGGTTGTTGGGATTGTTCGGGTTGTTGAAGGGTTCCATGATAGAGTATAAGGTTTATAAAAGTGGGAAGAAGTTTTATAAAAAATAAGTGAGAGAGATGAAATTTTGAGGTTAAATTTGTGAATGGAGGTGAAAATGGAAAGGAAATATATATATTTGAATGTTTATGACCGTTTATTTTTTTATTGGAAAAAGGAAATTAAATTTTTTTTTAAACGGTAACTTTTTGAAACCGGGGCTCACTTTTGGTTCCGTCGCCAACGTCCAAGAAGCGACGAAAAGGACGGGGACCGGGGGGGGGGGGGGGGGCGGTATGGTGTTGCTGGCGTCGCCGGGTGGGAACGAGAGGGAGGACGGGCCCATACCGCATAGCCTAATAGACAAGTTGAACAAACTATTTGTTGAACCAAAAGCAATACAAGGGCAATGATGATAATTATTATTTTTTGAATGACAATGTTTACTCTCTCCTAATTACACCAAATTAATCCTAAACTACTCCTTGTTTGGGAATGAATCCAAGACCTTCCCTTAAAAGATAAGAGTCTCTATCAAATGAGTTAGCCTCTCATTAACCGATGATGATACATAATCAATTAGGTCAACAACATATATACATAATTTTCCGTATTCAAGTCAGATAATTCAATGGTAATTAATGTGTTTCAAACTTTCAATTGGGTCTTAAGATGATTTAAAAATATAATTATTATAAACTAAATCAAATTACATGGAATAGTTCATGCTTATTGAAACAAACTGAAAACTAAATGAAATCTGATCACTCAATAACAACTCTAATATCTAAGGAGAATACTAGTATTTTTCAAATTGAAATGTTACAACTCTTGGTTATTTATAGGAAGATAAAAGGATTAAACAATTCTAGCAAGTTGCAAGGATAAGGATTCTTATCTCCTGGAACAAACAAGTGGATACAAGTGTGTGTGTAGAGGCCGGTTAATATACAATACCTTTTATCCTACATCATGTACGCGATAAGTCCAACCGTCCGATCTTCTATCTATTGAACGCTGCGAAATTAATTTATATAATTAAATTAATCAAATTAATATACATAAAACCAACCGCGAAGGATAAAATTGACAATTCCTCTATCAAAATCCCGGTAATTTCGTTTGGTACCTTCTTCTCCGACCAACTCTTCTGCAATCGACATCCGCCGGTGCGATTTCATCCAATCGATTGTTCATCCGACGATTATGACAACTACAGCAGCTTTGGGAGGTATTATATCTCCAATCGACATCAATGTTTACTAGAATAATAAAAATTTTGATGTGATTGTTATTGTCAGTTGTGCGAGAGCAACAAAGCAAGAAAATTAACGACCGACCACAAATCGAACATGCGAATACTTCTAACTAATGTACAAAATGTATAACATGCGAATTTGGGTTTCCATAACAATTTGCGATATTGTATAACATGCGAAAATGTATAACATGAAATTGTATAACATGCTAAATTGTATAAAATGCTAAATTGTATAACATGCTAAATTGTATAACATGCTAAATTGTATAACATGCGACATTATAAACATGTGAAATTGCATAACATGCGAAATTGTATATCATGCTTTTCATAACATGCGATTTGTTTAAATCATAACATACGAAATTAATTTTATAACATGCTAAATTGTATAACATCCTACACTGTATAACATGCTAAATTGTATAACATGCTACATTGTATAACATGCTAAATTGTATAACATGCTAAATTGTATAACATGCGAAAATGTATTTCATGCTTTTCATAACATGAGAAATTAATTTCTATTGGAATGCTCACTGACGAATTCAACGTCTTCAAAATCAACATCTGTGTTTCGTTCGGTGTTGCTCTATGGATCCATTGAAAACAACAATTGATTAAACTGATACGATTCATAATTACTGGGATAGTGGTATAACGAACTCATGATCTGCTTATTGAAGGAATTGTCTAATTTGCCCTCTGCTGATTGAATAGATTGTCTGATATACCCTTATGTAAGAAAACTGAATCAGGGACACGTGTAGGGCTATTATGATCGCATACGTAATGTATGATTAGAGGATTTGTATTCTACACTTCCTCTCTCTCTCTCTCTATATATATATATATATATATATATATATATTTTATAGGGTTAGGTTAACGTAAAATTGCTAAACCAACATGCGAAATTGCTTTATATACCAACATGCGATTTCATCATATTTACCAACATGCGAAATTGCTACAAAAAAACCAACATGCAAGTTCATCAAAAATACCAACATGCGATTTCCAACATACTTTTTTATAACATGCCATTTCACAATATCATACGAGCGTACGATAAGCCCTAAGTGTATGTTACACTTTTCTCTCTCTCTCTCTCTCTCTCTGTATATATATATATATATATATATATATATATATATATATATATATATATATATATATATATATATATATATATATATATATATATATATATATATATATATATATATATATATATATATATTTTATAGGGTTAGGTTAACGTAAAATTGCTCTTATCGTACAATATGTATGTGATCATGTCAGTCGTACGATCTGGTGCGAATTCACTCTTGAACATGCGATTTGTGCTGAAAAACCAACATGCGAAATTGCTTTATATACCAACATGCGATTTCATCATATTTACCAACATGCGAAATTGCTACAAAAAAACCAACATGCAAGTTCATCAAAAATACCAACATGCGATTTCCAACATACCTTTTTATAACATGCCATTTCACAATATCATACGAGCGTACGATAAGCCCTAAGTGTATGTTACACTTTTCTCTCTCTCTCTCTCTCTCTCTGTATATATATATATATATATATATATATATATATATATATATATATATATATATATATATATATATATATATATATATATTTAACATGTCACACCCCAACCGATGGCGGAAACATCGGGCATGGCACTGAGCGAAACATATTGTCCATGAGTATCCATAACAACTATTAATTACCGAATATTAAAACGTCATGTCCCATACCACAACATATTCAAATAAAACAGTTATTACAAATATTTGTCTCAAAAACAAACACTGCTCCGACAACTCAGATTTAAGCGTGACATAACTAGACCCCTAGTTTGATTCACCAAAGCACAACAATCCTAGCATCTTAAGCACCTGTCACATATGTTAAAATAAAGTCAATACACATAGTGTAAAGGTGAGCATACAAGTTTGATAATAATAATAGAGTTCGAAATCGTTTACGCATAACCAGCATGTAACATGTACAAAGTGAAGGCAAGTAGGTTATCGACAGAGAAATATGCACAGACGTGACTGCGAGTTGTAGAATGCGCAACACATATCCCCACACGTGAAGTAAAGCCCTTAACAACCCCTGTCCACAACAGGTGTTGAGTCCAAACTATAGTACTATCGTTGCTAAGGTGTCAGGCAACAACCACTGTGTTAACATAACATACAAGCATTCATCGAATAACATGTAGCATGCAATAACGGTCAGCGTATAAATAGTGTTTGCGTTATGTGTCGGTTGTGTTTTAGAATAGGTAACTTATGTAACACCCAAAAGTACGTAAAGCAAAAAGGGTTCGAGTATACTCACAGATAGCGTTTAACAAGTAAACACTGTCTTGGATTGAAGGGAGCGCTGAGAGATTAGCCTGAACAGTTAACGATAGCATAAACGATGAGCGACGCGTAAAACGGTGCAAAGTGGCAAAGTGTCGAGTGGCAACCCGATCGGATGGCTATCTGATCGGTTGTCCATTCGATCGGATGGTCATCCGATCGGATGGCCATTCGATTGGATTGACATTCGTTTGGTAAGGATGTGTTTGTATGATGACTTTGAAGTTTTTGTTGTAGCATTTTGAAAACAGAGAAGTATCTCTACCCTTCAGGTCGATCGATCGAACGGTCATTCGATCGGATAGCGATCCGATTGGTAGGACTCTTAGTAAGAACAAGTTCACTACAGGATGGTCACTCGATCAGATAGCTATCTGATCGACTGACAATCCGTTAGTCATTGAATAAAAGTGTAAAGTGTGGAACCAAGTGCAAGCCGATCGGATAGTCGTGTGATCGGATGGCCATCTGATCGGATGGCTATCCGATCGGGTGGCAATCCATCCCAACGAACCCAAATCATCTTGAACTTGATTATTTTGAAAGTTTTGATCGAGACGGTGTGATAACGTGCTAAACAACGGAAACCCCATCATGACCCAAGTGATCCGATCGAACAAGAATCACCCTAGTCCGATCAGTTAACTGTTCAAGATGGTCGTTCATGTTTAACCCGAAATCGGTAGTCTCTTTGATAGAAACCAGATCTTGAACCAACACATCACTAAGAAGGAGTAGAAGATCAGAACGAGCTCCGATTCTATTGGTTTTGAGTGCATTGAGTGTAAAAGAGTTGAAAGAAAGTTAGAAAACTATCTTTCAATCCTTTTAACCATGAATATTTATAGATCCATGCGAAAACATTGTTTAATCTTGTGGAAATCCTTCAGATCTGAGTTGTTCTTGGTGGAATGAGGTCAAGACTTGAAGTTCATAAGAACTCCATGATGACATCACCCTAGAACACCTCAAATCCATTGATTTCACGGTAAAAAGTTGAGATTTGAAAGAGAAAATGATGAAGAAGTGTGTGTAGATCATAGAAGTACAAGATTTAGGTTGAAAACTTACAAGAATCGCGAGAAATCGAGAGAAAGAGTGCTTGAGTGCGGCTGGTCGAGTGGAGGTGTTGTCACATCACAAATGATGTGACAAGAGGGTATTTACAGGGTTTCCAAAAAGGGAAAGGGGCAAGTGTCGAATAGGCCTACGATCGGATGGCTACCCGATCGGATGGTCATCCGATCGGTTGGCCACTCGATCGAGTGAGTGTGGTGAGTTAAGTTTCGGCGTGTCGTTTCGCATGTTTCGAGCGAGCGGTGTGATAGTATTACTCATTAGTTACACAAATAACCTAACTACTATATCTAACATACAATCACTATAAGTAACTTGCGTTTAGCGTTTGCGATTAAGTTGCGTTGCGATAGAGTTGCGATTGCGTTTAGATTATTCACCTCAAACAATAAGTAAACATGCACAAGTAACACATAAGTAACACACACACGTAAAACAATATACAGAACCTATTAATCAAAGCGCGAATGCGATGCGATAAGCGATAAAGCGATAAAACATGCGATAAATAGCGATTAAACCTCGATTATTAATAGATACTCCACATAATACAACTAAAGCGATAAAATAAATAGATCAATAACAAGTCAAAGAAGTCAAAAGTAGTTGAGCAAGGAGTGACAGATCGTAATTAGCAATCTTTTCTTCCTTTGACTTCAATCTTGACTTTGACTTTGACTTCCGTAACACGGGGTGTTACATAACACTCCCCTCAAGCTAGAGCATATATGTTGATCATACCCAGCTTGTTACAAATAGAGTCCGGGCAAGGCTTTGAAGAACATATCTACTAATTAATCTCCAGTATTGACATGAGGCTTTGTAATCCTTTAGTCCTTAAGCTTTTCCCAAGTGAAGTGACAATCAACCTCTATGTGTTTGGCTCTTTTGCGAAAAACGGGGTTATTTGCAATGTGGATAGTTGCCATGTTGTTACACCATAAATTCATGGGTTTCGTTTGTCTATACCCAGCCTCATTAAGAAGATTTCGAACCCAAATTAGCTCACAAGTGGTTTGTGCCATAGCTCTGTATTCTGATTCTGCACTTGAGCGAGATACAACACTTTGTTTCTTGCTTTTTCATGACACAAGATCCCACCAACGAAAACACAATACCTAGTAGTCGAGCGTCTGCATGTCGGGTCTCCATTATAATCGGCATCTGTAAAGCCTTCTACTATATGATGCATGATTTTGATACAAGATACCTCTCCAGGAGCACCTTTTAGGTAGTTGAGGATGTAACAAACAGCTCCCCAATGTGAAGATCTAGGGGATGCCATAAACTGACTTACCACACTAACTTGAAAGGCAATATCTGGTCTAGTAATAGTCAGATAGTTTAACTTACCAATGATTCTTCTGTATTTTTCTGGATCTTCAAGAAGGTCTCCATCATCTTCTTTCAATTTCACATTTGGTATCATTGGCGCATCACAATTCTTAGCTTTAATCATCCCATAATATTTTAGAACATCCAGACAATATCTTCATTGATTTAGACAAATCCCTTTTCTACACCGAGATACTTCAATCCCCAGAAAATACATTAACGTTCCTAAATATTTAGTCTCAAAACGAGCTCCAAGAAAACCTTTTAATTTCTTGATGCCAACTTCATCGCTCCCTATAATTACAATATCATCCACGTATACAACCAGAAGAATGCATCCCAATTTTGACGAAGTGAAGAACACCGAATGATCATACGAACTTCTTTTCAAACCAAATTCAGTAACCACGGTACTGAACTTTCCAAAGCAAGCACGCGAGGATTGCATAAGACCATATAAAGATTTCTTTAACCTGCATACTTTACCCGACTCCACCTGAGCAACAAACCCAGGTGGTTGCTTAATATAAACCTCTTCTTTCAAATCTCCATGTAAGAATGAATTTTTGATATCAAGTTGATACAAACCCCATATATATGTGACATCCAACAAGATAAATATACGAATGGATGCTAACTTAGCAACCGGAGAAAAGTCTCAGAATAATCCATCCCGTAAGTCTAAGCATAACCTTTTGCAACTGGACGAGCTTTTAACCAAGCAAAAGAGCCGCCTAGATTAACCTTAACAGTGAATACCCATTTACATCCAATTTCCTTTTTGCTGACAGGTAAATCTACTAAAGTCCATGTATTATTCTTCTTGAGGGAAGAAAGGGACGTCTTCATGGAAGGTAACATCCCGATAAACAAAGTATTGTTAAAGAGTTGGAGAAAAACATTGATAACCCTTTTGGACACGACAATAGCCATCAAATACACATTTAACAAACTTTGGATCTAACTTAGTAAGATGAGAATGTGTATCATGGACAAAACAAGTACTTTCAAATATCTTAGGAGGGATTGGATATAAAGATTTCTCAAGACACAAAACCAAAAATGGGATATCACCATTTAAAACAACTGATGGCATCCAATTAATAAGAAAACAAGTTGTGGATATTACATCAGCCCAAAATGGTTTTGGAACTGCATTTAAAACAAGAGTGCTCTTGCGACTTCATGTATGATGACTCATGAACTATCCCATTTTGCAAAAAAAAAAAAAAAATATGACTGAAAAGATTCTGAAAAATATTCTTTTGCATTGTCACTTCGCAAGGTTTGAATAGAAACATTAAAATGTGTTTTTACTTCAGCATGTAAAGAACAAAAATTAGAAAACACTTCAGAACGATTTTTCATAAAATAAAGCCAAGTTACACGAGAATAGTCATCAACAAACAACACAAAAAACTTAAAACCAAGTTTAGACGAGACATGACACGAACCCCAATTCTAAAGGGGATTTAGCCTACTTATTGACTCTAGGACTTTAGATAAACACGTTGGTGTTTAGCAAACTGACATGACTTACACTGCAAGGATGACAAATGCGAATATTCGGGATACAATTTCTTGAGAGTTTGGAGGCATGGATGACCTAATCGACAATGTGCTTCAAACGGTGATGAACTTGAACATGCTAGAGAGAAAGGTGTCTGAGTTTCAAGTATATATAGGCCATCAGATTCTCGTCCTTTACCAATAATCCTCTTCTTTGACAGATCCTGAAAAATACAAGAGTTGGGAAGGAATAAGGCACTACAATTTAAACCACGAGTAATTTTACTAACATACAGCAAATTAAACGGAAAATTGGGTAGGTTCAAACCAGATGATAAATGGATTGACGGAGTGATGCTTGCACTACCAGAACCAAGCACTTTTGGAGTTGACCCATCAGCAATAGTCACAAAAAGGTGATGGTGCATGTTTTTGAAAGTCGGAAACTAGCTGAGGATTACCAGTCATGTGTTCAGATGCTCCTGAATCAATAACCCATTTTGGTGTTGTAGATTCACAACTCTTAGCAAATTTATCTGTCTCACAAAAAAGCAACTGGAGTAACAGTAGGAGGATTGGAAGTGAGATGTGAAGCCTTTCCAATGCTTCGTAAATAGATACGAACAGTCTTGCTCCATTCAAAGAAATTTATGCCATCAAGTTTGTTATCGGTGAGTCGGGTTGCTATAGGAAGAACATCGCTAGAGTTGATAGCAAAGCTCAGTTCACTTTTGTTGACAACAGTTGATGAATCTTTGGGTTCAGTCATGTTAACCTTCTGAATTTAAACAAATGAAAGTAATAGAAAATGATACAATGAACCGGAGATTAGAACAACAAAGAATCTGGAAAGGTTAACCAGAATCAAAAGTCAAAGTCAGAAATTTGGAAGTTTGACTAGAAATAAAGTCAACGTCAGATGTCAAAAGTCAGAACTCTGAATATTGACCAGATGTGAAGTCAAAGTCATAAGTTAATGTGTCACACCCCGATATTTCCACGTATTACCGGTGGACCCGGTGGGGAGTATCGTGACGTAGTTGATATCATCATAGTCAAATAATCATAGTTTAATGCACAGCGGAAGTCTAAAAGTAATTATACAAACCGATTTGAAAGTACAATAAAATATTACACAACGGGTTGTAAATGGATCCACAAGCGGATCTAAAACAGAAAGAAACTATTGTTCAACAGACTTTAAGTATTGAAAGCTTGCAAGATTCTTTATTTAATACTCAGAGTATCCAGCGCATTTCGCGTAGTACCTGCATTTAGTCTTTTTGAAAAATACGTCAGTTTACACTGGTAAATACAATTAACCGACTTTTTTGAAAATATTTAAGAAAATTGATTGAAATGCACAAGGCACAAATATTCTTTTATAACTTGGGACAATTATTAAAATAATCTTGTATACAGATTCACATGTTTGTCGTACGTTCAGGGCCCGATATAGAAACCGAGACAAAATTAATAGACAATGTGACACTCCGGATTTTCCCGGATAACCTTTCGATGTAGCATGTGTGTACGTAAACTATTAAGTGAAAAAAATTATGAATTGCTTGTTATTACGTGTTGTGTGCATATATGTACGTATAGATATATATATATATATATGTGTGTGTTATATATATAGGAGCCGAAACCCGACTCGAGACCATGCTCGGTCTCGAGTGAACAGTGAATTTGGGCCGGTTAGGGCCTTGTGACCGAGAACCCAACCCGGAAACCCCCCTAAACCCACTCGGAACATTATATAAACCAACCCTCCCCTCCCTTAACCATTTTTACAACACTCTCTCTCTCTCACTCATTCCTTCTTCTTCACTAAACCCTAAAACCCTAGCAAAACAAAATCACTTTCTCACCCTCTCATCTCTCTCGGATCCAACGGTAGCATCAAGGCTCTCGGATTCTAGCTCGAGATCATCATTTGGAGTTTGGTTCATTGATTCCTCGGATCAACCGGTTAGCTTTAATATTTCTACAAGTTGTTTTGCTTTGCTTGTTACTAAATGATGCTTGTAGCCTCTTGTTATGTTATCCGATTGATGCATTTAGGACCTAAAGATCATAATCATGTATGTGTTATCCGGTTAGATATTGGAGTTTGATTAAATCGTTGCTAGTTGTAAGGATATGTTTCGGTTTATGTTGTTGGAATGTGTTACATATGATGAAGGTTATGAAATCCTTGTTCATGCTTGAACGGTTTGTTATCGGTTAGTAATGAGGATCTGGTTAGGGTATCGAATGCATAATTTAGGATGGTTGATGATTGTGGTGATGAATATTGCTTGATTATTGTTCGTGTAAATGATGAACAGTTTGAAGATGGTTTGTATATTCAAAAATATGTGTGTTTGATCCATTTTAGACAAGGGTTAGACAAGAAAACATGTTTTAGTGGCATAGTACAATCTGATTTCATGAAATTGCAATTCTATTGGCCAGTACTGTTTGCAGGTTCTAGAAACTGATTCATGTGCACGTAATCACGGTTGCGAGTCGCAACCTTTGGTTGCGACTCGAGATCACATCAAGTCTTGTCGAGATCTCCCGGTTGCGAGTCGCAATCAACGCGTATCGAATCCGGTTGCGAGTCGTAACCACTACTACTGAGTCGGAACTGCTGGTTGCGAGTCGTAACCTCTGGTTGCGACTCGTAATCAAAACGTGACGGACCGAGACCTCGGTTGCGAGTCGCAACCTCGGTTGCGAGTCACTCTTGTCTCGACTGGACTGTTTTAGGGTTATTGGGCTTTTGACTGTTGGGCTTTCTGTTGACTGGACTGCATGTTGTTACTGCTGATTATATGTTTAGGGCCGACTCAATAACCCAATTGTTTGGGTATTCGCATGATATACGTGTTTGCTATATGTATTGCCATACGTGTTCGATATGTGTTTACTTGTACCCGACTTGACCCATACTTGGTAACCATGCTAGGACGTGGTGACCAACATACTTGACCGGGTAAAATATCTACCGAGCAACCCAAGGTGAGTTCACAACTTAAAAGCATGCGTCCCGGTGGTTTGGGACACGAGACTAAGACAATCCTATCCCCTTGAAAAGGGGATACCATTTACATTCCTTCCCTAGTTATTGGGAACAAACTTACTTTGACTTCCCTTGTCATTGGGAAACCTTTTAGTTAATTACTGTTTATACGGAATGCAACCAAACGGCACTAAACGCAACTCTATCACTCAAGTCCCTACTACATAATATCGATTAGTCGCCGGGGCCAGGCGAACGGGTTATTAGTTGATAGCGCTATTTAGGTCTTACCAGCCTCACACCGTGCCATGGTATGGGATCGGTCGTGAACTAATGTACTCAGGCATCCGTCAATGATGATAGAACATTGACATCGGGGCATCCTGCGGAAACGCAAACGGTTACCTAGTGTTCGGTAGTGGAAAAACAGTTTAGTCGCTAACTTTTGGGGTAGCTCCCCATGGCATGTATAAACGGATAACTTAACTGGTGAAACAAGTTTTTGGTAATTAAAACTGGACAACTAGTGAACTCACTCAGCATTATTGTTGACCCCTTACTGCATGCTTTGCAGGTGGCCAGTGACTGGAGCAGCTGCTTGGGATGTGTAGTGGTCGTCTGCCCGTGTGTTGGGCATTTATCATGACTTACCTTATGAACGTTGTTTAAAACTGTTTATTTATGCTTCCGCTACTCATTACTGTTTGAACTTGAAACCTTAAACTCTGAACTTGATATTTGCTAATCTTATGGTTAGTAAGTATTACTTTTGGTTAAATTTAATCATTCAGTATGATTGATGGCTGGATCCTGGTCAGTCACGCCCTCAAAGCGGGTGTTATCCGCAGGTGGATTTTGGGGGTGTGACAGATTGGTATCAGAGCCATTGGTTATAGTGAACTTGGTTTTAAAAAAAAAAAAGGGGAAAAATCTTTTTTTGAGAAAAACCAGACTATAACCCGTGACTCGTGACGACACTACACTCCAAGTGCAAGGCTCGACTTATCTAACCTCATAGCCCGGACCCATATTTGCTTGTTTGTCTTATGCTTCTGCTTTACTATACGTACTAGTTTGCCTGATTAGATAGATACACCTTCTCTCTTCTATCTCATTCTCGCTATGTTACGACACCACACTCATACTATGTTTTCTGGTTATGAAGACAATGAGTGGACGCGGACGAGGAAACGTCAACATGACTCAGGCTCAGTTCACTAACCTGCTCAACACAGTGGCTGCAGCTTTCGCAGCTCACCCTATAGGTAAGCTCGTTGTTTTAGGATGTTTAGGTCCTACCGCCACATCGTCTTTTCGCCTCTAAACCTATTTCGCTTCACTCCTCACAACAGGTCAGCCTGCGCCTGTGCAACCACGTGTCTGTACCTTCAAGACCTTCATGGATTGCAAGCCTCTTCCATTCAGTGGCACTGAGGGTGCCATAGGTCTTCTGCACTGGATCGAGAAGGTCGAAGCTGTCTTCGCTGTCTGCGAGTGTCCCCCTGCTAATTGGGTGAAATTTGCTACTGGTACTCTTGAGGGAAGCGCACTTTCATGGTGGAAGGCGCAAATTCAAATGCTTGGTTTGGAGACTGCTAATGCTACTGCATGGGAGGATTTCAAGGATATGATCAAGGAAGAGTACTGTCACAGGGACGACATCCACAAACTCGAGGACGAGTACTACGAACTCAAGATGGTTGGGTCAGAGATTGAGACCTACACCAAGCTGTCTAACGACTATGCTGCTCTTTGCCCAAACATGTCACGACCCATGTATCGAAGGATCGAATTGTACATCAAGGGCTTAGTCCCAGAAATCAGGAGCCACGTAACCTCGGCCAACCTCACTGCCATACAGCCCGTGGTTCGTCTTGCCCACAAACTCACCAACCAGGCTGTGGAGGAGGGCAGGTTGCCCAAAAGGATCAGTGCTGCGGAAGGAACCTCTAGTGATGGTAAACGAAAGTGGGATGGAAATCAGGGCAAGGATGCTAACTCTACTCAGGCCCCAGCTCAGCAAAGGAAAACTGACAACAACAAAGGCACTCAGCAACAGGGTGGCTACCGGGGAAGCTACCCTAAGTGCAACAAGTGTAACAGGCATCACAATGGAGCATGTAACAAGGGCCAGTGTCAGCGATGCCACAAGATGGGGCACGAAGCCAAGGATTGTAGGAGCCAGTTCCCAGCAAGGCAGAATCAGCAACAACCTCAACAACAACAGCAGCAGGGAAACAACAGAGCATGTTTTAAATGTGGGGCAACAGGGCACATGCGAAAGGATTGCCCTGAGCTGAATCAGAATCGCAACAACAATCAGGGAGCTGGGAACAATGAGCAAAACAACAATGCTGGGAATGGTGCAAGGGGCAGAGCTTTCGTAATTGGAGCTGGAGAAGCAAGGAACGACCCCAACGTCGTGGCGGGTAAGTACCTACTTGATGATCGTTATGTTTCTGTGTTATTTGATTCCGGTGCCGATGCCAGTTATGTATCCCTTCGCATTAGTAAGAAACTTAAGCACTCGCCTGCATTATTAAGTTCTAAGCACATCGTCGAGATAGCTAATGGTAAGAACATCGAGGCCACGCACATGATCCACGACTGCACCCTAGAATTGTCTGGTCACACGTTTAGTATCGATCTTTTCCCTGTCAAGCTTGGAAGCTTCGACGTCGTCATTGGTATGGATTGGTTATCCAAACATCGCGCTGAGATCCTCTGTCAAGAGAAAGCAGTTCGTATACCTCGTCGTTCTGGACAACCCCTCATCGTCCAAGGCAACAAAGGTGGAGAAGTCACAGGCATCATCTCGCTCCTGAAAGCCCAGAAATGTTTGCAAAAAGGGCACACCGCTATCCTAGCACTCGTCACCGACACCCACGAAAAGGAAAAGAGGATTGAAGATTTTCCTGTAGTATGTGACTATCCCGAGGTATTTCCTGAGGAACTACCTGGACTCCCTCCCCACCGTCAGGTCGAATTCCAAATCGAGCTAGCTCCCGGAGCAGCACCCATAGCTCGTGCACCGTACCGTTTAGCCCCTGCAGAACTGAAGGAACTCTCTACGCAACTACAGGAACTATTGGATAAAGGATTTATCCGTCCTAGTTCATCACCCTGGGGAGCCCCAGTACTCTTTGTCAAGAAGAAGGATGGCACATTCCGAATGTGCATCGACTATCGTGAATTGAACAAGGTCACTATCAAGAATCGTTACCCTCTCCCGCGTATCGACGACCTATTCGATCAGTTGCAAGGATCGAGCTACTATTCTAAGATTGACCTGCGATCAGGCTATCATCAGCTGAGAGTTCGCAATGAAGACATCTCAAAGACTGCGTTCAGGACCCGTTATGGTCACTATGAATTTCTCGTTATGCCTTTCGGAATGACCAACGCGCCGGCAGTGTTCATGGATCTTATGAACCGCGTATGTAAGCCTTACCTCGACAAATTCGTGATTGTGTTTATCGACGACATCCTGATTTATTCGAAAAGTCAAGAGGAGCATGAACAACATCTACGCCTTATTCTGGAACTCCTTCGCAACGAGCAGCTGTACGCCAAATTCTCTAAATGTGACTTCTGGCTTCGAGAAGTCCATTTCCTCGGCCATGTAGTTAATAAGAACGGAATTCACGTCGACCCAGCCAAGATCGAATCGATAAAGAACTGGCCTACACCCAAGACTCCAACTGAAGTTCGCCAATTCTTGGGATTGGCAGGTTACTACCGCAGATTCATTCAGGGATTCTCAAAGATTGCGCAGCCCCTCACTATACTCACTCAGAAAGGCATCGCCTACAAGTGGAATGAAGCACAGGAATCTGCCTTTCAGAGGCTAAAGGATAACCTCTGTAGCGCTCCTATTCTCTCGTTGCCTGAAGGCACTGACGACTTCGTAGTTTACTGCGATGCGTCTATTCATGGGCTCGGTTGCGTGCTGATGCAACGCGAGAAAGTTATCGCTTACGCCTCTCGACAACTCAAGACACACGAAAGGAACTACACAACGCATGACTTGGAACTGGGAGCAGTGGTTTTTGCTCTTAAGATATGGAGACATTACCTGTACGGTACCAGGTGCACCATTTACACCGATCACAGGAGTCTCGAGCATATCTTTAGGCAAAAGGAATTGAACATGCGACAGCGTCGATGGGTCGAACTCTTGAATGACTACGAATGCGCCATCAAGTACCACCCGGGCAAGGCCAATGTCGTGGCAGACGCCCTCAGCCAAAAGGACACTATACCAAAGCGCGTGCGAGCATTGCAACTTACCATCCAGTCTAACCTCCCTACCCAGATCCGAAATGCTCAAGTTGAAGCATTGAAACCGGAAAACATCAGGGCTGAGTCTCTGCGAGGATCGAGACAGCAACTAGAACAGAAAGAAGATGGCGCTTACTATGTAACAGGGCGCATTTGGGTTCCACTCTATGGAGATTTACGTGAACTCGTGATGGATGAAGCCCACAAGTCCCGCTACTCAGTACATCCTGGTTCGGACAAGATGTACCACGACTTGAAGACTACGTATTGGTGGCCTGGCATGAAGGCCCACATAGCAACATACGTCAGCAAATGTTTGACTTGTGCAAGAGTCAAGACAGAATACCAGAAGCCAGCAGGTCTACTCCAACAACCAGAAATCCCGAAATGGAAATGGGAGCAAATTTCCATGGATTTTGTTACAGGGCTACCTAGGTCCCAACGCGGAAATGATACTATTTGGGTAATCATAGATCGATTGACCAAGTCCGCGCACTTTCTGGCTATTAAGGAAACAGACAAGTTTTCTACCTTGGCGGAAATTTACTTAAAGGAAGTAGTTTCGAGGCACGGAGTGCCAACCTCAATTATTTCCGACCGAGACGCTCGTTTTACTTCAGAATTGTGGCAAGCTATGCACAAATCCTTTGGCTCACGTTTGGACATGAGCACCGCTTATCACCCGCAAACGGATGGACAGTCCGAACGCACCATCCAAACCCTAGAAGACATGCTTAGAGCGTGTGTGATCGATTTTGGCAAGAACTGGGAGAAGCATCTACCGCTAGTAGAGTTCTCCTACAACAACAGCTACCATACTAGTATTCAGGTAGCACCTTTTGAGGCATTGTACGGTCGTAAATGCCGGTCACCTCTCTGCTGGGCGGAAATCGGTGATAGTCAAATCACGGGCCCAGAGATGGTGGTAGATACAACGGAAAAGATTGCCCAGATCAGACAACGCATGGCGGCAGCTCGTGACCGTCAGAAGAGTTACGCTGATAAGCGTAGGAAACCATTGGAATTCCAGGTCGGTGACCGGGTTCTACTTAAGGTCTCACCCTGGAAGGGTGTGGTTCGCTTTGGTAAACGGGGCAAGCTTAATCCGCGATATATCGGACCATTCGAAATTACCGAGAAGATCGGTAAGGTTGCTTATAGATTGAACCTGCCTGAGGAACTGAGTGCGGTACACAACGTTTTTCACGTATCCAATCTGAAGAAGTGCCTGTCAGATGAAACGCTCGTAATTCCTTTCAAGGAATTGACTATTGACGAACAGCTACACTTTACTGAGGAACCGATTGAAATCACTGACCGAGAGATCAAAATCCTCAAACGTAGCCAGATACCTCTTGTACGAGTCCGTTGGAACTCGCGACGTGGACCAGAGTATACCTGGGAGCGGGAAGACCAGATGAAGCACAAGTATCCCCAGTTGTTCCCAAACGAAAACCCCAGCACTGAAGCTACAGCCGAATTTCGGGACGAAATTCCAAACTAACGGGGGGATGATGTGACACCCCGTTGAAACGCTTTCACTTACGCTAGCTCGACAGTGGCTGCCTTAACTTTCGGGACGAAAGTTCTTAAAACTTGGGGATAATGTGACACTCCGGATTTTCCCGGATAACCTTTCGATGTAGCATGTGTGTACGTAAACTATTAAGTGAAAAAAATTATGAATTGCTTGTTATTACGTGTTGTGTGCATATATGTACGTATAGATATATATATATATATATGTGTGTGTGTTATATATATAGGAGCCGAAACCCGACTCGAGACCATGCTCGGTCTCGAGTGAACAGTGAATTTGGGCCGGTTAGGGCCTTGTGACCGAGAACCCAACCCGGAAACCCCCCTAAACCCACTCGGAACATTATATAAACCAACCCTCCCCTCCCTTAACCATTTTTACAACACTCTCTCTCTCTCACTCATTCCTTCTTCTTCACTAAACCCTAAAACCCTAGCAAAACAAAATCACTTTCTCACCCTCTCATCTCTCTCGGATCCAACGGTAGCATCAAGGCTCTCGGATTCTAGCTCGAGATCATCATTTGGAGTTTGGTTCATTGATTCCTCGGATCAACCGGTTAGCTTTAATATTTCTACAAGTTGTTTTGCTTTGCTTGTTACTAAATGATGCTTGTAGCCTCTTGTTATGTTATCCGATTGATGCATTTAGGACCTAAAGATCATAATCATGTATGTGTTATCCGGTTAGATATTGGAGTTTGATTAAATCGTTGCTAGTTGTAAGGATATGTTTCGGTTTATGTTGTTGGAATGTGTTACATATGATGAAGGTTATGAAATCCTTGTTCATGCTTGAACGGTTTGTTATCGGTTAGTAATGAGGATCTGGTTAGGGTATCGAATGCATAATTTAGGATGGTTGATGATTGTGGTGATGAATATTGCTTGATTATTGTTCGTGTAAATGATGAACAGTTTGAAGATGGTTTGTATATTCAAAAATATGTGTGTTTGATCCATTTTAGACAAGGGTTAGACAAGAAAACATGTTTTAGTGGCATAGTACAATCTGATTTCATGAAATTGCAATTCTATTGGCCAGTACTGTTTGCAGGTTCTAGAAACTGATTCATATGCACGTAATCACGGTTGCGAGTCGCAACCTTTGGTTGCGACTCGAGATCACATCAAGTCTTGTCGAGATCTCCCGGTTGCGAGTCGCAATCAACGCGTATCGAATCCGGTTGCGAGTCGTAACCACTACTACTGAGTCGGAACTGCTGGTTGCGAGTCGTAACCTCTGGTTGCGACTCGTAATCAAAACGTGACGGACCGAGACCTCGGTTGCGAGTCGCAACCTCGGTTGCGAGTCACTCTTGTCTCGACTGGACTGTTTTAGGGTTATTGGGCTTTTGACTGTTGGGCTTTCTGTTGACTGGACTGCATGTTGTTACTGCTGATTATATGTTTAGGGCCGACCCAATAACCCAACTGTTTGGGTATTCGCATGATATACGTGTTTGCTATATGTATTGCCATACGTGTTCGATATGTGTTTACTTGTACCCGACTTGACCCATACTTGGTAACCATGCTAGGACGTGGTGACCAACATACTTGACCGGGTAAAATATCTACCGAGCAACCCAAGGTGAGTTCACAACTTAAAAGCATGCGTCCCGGTGGTTTGGGACACGAGACTAAGACAATCCTATCCCCTTGAAAAGGGGATACCATTTACATTCCTTCCCTAGTTATTGGGAACAAACTTACTTTGACTTCCCTTGTCATTGGGAAACCTTTTAGTTAATTACTGTTTATACGGAATGCAACCAAACGGCACTAAACGCAACTCTATCACTCAAGTCCCTACTACATAATACCGATTAGTCGCCGGGGCCAGGCGAACGGGTTATTAGTTGATAGCGCTATTTAGGTCTTACCAGCCTCACACCGTGCCATGGTATGGGATCGGTCGTGAACTAATGTACTCAGGCATCCGTCAATGATGATAGAACATTGACATCGGGGCATCCTGCGGAAACGCAAACGGTTACCTAGTGTTCGGTATTGGAAAAACAGTTTAGTCGCTAACTTTTGGGGTAGCTCCCCATGGCATGTATAAACGGATAACTTAACTGGTGAAACAAGTTTTTGGTAATTAAAACTGGACAACTAGTGAACTCACTCAGCATTATTGTTGACCCCTTACTGCATGCTTTGCAGGTGGCCAGTGACTGGAGCAGCTGCTTGGGATGTGTAGTGGTCGTCTGCCCGTGTGTTGGGCATTTATCATGACTTACCTTATGAACGTTGTTTAAAACTGTTTATTTATGCTTCCGCTACTCATTACTGTTTGAACTTGAAACCTTAAACTCTGAACTTGATATTTGCTAATCTTATGGTTAGTAAGTATTACTTTTGGTTAAATTTAATCATTCAGTATGATTGATGGCTGGATCCTGGTCAGTCACGCCCTCAAAGCGGGTGTTATCCGCAGGTGGATTTTGGGGGTGTGACACACAAACCACTAATATAGTCCCACAAGGAGTTATTCTCACATGTGGTTATATCTTTATACATACGCAACGGTCAGGTGTATGCCTACACCTCGTGTTTAAGTCGTGGCCATTTCTAATAAATGAGCCGAGGATATCCAGGACATGGTCATTAACCCGCAAATGCTTTGATCGAAACAAAACAGATTAAAACGAGTTATCTCAATGATTTAACCACTAATCGATTAAATATTCAATACCCGACCAAGCGGTAATAATTTACCGTATCCCAAGCCCGTATAAGGGGAAAAAAGTTAAAAGTATTTACCTGAGCTAAAATTATTTTAATCTCAGTCGTATTTCAAACAGCAAGTACAAGCAGGGGCGGACTTAACTACAAACATCGGGTTCCCAGGAACCCATTCGGTTTTTAATTTTTAGTGAAAATATATATAACAAACTGAAAAGGAACCCATAAGTAAAATATATAGTGAACCCATAAACAAAAAAAGCTTTGGTTTTACTGGTTAATCCGTGTTCTTCTTCCTTTGGCACCCGGGTTCGAATCCCGTATTACGCAATTATTAAATTTTTGTTCCCTTTTTTAATTTCTATTTTTATTGTTTTCTTTAATGAAAAACCCATTTAGGTTACAACAAAACAAAGCCCATAACAAAAAACAACAGCAGACTCGACAAATAAGTGAACAATACAACGCCTCCTCCCTCAACGACCGCCTCCGCTCCGGCCGTCCTCCTCCAGCCGACAGCCGTCCTCCTTCGGCCGTTCTTCACAGGTGTGTTAACTGATGTTAATTTGACTTATTGTTATTTGACTTATTTCTGATAATCTGCTGTTAATTTTTGACTTCTTTGATGTTAATAATGTTGTTATATTGTAAGAAATTGTGCATCAATCAACTTCTTAAAGCAAATTGTGATTTGTGAATTAGGTAAACTTTCAATTTCTACGGTTTGCTAAATGCTAATGTCTATTAGAATTGTGAATTACTTTGAAATTCTTTATTAGATGATATAGAATTTTGAAATATAGCTTATGGAAATGTAAAAGACATTGTGCAATGGAGAATTTTGATTTTGAATCTTGTTTTAAGCACACCATATGCCAAACTGATCAACAACACTAGGACAACAATGATCCACATAAATCATGCCTGATGGCATCAATCAACTTCTTAAAGCAATTGGTAGTCATCCATGTTTATTATGACTATACATATATTGACTTACAGCATTACACGAACAGTTCATGGTTTAGGAAGAGAATGCAATTTGAAGTATAAAAATGTATCCTCATTAAACACAAAATTAGCCCCTAATTTGTTAAGTATGATACAGATTATTTAGTGAGATGAAACAACACTACTCACTGCCCCATTTGCAAGTCGGAATGCCATAAAACTTCATCGTCGGTGCGAGCATCGCAGAGAACGGAGGAGTGTAATCACGATTTTAGGTAACTTTTCAATTACTTCGGCCTTCCCCCTTTTTAGTGAATACTTGAATATCATATTTGAATACTTGCTTTATATGAATATGAATTTAAAATTTGTGACTTAGTTTTATTAAAACATGAATTTTAGGGCTACTGGAACGGACGTTTAGTATGTTCCCCCGACCCGACCCGAAAACTCTAACTTTTGGTTGTGAAAAATTTGACTTCCGAAAAAAGTGACCCATAGGAAAAAAATCCTGGATCCGCCACTGAGTACAAGTAGCTTTTACTGGGCTCCTAAATCTGGAACGAAGGTTTTGATAACCTATTAGATTCCTAACGGGTCTTGTTTAAGTTTTAACTTAGACCGGTTAGTTTTAAAGAAAGGTTTACGGTTCAAAATGCAAGACTAAGTGAAGACCGGATTAGAATGTGATTTAAACCCAACAAGTATGAAGACTTGAATGAGATGGGTAAACTAAACACATTTTGGATTTTGAAGTAAAAAAGATAAGGTTTGACCCGTTTCGGTTAATTTATGCAAACTAGTTACATAAACCGTACTGAATGCGAAAATGCATAACGGGTAACCAAGTGAGTCATGTACAAGTTCCACAAGTTAATATGCTTTAAATATATTATGATACCAGTAGGATATCTTCCATTATGCCCAAAACGAATTTAAAACCGATTTAAGCCCCGTAAGGGTATTTTGGTCATTTTAAATTTTATAAAAGAGGTTAAATAGTAATATGAGGTTCTGGTCTAAAATAATCAGTAAAAATATTTATTTTAATAAGTTACATCAGTAAGATATCATACATATGTGAAATTTATCATTTATGGCCAAACTATGCACCTTAGGGGCATTTTGGTCATTTCACATATGCTTTAAGAGTCAAATTTGGAAATCTGAGTTCAAGACTTATACTTACTGTTAAAGTATAAAAGTTTATTTATAACATCAATAGGTAACAAGTCTTAGGTGCTAAATATGGTTTTAAACCATACTATGCGCCTAAATCGCATAAAAGTTGGTATTTGACAATATTCGGGTTATTTAAAGAAATCTGAGATTTTGATCAGTCTCAAGTGTTTAAAATATTTTATTTATCATATGATATCAGTAGAAAAAAAGTTTGGTATCAAAATGATATGTAAAACTCATTTTATTAACAAAAAGGGCTTTATCGTCAATTACCGAATTTATGCTAGAACTCTATGTTTATGGTCAGTATAAAATTTGAAAAAAAATTCTAAAAATCCCAAAATATTATATTATACAGTGGGTAGAAAGTTTGGTGCCAAAAATTGGGTTTAAATAGGATTTATTGTCAAAATGCCATTTAATTAATAAAAAGCTTTTGTTTTACGATATCGAGCATAACTCTTATTTCAGACCATAAACTGATGTCAAATTCTTTAGGACATACTTAAATATCAGTAATAAAGGTTTTTATCCTCTCACATTTTCAAAAATCTCGTTTTAATGATAAAAGGGCATAATGGTCCATTTTAAGCATTTAACGAGAACATGCAAATGAAATAGATTTCTAAGGAACCATGTAGTTTAATCTCAGAGGGTTATACTAACATGTATTGTGGTCCCAAAGGAACCCTAAGGCATAACTAAACTAAGCTAAATCGGGTCAGAACTGAAAGTCAAAGCAAAAGTCTACTTTTGCAACTTTCGGTTGCGAACCGAGCCTAATACTCGGAATTGTCGGGTTGAACATGCCTAAACATGTTCTTATAATATTTACCAAGTTATTTAAGTGATAAAATGTATTTTATAGCTTCTACATTATCAGTTATGATTTAGTTTGTAAAAACTGACTCGTTTGACTTTTCTATTAAGTAGTTTGACCCAACAATTGACCAAGTAAATGTATAATTAGGAGGTGCCCTTTTAAGGTTTTATCACCTACCTAATTACCAACACATAGCCACTTTCAATTCGAATAATGGCTGGATCGTTAGTGATTAATCATAAAGTCAAAGCATCATTACAATAACTTTGACTTTCGGTCATTAGGCTAATAAAAACTTAACTACGGGATCTAAGAATGCTTACATGAGTCCTTAGCACGAAAATTAGACTTAAGAAAGCTTCCTAGATAACCAGGATGCTCAGAGAAGCTCCAAAGCTTGAGAAACTTTGAGAGTATGAAAATTTTGAAGTGAGCAAAGAGTATGGCAGCCAATGCCCCTATTTATAGTGCATGTGACTCTCACAAGATCATCACAAGTGTTTAGGGATGTTGTAAGATTGCTCCATGTGTCCCAAGTGGTTTTAAAAACCAGCAAACAATCCCTAAATTCGAGTTATGTGAGTGTGTAGGTGGTTTGGAGAAGAAGACATGCTGAAACCTGCATCTTTGAAAGGATTCTGCCCAATTTAAGTCGTCGCGTCGCGCGACGGCAGAAGGCTTTTGTTGTGGCGCAGCGCCACCACAAGGGTAACCAGTCAAACAAGTTTTAAACTTGGCAGAATTGACCCCTGGACCTTTAAAACCTCATAACTTCAATTTTAAGCACATTTAACCCATAAAATTTATATTTTGATGATCCTTAGATTATAACCAAACATCGTTAGGTCTGGTTGCATTAAACGATAACCGAAAACACAAGTTTTGCCTCGTTGACGCTTTTAACCCTTTATTTACGAAAATTAGCGTATTTATCTCAAATGATATCGAAACCTTGTGAAATTTTCGTCACTTGTTCTTGGGAGTATAATTAATCATTACAAGGCTCCGGGTTCATTAAAAGGTCACTCAGAGGTATTAATTTAACATGTTGACACATTTAACCCTCGCGTGTTGTAAACTTTCACTTTCTTTCCCGAACGGCTTCATATGTTTCACAATTCATTCGTTTAAGAGTATAAACATCGTGTAGGGTTGTTGAAAGGCAAAATTTTCAAATGTTGACACTTTGGATCCTTCTACACACATACTTTCCTCGTTTGTCAACTTTAGTCCCTCGTAATCAATTCGTTACACGTTTAAAGTTCATGACACGTGTCGTTACTACATTGGACATGATTTTGCGAGGTGTTATATAATGTTAGACCAGAAATCCTAGATACCAACCAGACATCTGATGCTCAGAAACTAAAGTGGAAAGAGCCCAGAAATATGATGATAACCAGATTCGGAAAAGGTTAGAAAGACAAACCAGAAAATTTGATCTGAAAAATTTGGTCTTAAAAACTGATCAGAAAATCTGACACGGAATTCTGACGCGAAAATCTGATCTGAAAATTTGATACGAAAAATTTGGTTCAGAAAAATGATGTGAAAAAATTGATGCAGAATCAAAGTACCTGGATTAGAAAACAAACTACACAGGGTTGTTCGGAAGGCGAAAAGGTGGCCGTAAAATGAGAACAGCGGCGGGAGGTGGCTGGACGCGCGGGCACACGGGACGAAAACGACGATGCATGGGTGGTTTTCTGACAACGAAAATTTATGGACGGCATTTCGAGGGGTGCTGATTACAATGGTGTGGAGGTGAGATTTAAAGAAAAAGGTTTGATGTTGATTTCTAAGGTAGCTCCAAGTGGGT
This sequence comes from Helianthus annuus, assembly GCF_002127325.2. Lineage (NCBI taxonomy): Eukaryota > Viridiplantae > Streptophyta > Magnoliopsida > Asterales > Asteraceae > Helianthus > Helianthus annuus. The sequence goes on from NC_035441.2 coordinate 97,030,303, forward strand.
ACAACTCTCTTAGCATAGAGTACTGACTCTCTGTTGGACCATCGTATGACCCTAAATAGTCAGTATGAGTAGTTCATCATCAAGTACAAAGGCGGAATCAATGTAAAAGATGTCAACACAGCTTGTTCATTCCTAATTATCTCTCTATTGATCAATCCTGAGCTTTTACACGTTCAAATGACAAACGGACAACACCTCTACTCAGAACATATGACCTGATTCCGCTCCAAATGACACAACAGCATGGCTATATATAGATGTGGAGATTCCACTTGAACTTGACATGACTATTTCAAGCGGAATAAGTAATTTCGCTTGAACATGTCAATGTTCATTTCAAGCGGAATTAACTTTGTGATTTCGCTTGAAATGCACATAGACACTTTCAAGCGGAATTACCCACTTTTACACATACAAACCCTAATTTCAACCCTGTTGTGTGCTTGTTTATCCTATCTAGACATAAGACTCGATTAAGACGAAGTTAACAGACATCAAATGCACAACACTCTCTAACAGATTTCTCCTCACAAATCAGAGTTCATGGCTATGATACCATGAAACAAACTGAAAACTAAATAAAATCTGGTCACTCAATGACAACTCCAATATCTAAGGAGAATACTTGTATTTCTCAAATTGAAATATTACAACTCGTGGCTATTTATAGGAAGACAAAATGATTTAACTATTCTAGTAAGTTGCAATGGGTAAGGATTCTTATATCCTGGAACAAACAAGTGGATACAACTGTATACATTAGTTATTTATCTCTCTATCTCTCTCTATATATACATATATATTTAACAGTTATAAAAAATGGGTTGATGAGAATTTGATAGAAATAACCCCCTAAAATAAATCGTGCTAAAACAAAACAGTCTTACAAAAATTAAACTTTATAGGATAAATCAAATATGTTGAAACTGTTTATAATTATTAGAATTTATAAATGCCATACTTAAAATATGTTGGTGAAACTTTTATCCTCACCTAATTTCTTCACCGAGCTTCACCAATGAAATTACCCACAGTTGGTATATTCATTGATGGATTAATGTTGGTGAAAGTCCTTTAATTTGTGGTGTCTTGAGGTGTCAAAATCTATTATACTTGATTCTTAGGTTGATCATTGTTAATGTAGCCAAAGTACATAATCAAAACAATCAATAAGGACTTAAGAAGGGTTCTAAAATTTCAATTCTCTATTGATTAATTGATTAACATTAAATTTACAATTATCTACACTATGGGTTGATCCATTCATCAAGAAATGGATTCACCTGGGTAAAATAATATACTTATGGGTTTATTTGGGTTTTGTAAATTATATATTGAGTCAATTTGGTTTCACTCAAATTACATAAGCCAATCTGTGCTACTATTAATTTGTCACAAAACTTGCTAACTACAAAAGGGTCTGATGGTCACCTCACTATTATGCCACCTAGTCGTAAGTCATTGCCGCCATTACCTCTCCCACGACAAATGCTATCCCAATCCCAATGCCGCCACCCAACCCCTCCAAATGTTTAGTTAAAACCATGGTTGTAAAAAAACCTCGACTAGGCGTCGATTAATCCCTGATTAACCGCTGATTAATCTTGATTCAAACTTGAAGTTGTCGGTCACTGTTTGCAACTCCTGTGTTGATGTTTCGATCCATGTGAATGTCCAGTAAAGGCCCAATGAGATGTTGTTTTGTACAAGTATTTGGCCCAATGAGATGTTGTTTAACGTGAAGGCCCAATCATATTTCGGTTTAGTGGATTTACAATCAGATCCTATAAGTGAATTTGTCAGTTTAGTGGATTTACATTAAACTAAACGGTCCAATCAAGTGAGTGATAAAGGTGGCCCAATCAGATTTTGAGTAATATTAAGTTTGTCGGCCCATATATCATGAATTCTTTTTATCGGCCCATTCATTCAGTTATCTCACTTCAACAACATTGAAACGAGTCCACAAATCTTCGACACGAGTCTTAGATTTTCATCAACACACTCTTACGTATTCAGTCTTTTTAAACTGATCGTTTATTTGTTTGTTTCAGGTATTTTTACAAGGTGATACAGCTCATTTGAAACCAGTATTTTTGAGACAAGAAAGCTTGTGTTTTGTGAACTTTGAAAATCTGAAACATGGATGAAGAATTTTACAACGCATTTGCTACCCCGATGAGTATTGCGCAGAACACGATGTTGGAAAACGAAACAGGGACGATGCAAAAACCTCCCAAACTAATGAACATCAAAGAGTATAAGGGTTGGGAAAGCCGTTTCGAGAACTGGGTACAAGCAAACTATCTAGATGCTTGGGAATGTGTGGAAACTAAGTATGTGAGACCGACAAATAATGATGAGGAGATTATTCCTCTTAAAGATCTGAGTGCTGATAATAGAAAGAAATACGAAGATGAGAAAATGATGCTAAATCTGCTACAACAAGCTGTGAAAGAAGACATCATGGTCTTATTACAACACAATGGAAGTTCTTATTCTATTTGGAAAGCGTTGAGGTTAAAGTTTGTTGGTAGTCAGGAGATGGTCAAGAACAAGAAATCACTTCTGAAGAAAGAGTTTGACTTGTTTCGAGGGTTGAAAAATGAAAGCACAAAGCAAATTATTGAAAGATATTGCAATATTTTAGCCAACATGAGAAGATTAAGCATCGAAAAAGATAATGAATAGTTGATTGAAAAACTTGCAGATGCGTTGCCACACAAAACATTGGGCACATATCTGATGATGCTTAGAAACAAGAAAGGATTCAACACGCTCACATTGAGTAAATTCATTGAGAAGCTGGAAGCTCAAGAGATGGAGCGACGAAAGATTATTCAAATGAAAGATTTCGATGGTGAACAGGATATTGGATTGTACTACAAGGCAGGATTGAATGAGAAAACCACAAATTTGTCTCCAAAAGTGAAAACTGCTTTCAATGCTAAAGGTTCATCAGGAAGTTCATCTAAAGGATCAAGCAGCAGTACAAGTTTCTCATCATTTCCATCATTCGATCCAAACATTTCTGCAACAAAGAATGGAAGAAAACTTTAGTGCAACATTGTATTAAATCTTGAGAATGATCAAGATTACACTGAGGAAGTTGCTAAGAATCACATGTATTTGTTGGGAATGGTGTTAGAATCTTATGGTAGTTTTGTTGCAGGTCGGGTCGGTAATCCAATGCTGACTAAGGAGGATTATGACCAGATCGATGCTGAAGAGATGGAGCTAATGGATATAAAATGGTGCTTGGCTAGCGTGTTGAAGAGAGCTGAGAAATTCAAACAGATCACTGGAAGAGATGATCTTCGTGAGGCTAATGTTTCTACTTTAGGTTTTGACAAATCTAAAGTCACTTGTTTTCGTTGCAGGGAGAAAGGACACTTCAAGAGGGAGTGCACTAATCGTGAGGCAAGTGGAGCTCAAAATCCATTCAACAACAATGACTACTACCGAAAAGCCATTTACCATCAAGATGCACAACAACCATCTCAACAACATCAACATCAAGCACAAACTGCACATGGAAGAAATGTAATTGAAGATTCTTCAAAAAGAGCTTGTGTAGTTAATCAAGAAGGGAAGAAGCCATCAGCTGGATTCAACTGGGATAAATATATTTCAACTGATAGTAAAGCATTTGTGATTGATCAAGAAGATGAGAAATTACCCGAAGGCTTTAGCTGGGATAATTTCACTTGGGATGATTATATTCCTGATCAAACTCCAGTTCACACAGCTTTTGTTGCCAAAATCGAAGAAGACAGTGATGATGATGGAACCGAGTATTATGCACGAAGAATGGCAGAACATCTGAAGATGATGGCTGAAAGCGATAGTGAAGATGAAAAATCCAAGAAGAAAAAGAAAAAGGTAAAGACACCAGTGAGTAGTGATGATGAATCAGTACCGGTTGTAAGGCAAAAAGTGAAAGAAGTTCCAAAGTTCGAGATTAATGAAGAAGCCATTGCAAAGAAGAGTCCAGTGATTTGTGAAAATTGTGAAGCTGTAAAGAAACAAAACAGTTCTTTGATTCACAATATGAACAGATTAAAGGAATCTTATGATGTACTCAACAAAGAAATGAACATGTACAATGATACAAGTGAAGAGCAAGCAACTGCAATGAAGACACTTCAGGGAGCGTTCATGATCAAACAGAAAGGTGTGAACAACTACATCGAGAAGTGTGCTGCTCTTGAACAAAAGCTTGAGTTACAAAGAATTGAAACTGAAAGAGTGGATCGTTTGTTGAAAAGTTACTCATGTACTTCTTATGTCATTGACAGGATATATCCCACTGTTGAAGGTATGAAGGCATGGGAAGAAGATGAAGTAACTGAAGAAAAAGATGCTGAAGAAAAGACTCCAGAGAAGAAGACAGAGAAGAAAAGTGACACTAAGAAAAATTCTGGTAAGAAACAAGATGTCAGTTACAACAAGTGTCTACACCCGCTGGAAAATGGATATTTGGCTAGAAATCCAAATGATGAAAGAGTCAAAAAGGCAACAAACTTACAGTGGGAGTCGGAGTCGTCAGTCAATCTACCAGAAAGTATTGATGTCACGTTTACATCATCTGACACTGATCAACAATCTCAATTGATGAAGATAGTGGTGGATCATGTGTTAGAAAACGATGAAACAGAGGAGTCAAAGTCGGAGTCTAGTTCAGAGTCAAAGTCTGAGTCAAGCACTCCTGGTCAAACAGAAAAACAGGGCAAAATAGTTTATGACAAAGAATTCTTGTTATCAAAATCTAATTTGGATGATGAACCGTTTAAAGTTGCTTACACTTTGAATGATTCTGACAAATTATATTCTGATGAGGAATTTCCAATAAGAGGTGTCAAAACCGAATTGATAAAAAAGGTTTTCAAACTTACAGAAATTAATATTTCTGAAATAAAAGACTTATGTCTTAATGCAAAACCTAAAAATACACCTCAAGAGTTCAACAGAGATTAAACAAGAAAAAAGGTTACAGTTCTGGTTCGGGTTTTCAAAAGAAATCTAACCATAACGGTAATTTCAAAAAGAAAGGTCTTGGTTTTACTCCAACAGAAAAACAGAAAAACGAAAAATATGTTCGTGATTTTAAATCCAAAATGACATTTGTTTCAGGAATGTCAACAGATGAAGAAGAAAAGAAAGAATTTTGGAAACAATCAAACAGAGAGTTCCTTGCAAAGAAGCAAAAAGAAATGAAGGTTGCTGATCAGAAGAAGAAAACTCGAACCTGTTTCAAATGTGGTAGAATTGGTCATTTTGCAGTGAACTGTTTGCAAGCAATTCAAACCAAACAGGGAGTTTCTAAACTGAAAGAGAAAATTGTTGAGTTTGAACCACCAATTGACAGAACAAAACTATTCAAAAATTCAAAATTTGAGATTGGTGAAAGTTCAAACAGGTTTTACAAGAAAAGAGCTAGATTTGACAACCAAAAGTGGGTTGTTAAGAAAACAAGTGATAGTTCTAGCAATGATTCTGATTCTTCAAAATCAGAGGAGCTATCTTCTGGCGATGAATCTGATTCCACAAAGTCAGATGAGCCACAGGTTGTTTCAAAATGTGAAGCTATTTTGAAAGATGATAAATCAGTTCCGACTGTGGATGATGAGAATTTTCCATCACTTCGGGCTGAAAATTATAAGAAGAAAATTGGTAAAGTTGAAATTTCTAACCAATTTTATTCTGATAAACAGGTGTTTGATGTGGAAAAGGTCTTTAACCCCAAGGTAAAACATATCTTTGGTAAGATGATTGACCGAAAAGTCAAAGGGGTTAAAGAGTTTTATGAGAAGAAGAGAGGAGGTAAGAAACCGAGTGATGGTGACTCGGTGACACCCAAGGCTGGTCAGGCTTGGATGGATATTTTCTTTGAATGAAAAACCTGACTTGCCGGAGATCCCAAGTTTGTAATCATGGATCATGAATCGGCATCTTTCTTGAGAAATTTACTACGGTAATGTCATCATACAAGTGGTTAGGAGATTTGATTATGCATACTTGCATATGGTAAATCAAGGACATTAATTTGTACTTGCATTTTCCTACAAGTGGTTGAAAGACAATATGATGAACCACATCCCCGAACCTATTATTGATATACCTACAAGTGGTAAAATCAATTAAACTTATTTTCCGGAAAAACCATTTTGATTGAAACAAACTTAAGTGTTTTGAAATCTAAATGGGAAAATAGTTTGTTGATAGGGGGAGTTCTGATTGTTTATGCCAAGAGAATGGCGAAATGAGGCGATTTGATATCGGTTGTCAAGTTCTTGTACAGTTTATTTTCAAATTTTTTTTAATATGTTTGCATTTTAGGGGGAGTAAAAATTTCAGAAAATCCAAAAACATTAGAAAATTTGAAAAAGCCAAAAACATGATAAAACAAAAATGAGTTTTGTTGTATAAAAGAGGAAATGATAGTACATCAGTGGACTGTCATAACATGCTAAAGAAATGGAAAGTTAAAATGTGATAAACAATCTCACTGTGGGTATGCCAGTAGGTTTTTACACATTTAGTAGATTGTGACAAGATATAAACCTAAATTCAAACTTGCTTACATCGTGGGGAACAACTTCTTGAATATATGGGTAACCCCCGAAATCTTGTTTGAAAGGTCCCTCTTTCTGAGATACTAGGTCTTTATGCTTAGTGATATCTGGGGTATTATCCCGAGACTTCTGCTGAATGGAAATTCTGACCTAGTCCCTGTATAATACTTTCTGCAAATGCTTGGAATATAGCGCTGTCCTCAGCAAATTGATGAAACAATAAAATTGATAGTCATTGCTGTTGAAACAAAAAATCCTCTAAAGGGGACACACCTAAAGTCGAGCCGTCATCTCTCTGCTGAACGGAAGTTCTGACCTGAGCTCTCACGGTTTCGCATCTAACCCCTTACAGATATCATCTAGGTATACTCACCTGTAAGACTGAATATTGAGATCTGGATACGGGAGTATATTCAAGTAGTGGGACACGCGAATAAGTTTAAGTATCTAAGACATTAATATCGTATCTCGGATCAGTTGAATTTTGTGTGAAAATTTAAATGGACCAGTATACTGACAATCTAGGTGAATTGTTTAGAACTTAAAATGAAATGAAGCTTAACGGTGTTGGTGATTTGTCTCAAAAACTGATATGATCCTCTTACACAAACTCACAAAAATAGTGCTTGTAATTTTTTTTCTTTTTTTCCTTTTCTGCGTTTCTTATATTCAAAAATTCCAAAAAGATTTTAGTGTGTTTTAGCACAAATTTTGAAAATCCAAAAAGATTTTCGACAACTGGTATTGGAGAGCTGATTTTCAAAATTCAAGTGCTAAACATGACGACATTTGGTTTGAGAGAGTATGTTTTGAAACATATCTTACAAGTGGTCATCAAGAGATTTAAATATATTTCTCCTGCAAGTGGTTCATCAGAAACTAATTGATAGACCAATTTGTGATAGGATCTACAAGTGGTGTCTGAATGCTTAAATGTTCATCATAAAACTTATGTTTGCGGTAGAGTTTTATGTAGGTTGAATTAGAGCTAGGTTTGTCGATCCTAAGCAAGATTCAAGAGTCAAAATCTGAGAGGGAGTGTATGTTGGTGCTGATGAATTTGAAGAAGTCAACATCCGAGGAATGGAGTTTGTTGAAGATGAAGACAAGAAGATAGAGATTGAAGGATACTTACAGCGTCAAATACTTCAAAGAGAAGTCCAGAGACTGATAAAGACTGAAGATGCAAAGACTCGACACTGAAGACTCCGTCAACATCCGAGGGGGAGTTTGTTGGTGCATCCGTCTGTCGTCTTCGTCTTGTATCGAGTCTTGTATATAGTTGTTTAGATTAGGGCACTAAATGTTGATTTCCCACGAAATGACTAAATGTTGATTTCCCATGAAATGACTAAATGTTGATTTCCCACGAAATGACAAAATGTTGATTTCCCCCGAAATAGACATGACATTTTCGTGGGGAATTAGAAAATTGCACTTTCGTGGGGAATCAGAAAATAGCACTTTCGTGGGGAATCAGAAACACTATAAATAGGCTTGTGGTCATGTCATTTGGTGGGGAATCAGAATATTGTACCGAAGTGCTGCCGGTATTTTTTGTAACCGTAATCTCTGTCAATTCAATATACAAGAAGGTTAAAGTGATATTCAAGCTGTTTTGAGTCTATACGTCTGTTTCCGCCTTTCGTATAGTCTAAGAACTCTTCTGAACGACTCATTTGGGTCACAGATCGATCCTACAGTTAAAACATACACGCTAAAGACTAGAACATGTAACATGTTTTGCTGAATTATGTTGGTCGGTAATAAAGATTACTAAAGTTGAAAACGATACTTCCCATTGTGTATAATTTACACAAGTTAATGTGTATAATTTACACTAGTTATTATTGTGCTACGAACATGGCATACTTAGGTTATTTGTTTCCATGTATAACTTGTTTATTTGTTTTTGAGTTAACATGTATAGCATGATGAATTAAAACGTGCTTTTGAGTTGTTCTTAGAAACTTGTTTTGTAACGTTCTGTATCTTTTTTTATTTTCCATTTTAATGTAATTCTTATCTCATCATTTCTTTGTAATTTCGAGACTTGATCATAATGGAAATAATTTTTTATTGTTTTTGCCAAATTAATTCTTGCATAAAACATAAATACTCATGAATACACATTCCAATTCAAAACCAAGTAACACATCGAGATTCTATTTTCTTTGGAATGCCATTTTTATTATTTATCATGCTTGCATACATTTAAAATACCTAAAAAATGCAAAACAGTGGGTTTTTAGAATAAAATAACAAACAACTCCTTCTAAGACTATGGGGTATGGGGCTTGGATTGGAGCGTGGGTTGGGGGAAAACGCCCAAGCCACCACCCCGGGTGGGCTTGGGTTGGGGCGTGGCCCTTGGGGCTTGGGTTTCAAGCCGGGCGTGGGGCGGTCTTGACAAGCTGACATGGCGGGCTCTCAATGGACAAACCAAACTAGCCGTTGGCCAGACTATGTTAAAAAAATTATTTTTTTACTATAAAACTCACATTTTTCTTCCATTTTTTACCACATTCAACCACATCTTCTATAATCATCTTCAATTCTCCTTCTACAAAACGAAAAAATGCATCCTCATAATCGTGCTTATGACCCGAACAACCCGTATGCATTCTAAGAAAATAATCCTAGCCCACCACCCAATAGTCCAATGCTTCGTCCATTTTTCATACACTCTTCTATGCCCGTTGAAGCGAGTTATGTATCGTATATTGGGAATCGTTTGTATACTAACTTCCCACACACCGAGGATTCGATACCTACCCCGTTTACACAAACGCCCATCAACCTTTCACCAACCTCCATCGACCTTTCACAAACGAAACCGTCCCCGAAACTCAACCACCCAACGATGCTCCTTCCACATCGAAACCCATCAAAAAGAGAAGTCATAAGAAAAAAATCGAGGCGGAGAAAGCACTTGAAACCGTCAAACGAAAACAACAAAAATGGGTCGTTGCTGAAGAACTTGCATTGGCGAGGGTTTGGTGTCAACAATCTCAACATCCAAGTTTAGGTATTCTTAAACTTTGTTTTTATTAATGGTTATTTTTTATATAACTTTGTAATATATTAAATTTTGTTTTTATTAAAATAGGAAATTCTCAACATCGAACCCATTTGTGGGAAGCGGTTAGTAGAGTATTCCATGAAGAATTGGGAAGGGAGGCTTATCGTGAAAACGATAGCTTATCCTCGAAGTGGAGTGAGATTAGCAGCCAACTTACAAAATATAGTGGTTTTTAAATAAAGCAAAGCAAAACCCAAAAAGTGGTGAAACCGAAGCCGACATTGTGACAAATGCATTGCTTGCATTCAAATCAAATGTGGGGGACCGACTTCCGTTTCATGCATTGTTGGGAGATTTGTAAGTTCCATCCAAAGTGGGCGAATATCCCCAGTGGTAGCGAAAGTAACACGTCTTCCAAAAGGTCAAGGGCCTCGTCCCAAGCCCAATCTGATGCACGAGATCAAGAGTTTGAGGACCTTTTGGATGATTCGCCAAGCCTAAACCGGCCTGAGTATGGAAGAGATGCCGCAAAAAGGCGTGCTCAAAAATCAAGATCTGGTACGGCATCGCCTTCAGATGGGAGTTCGGGCTTGCGTAGGGGAATATACAGCGATCAGTTGGATGACATTGCATACAAGTTAGATACATTCAACGTCTTCCAACAACAAAGGGCCGAACAACGAAAGAGCAAAGAAGCTAGAGATGCTGCTAGAGATGCCCTGAAACAAAGACGGGATGATTTGAAATTTCTATCCCAGCCCATTGATCACCTAGAGGGTGACGAGTTGCAACTAGTCTTGGAGATGAGAGAAGAGATAAAAAACAAATAAAAACGTTAGAATTTTTTTTTATGTAATTTTCTTTATTTAAAAATATTAAAAAAATTAAATTTGTTGTTTTTAAAAATATTCAAATAGCCTAGCGGGCCAGCCCAGCGAAGCCCACCAAACCCACGCCCCACCATACCGTGTTGAATGTGGGCCAGCCCATGTCTGCCCCCCAAGTCACGTGTCAACTCATGCCCCAACCCAAGCCCAACCCAAGCCCCACCATACCCCACGGTCTAACACCTAACAAATTCTTTTAATGCCTCAACCAACTCCTTCTAACCACCAACCAACTCTTTTAATGCCCAACTAACTCCTTTAATGCCCCAAACCCTACTCTTACTTATAAATACTAACCCCTAACACCTCCTAAATACTTTCACCACTTCAAAACCTCTTTCAAACACTCTTAAATCTTTCATTTCTTCAACTTTGAGCAGAAACTCAAAGATCAAGACAATGAGTTTTGGCTTTCTTCTTGCACTTTTCTTCTTGTTTTTTTATTCCCCATACTTGGAAAACCTATAGGAGTATCACCACTTGTTTACCAAGGTAAACCACAATTTTTGAGGTCCAAGTTGGGATTATTCTTAAACTTTATACATATGTTTTTCTTTGCCTTGTTTTTGAAACATTATCACACCAAACCAAGTCACCAACAATTTTCCATGTTGAAGAACTTGTGTTAAGGTTATAGTCTAGAAACTTTGAGGTTCATATGCCTCCATATTATATCTTTTAAGTCTTTAAGTAACCCACAAACAATTATGTGAGTGACACCAACCAAGTCTCCAAACAAGCAATGTTGAAAGACTTGTGTTAAGGTACAAATGGTGATGCTGAGAACCTTGGTTCTACAACTAAACTTCCATCATCCCTCACTTGGTTACTTAGCAAAATAACTAGTTTTAGTTATGCATTTCTTTCATGTACTCATGACCATCAGAATCATCAACTATGTTGGTGATTTTTTGCAATGGTGAAACTCTTAAGGTTTGTGGATTACCCAACCTCAAATGCTTAACTATATAAGTAATAATCTATACATATAATACTATCTCCAAAACCAAGCCATAATATCAACCAACCTATGGTTGAATGTTATGTGTTAAGGTGGAAATATCCTACTCCTAGACTCCTTATTTTGGGCTTCTAATGGGTGATTAACACTCATGAAAAACATACACTAATAATAGTGTCCAAATAAGTGTCTAGGCGGGATATGCATTTTCATACTCGTAAATTCCTTTGACTTTCCCATCTTCAAATCCTTATACTCATACACTTTTGTTTACCATTTTAGGGTGACTTTGGCGTTCCATCCCTCAAACTCGCTCGCTCGCATTTTGTGGAATTTTCTTCGCAAAAACGTAAATTCATACTAGACCCTTTTCCGCTTTCAACACTATTTGGGTTGCAACATGGATCTATACTAAACACATAAACACACACACACAAGCAAACTTATTCAAACACTCAATCCTTAAACATATTTATATGTTATGCTAATTGTAAACACATGCTAGATTATTCTTACGCTTAGCTATCTATCATTAACCTTGCAAGCCTCCCTTAACATGTATAGCGCTAGGGTTAGCACACCACCCCGTTTTGTTATTCTTTACGATCTTATTTGCTTAGGTGATAAGGTTATGCTAGTGCCAAACTTTGGATTGATTTTTAGCTATTACATGCTAGTATGATACATAATTTAGTATGATATAAGCATGTGGATTTGAGATTTCGTTCTTACTTATGCTATGTAACCAAACTAATATGCTCACCGACATATTTTTGTGTTGACGGATATTTATACATGTTGCAGGAAACATATGAAATGCTATCACAAGAAAACTATTTAGGATAGATTTAGATACTCATCTAATTTATTTATGCATAATGACGTTTTAGTCATGAAATTTCCAATTGTTGTATTTCCTTTTTGAACAACGTAATGTTTGATTTGATTATATGAAATAAAATTTTGAGTCTTAATATATTATCGCAAATTTAGTACTATGATGTCTTTGAACAATCTATTACGTCTCGCGTCGATGTTTCCACCATCGGTTGGGGTGTGACGTGTTTAGTTACATAGGTTAACCCTTGAACCAATTTACAATTAAAATAAAAGATATTTAGTAAGGTAAAAATGTCAAACCGTTTATGACCCATTTACAATTTTATTACAACATGTCAACTCATTTAACATATTTAGATAAATAGGTTACACTAGTCGTCTTTAGGTTACTCACATTTAAGTTTGTCATTAGCGATATATGTAACACAAACAACTATATGATTCATCTTCGGACCTTGGACATGGCTGCATGGAAGTTTTTAGTTCCTTATATGAAAACTCTCTTATTCAATGTATCCCATTTAGCAACTCCGTTCGTTATGAGTTGGAATAGTTGGGTTCCTAAGAAGATTAACATCTTCGTGTGGAAGGCGAAGATGGACCAGTTACCAACTCTATTGGCCCGAGCAAGAGAAACATTCAAGTGATATCGGTAGCTTGTATATTATGTGGTGATTTGTGAGGAGACCTTTGAGCATATTCTTACGTCTTGTCATTTTGCCGCTTTGTTTTGGCAAAGTGTAGCATTCCTCCAGTTTTTTGTTTTTGCAGTTTGTGATTTGATTATGTTACACAAATATTTTTAAACTGGATGGTTAGGAAATGAAAATGCTTCAAGGAATTATATTCACGGCCTCTTGGTGCATTTGAAAGACAAATAACAAAAGTATATTCTCTAATAAACCGACTCTTATCTCTAAAACCGTGGAAGACATCCAATCTCTTGGGGTATCTTTAGATCAAGGATAGATATCCGTTTAAAAGTCTAGTTTGGAATGACTGGTGTAAATTCATCTTGTAGCTTGTTGTTCATTTGCTTCTAGCGTCTTACTAGTTGCGTTTTAACGCAATTCACCATTCCAAAAAATCCAACGACAAATCCATTACGACACATTTACAATCAGCCAACCTATTTACCCCATTTAATTAAACTAATTACATGTACCGTGTTAAGGTTATTGTCAATATCTTTAACACAAATAAATATACAGTTACACAAGCGCTTACCAAGTCAAGTCGCCAACCCGACACGATAACGTAATACAATAAAATGAACTTAAACAAGGACTTATTTTGCAACTAAGACAAACTTTAGGCTCTAAATCGCCTCACCCATCAAACATCTCCACAACAAAAAAAGGGTTTTAGATTTTGGGGTTTTTACATCTCCCCTCCGCCTCTCTCCACCCCCACACCATTGTTGCTCAATCTTGTTCACCATGGTTCTATCAAACAAGAAGCTAAAGCAAAAGCTAAGATCCGTACTAGCCGAATCATTAACCCAATCACAGTCACAACCAAACCAACCCAATCAAACCGACTCAAACACCCACCAGTCATTCAAATCGCTCTTGAACTCAGTGACCCAGAAGCCCAAATTATCCAAAAGAGAGATTAAAAGAGTCAAAAACCCATCTTTGAAAGAAACCCCAGATCAAGAAAATGATGGCGAAAAGAAAGAAAGTGATGGTGGGTTGAAGAAGAACAATAAGAGGAAGAGGGAGAAAGTGGTAGGAGACAAGGGGGTAAGTGAGAAGAAGGTGGTGAAGAAAAAGAAGAAAAAAATTAAGAAAAAGAAGGTGGTGAAGAAGGATGATGAAGTTTTGAAGAAAGAAAATGGAGGAAGTGAAGAACAAGATGTAACAGAAGAAGTTCAAGTTCAAGTTGAGACTCAGACTCATACAAGGTATGATTTTATATGTTTTTAGATAGATACCCATTTTGTATTTGTTGTTTTGTTTGTAGTTTGCATTAAATTATCTGCAGATTGTTTTATTTTTGATTAAGTTTATGTAAATGTTTGATTTTGTATGCTAAACTAGTACACTGATAGAGTAGGAAACCAGAGAGAATTTGGAGGTTTTATTGGACTAACTTTATCATTTTTTCTTCATAACTTTTTCTGCAAATTAAACTAGCCTTATATAGGCTATATAAACCAAAAGGAATTGACTAGCACACTATGCAGTTAATGTGGTAAAATATCAGATATCGGTCAAGGACTGATATTTGAGATATAGGTTATCTTGGTGAGATATCCAGGATATCGGTAATTTTAATATAATGCAGAATTTATATATATAGCAATTTAATACTAATAATTCAGTGATATATCGGTTTTGTCGGTCAAATATCGTTGATATATCGGTCAATATCGCTGATATCATCGGTACCGATATTTTACTAGGGGATCGATATATTACCGATATTAACTGCATAGCTAGCACATGAAGTAAAACCTACTAAACTAAACATGGTTGACCCACTGCTAAGAGACTAACGCAACTGACTCACTGCTCATGAGACCATTATGTAAAGTAAGCAAACAATGAAAGAGAAATTAATAACAGCAAACTAACAACTATATAGGATAATAGGAGTGTTCTTCATGTGCGGTGTGTGCATGGCTTCCGGCACGCATCATAAATATCTTTTGGTGTAATTAAAATAGATTACTACAACAAATGGAGGTTCATTTGGGAACTCAAAAAAAAAAAGCGGGGAATATATTTAAGATCTAGAGTTTAACTATAGGGTTTAAGGTTTACCTTAAGGGATTACCTTTTAGGGTTTATAGTTTAACTTTAGGGTTTAACTTAAGGGTTCGACGAGCCAGTTCCAACTTCGAACATCACTTGAATGAGTTCAATTGGAGTTTGTTTGAGTTGGTTCCCCAATGAACCCACCACTCCTACTGCAACATCAAACTTTAGGCCTCTATACATACTTATATAAAACATAGATAGAAGTTATTTAGTTGTGAGCTATTTCATATGGTGGGAGGTTTAAAACAATCAAGTCGAAAAGGCGATGAAACGATGGACATGAGCTCTAATTTGTTATGTGTATTTGGCCTTGAAGGGTGAGTTAACTTTTGACTAAACAGATTAGATATTGTTGATTTCGATCATTCAACTATTCCATTTGTTATAAAGTTGGTTTTAAAAAGCGTGAGAGGCGTGCCCAGGCGCTTCTGATTGCTTGAGGTGATGGATGTACAAGAGGCGCATAGAGGCACGCCTCTTGTCAGTTGTACATGGGTGGATTTTGTGCACAAGGAGGTTGTACGTATAATGTTATACCAAATCTTATATAGGGTCGTACGTATCTAAATTTTGGGTACGTGATGATAGGAATCTATAAATACCTTGCGTCACAGGTACGTGATGCTGTGCCTTGGCTTCGGGGACCCTATCGTTTGATGTGCTTTGTGCTTTTTAAAACAAGACTATAAAGCAATTAAATCTCAACAATTCTATTGGTGATGGGTGTTTTATAAAATAGTTGATTAATTTTTTATGCTAATTGTTTGATTCAGTAAAGAAGATGAGAGTATTTGTACAAAGATTTATGTTGGAGGCATTCCATACTATTCAACTGTGGATGATATTCAAAGTTTCTTTGAAGGATGTGGAAGCATTACTGATATAGATTGTCTAAAGTTTCCGGAGACCGGAAAGTTTAATGGAATTGCCATGATAAGTTTTCGGGTAGGATAAAGAGGTGCACTAATTGTCACAAATTTATTATGCTTAATTTTGTACATTTTGTTGCATTAAGTTATTATTTGTATGATATAACGTCAAGCCACACTCTTTATTTTTTTTTATCACAGACTGAAGCTGCAGCAAAGAGAGCACTAGCGCTTGATGGGTCGGATATGTGAGTGACTCAACTATGTCTTAAGATAATGATTGTTACAGAAACAGATGGCAAAATGGGCAGGCCCGATATCATGGTCAAAAGGGGTTTGGGTCAAATGCATACTTTTTTTGGTGCCGTTCAAGTTGACCCAAAAATTTGTGTTATTTCAGTAATAATTAAGTTCGCTAAATAAGAAACTCAGGAGCTTTTTGTTGATTAAAACTACGCTTTGGGTGACTATAATTTCATTTGACCCGTTTGCTTGTTTTCTTTTTCGGCTATATTTTTGTTTTTCATTTTACCCATGTGGAAGCGACCTGAACCGACCATTCCTAACTCATAAGTGAATGGAGTAGCGGTTTCTACCTGTGGTTACAAGTAATTTAATAATGTGATCAAGAACTTTATCTCTTGTTGCAGGGGTGGACTGTCTCTCAAGATTCAACCGTACAAAGCAACCCGAGAGAAAAAAGTTTCCGACTTTGCCCCTGCAATGTTAAAGGGCTACAACAGAATCTATGTAGGAAATTTATCATGGGATATGACTGAAGACGAATTGAAGAAGTTTTTCTCAGATTGCACCATATCTTCTGTTCGACTTGGCAAGGACAAAGAAACCGGAGAATTCAAAGGTTTCGCTCACGTGGATTTTGCCGATAGTTTGTCATTAACAATGGCGTTAAAACTAGATCAAAAGCCTCTTTTTGGGAGACCCGTAAGAGTTAGATGTGCGGTCCCACCAAAATCCGCAAACCCTGGTGCGAAAGTGGACCCCACTATCAGTAAAAATGAGGGAAATGTTAATGATGACGTGGCAAGAACAGCAAAGAGGCAAACATGTTATGATTGTGGTGAAAAGGGTCATCTTTCTTCGTCATGCCCGAACAAAAAGGCTGCTGACGTGGCGCATACAAGTAACATAACTAATGATGTGGCATTTGATGACGTGGAGGGTGATAACGTTGGTGACGGTAAGCTGAAGAGGAGGACGTGCTATGAGTGTGGTGAAAAGGGTCATCTTTCTTCGTCATGCCCAAACAAAAAGGCTACTGATGTGGCGCACACAGATAACGGAACAGATGATGTGGCGTTTGACAAATATGAGGAGGTTGATAACGTTGATGGTAAGCTCAAGAGGAGGACATGCTACGAGTGCGGTGAAAAGGGGCATCTTTCTTCATCATGTCCGAAAAAACAAGCTGCTGATGTGGCAAACACGCGCCGTGAAACTTTTGCACCTGTGGCGGTCAAAGATAGTGAAGAGGTTGACTATAACATGGTCAGTTCTGTTAGCGATGGTAAGTTAAGGAGGAGAACATGCTATGAATGCGGTGAAAGAGGTCATCTATCATCGGCATGCCCGAAGAAACAAGCTGCTGATGTGGCGAATTCGATAAAGGAGGCTAATGACATGGAAGTTGAGAAAGGTGACGTGGCAGTTGTTGGTAAGGAAGTGAGTGATAATGCGGCGAGTTCTGTTAGTGAAGGTAAGCTAAGGAGGAGAACATGCTATGAATGTGGCGAAAGGGGTCATCTATCATCGTTATGCCCTAAGAAACAAGCTGCTGAGGTGGCATATTCAGTAAAGGAAGCTAATGACATGGAAGTTGAGAAAGCTGATGTGGCAGTTGTTGGTAAGGAAGTGAGTGATAATGCGGTGAGCTCGATTAGCGAAGGTAAGCTAAGAAGGAGAACATGCTACGAATGTGGTGAAAGGGGTCATCTATCATCGTTATGCCCAAAGAAACAGGCTGCTGACGTGGCGAATCCAGTAAAAGAAGCTAATGACATGGTAGTTGAGGAAGTTAAAACTACGGCGGTTGTTAGCGATGGCAAGCTAAAGAGGAGGAATTGCTACGAGTGCGGTTTAAAGGGTCATGTTTCTTCGATGTGTCCCAACAAATAAAAAAGTGGTTTTACGGCTTAATCAAGTAAGTTGAAAGTTCCTTTTTATTCCATATATGATCATTGTTGAAACAAGTTACTTTAGTTAAGTTTACCTTTTTGTCCTTTCTAAACGATGTATACTTTTTTATCTCCATTTTAGATAACTTATTTGGGTAAAAGATCAAATACAAATAAAGTTAACGTACAAAACGTACGAACCAAAGGAAAAGACAAAAAAAGGCGATAACTATCAAAGTTACTCTACAAATGATCCTGTAGAGTAATTTTGATCTTTTGTAGAGTAATTTTGTAAAATGTTCTTGTAGAGTAATTTTGTTCTTGTAGGGTAATTATCAAAATTACTCTACAAGTGTATCAAAATTACTCTGCATCAAAATTACTTTACAAGTGAATCAAAATTACCCTGCAAGTTTATCAAACAACATACAATTCAAAATTACTCTACAAATGATCCTGTAGAGTAATTTTGTAAAATGATCCTGTAGAGTAATTCTGATCTTGTAGAGTAATTTTGTAAAATGATCCTATAGAGTAATTTTGTTAGCATTTAGTTATGGGGTTCAGCTTTACGGTTTAGTTTTTAGCTTTTAGTTTGGGGGTGTGTGTGTGGGGGGGGGGGTTAGGTTTTTTGCTGAAGTATAGTTTTTTTTATCAGAATTACTCTACAAGACCAAAATTACTCTACATGAACATTTTACAAAGTTACTCTACAAAAGATCAAAATTACTCTACAGTATCATTTGTAGAGTAATTTTGATAATTACCCTACAAGCAGATAATTACAAAAATGCCACCGCGTGCTTTTGTCTTTTTCATGCAATTCGTACGTTTAGCACGTTAACTTTATTTGTACAGTAACTTTCCCCAACTTACTTTAGGCAGTCTGACATTATGACAATATTTATATGAGATCCGGATATTTAGTATAATTTTTATTTTTGGATCTATCAACTATTACCCTGATTGTTTTAAGCTACATTTACTTGTTTGTTCATTGCCATGATTAGAATCTATGCATCGTTATATGGTTGCATTTGGTCTACAATATCTCCTAGTATTTAGTAGGCTTTATAAATCAAAAGTTACATTGTTCTACTTGATCGAGACTAGTAGATTATAAACTTAATAAGTGTTGAACTCAGTGTTCCCCTCACCATCATGTTGGTATTCATTACACGATTCTTAGTGTTCGTTTCATGTACAGCCTTAACGTGAGCTTGAAAGTAAAGTTATTTAGTGATCACGTTTCTTGATTGGTTGCGGTTATTTTGGTTTTACGTTCATTGCAAGTTAAGAGGCTAGTTTTATGCCAAAATGCCAAAGTCAGTTGTTTTGTTAGACAATATGGATTTCTATATTATCAATATATATAGCGGCACGTTCAACACATAACCAATTTAAAGTAGAGCGCCATAAGATGTAGTGGGAGGGAGAGAGATGTAGTTATTATGCAGTTACAACTTACATAACCGTCTTGTGTATCATAGTTAAAGCAACAGGTACATGTTTTATGTGGTTCTCACAATATCAACTTAAATTAGTTTTTTTTTCACCAAGATAATCACAACTTTTATATTAATAATATATAAAACTTGCCAATTAGTTTTGTATTGAACATCTTTCTCTCTATATCTACATGTATATACATCAAGTTTTTGTTAAAATATCCTGTTCACCCATCATCATCATTACAAATGAGCTAGTTGGAAATTTGGAATATTTTTGGGCCCCAATATGTTGTAATAGAATAACCTAATAATTTGCTTTGATTATGTGTTTATATGCAATGACAAACTTTAGCATTTTTCACGGAATGGTTAATACTATATAATATGTATGTAGACAACTATGCTAACTTTGACCCATGGATTTTTTCAGGTTTTGTCACGACGTGAACCCTGGACCACGACATGGTCACCATTTTTTTTCGATACATACCCAAGGTGGTTAGTTATCTTGACCCGATCCTGCACAGACTGAAACAAAGGTTCGTTTGCAAAACTTGACTTGCACCGATGTTTAGTAGCGGCTAACGTTTGCATGCTACATTTTTCGAAAACTAAGATAACGGAATACATGTTTTTTTGCTAGTCATCATGTTATTTTATTGTATAATTGGATTCATAAAATTTGTTTTGACAATGTAGTTGGTTTTATGAGGGACATAGACATTTTATGCTTCCTGTCCTTATCCTTATCAGTTATCATTATTTGTTTGACCAAAGTCAAATGAAGATCATATGATGATGGCTGAATCTGGTGATTCAAATGTTTCTGATTGCTATATACTTTGTCATGTTACAAAATCAAAATCAGGTTTTGTGTCGGATTTATCGAAGGTCCGGATCCAATTCGATACCTAATATGTACCACAAAGATATTGTAACATAACTTTTAAAGGGTGGTGCAGTGGTAAGCATGTGATTCCCTCTAGGAGAGGTCTCAGGTTCGAATCTTGTTTTCGTTGGTTTTCCACCATAACCTCTTGAAGCCTACATGTGCAGTGCAAGCAGGGGCGTAGCCAAATTTTTTTTCCTACGGGTTCGGAAAATTTCCATGGTTCGATTTAAAGTATTCTACGGGTTCGATGGCGAAATTTCTACAAGTGTGATGTTAAAATACACCTATATATAACACTAAAAAACGTTTAGTACAGGTTGGCCGAACTCGTACCCTTCTATATAGCTACGCCCCTGAGTGCAAGCTGTTGTTCACATGATCTCATTGGTTAACAGGGTATTGACGACGTCTTGTGAGTTTACCTGTAACAGGTTCTCATCGTTAAAAAAGTTAACATGGCAAATTGATTCTAACCATGATTTGAAGTTGATTATATCATTTTGGAATAAATTTGTTAAACATGGATTAATATTAAAGTTAAATAAACTTGTTAAACATGGATTAATATCAAAGTTAGGATGAGAGTTGGCTACAAAGTCCATTTTTCCTACAAAGTATACAAAGTCATAAAACACCATAATTTCAGCCATAAAACACACTCAAAACCCACAAATAACAAAGTGAAGATTACTAAAACGCAATATTTGTGGGTTTTATGTTGTGTTTTGGATGATAAGGCTTTGACTTTCGAATGACTAACATTAGCGTGTTTTATGTTATCATGTTGTGTTTTATATTCATAGTTCTACAATGGTGTGTTTGAAGTTTTTATGGACTGTTAAGGTTTGGATATTGTGTTTTAGTGATCTTCACTCTGTTATTTGTGGGTTTTGATTGTGTTTTATGGCTGAAATTGTGGTGTTTTATAACTTTGTACACTTTGTAGGAAAAATGGACTTTGTAGCCGAACCTCAGTTAATAGCAAATGTGGTTGTTAGGTACTTGTATTTGATCAATTCATTGATGTTGACTCTTTTAGAGTCCAAACTTGCAATTTAGGAATGACAATATTATCCTGAAATTGGAAGCATTACATAAATGTAATATAGCTACAAAAATGAGGTTCACGGGGGGCAACTTGGGAAATGAGATTATTTGTAATATAGTGAACTCCGGTATTTGAGCCATATGATAAATTTAAATTTACTTGCATAAATACAACAAAGAAATCATAACCCTTTTGATATAATTATGGAAATATGTTGGCCCTTTGTCCTTCTAATTTTGGACACCTTCCCATCATAACGGGACAAATGAATATTATGATTTTCTAATATATATTTTATACTATTTGTATTTCTTGATTAAAAAAAGGACATGGGTGTTTTTGGGAATTGATATTCATGCACTTTCTAGACTTATTGATGTAGAATCCAAAGTATATTGTACTTCTTTATGTTAATCTTATTTTTGTATTGTTTCGGGCTTGAAAAAAAGGTAAATTTGATTTTCTAACATTAAATGTATTATTATAAACTCAAGATTAAAGAGCCAAATTAGTGAACTAAGTATACAAATATTTTGATTAGTAATACGTTTAACAAACAAAAAACTATGGTTTCGAAAACTGAGTATCTTTACTTGAAGTGTAAGGCTAGTTATACTTAGTTTTATTGGTTAGCTAGGTGCTGATGGGTTTTGACAGTTTTACAAATCTACTCTTAACAAGAATGTTTTCCAATATCTTATGGTTGTTTTTAGCCAAATGTGTTACATCTTACATGATATAAAGCTTTTAACGAGCCTAAACTATAAAGCACTGTGTAGTTAGGTGGTAAGGTGTATTCTCTCTATCAATATAAATGAGGTGGAGACTTCAAATCCTACAAAATGTATGTATATGAGTATTTAGAAGTAGATTAGTTTGCCGTTACATAAAAAGCTTTGCAAAAAAAGAAGTGATATTTGAGGACCAATGCAAGTAGGGGTGCAAACGAGCCGAGCGGCTCGCGAGCTACTCGAGATCGGCTCGAGAAAAAGCTCGAAACGAGCCGAGCCTTATCGAGCCCGAGCCGAGCTTGAGCCTCAAAACAAAGCTCGTTTGTTTATCGAGCCCGAGCTCGAGCCTCACATGTGAAGCTCGTTAGGCTCATCGAGCCTTATCGAGCCTTAGTGTAAACGAGCCGAGTCGAGCCGAGCTTATTTAAACTTGTTTACAAGCCGACCTCGAACCTAAAAATAAGCTTATTTAGTAAACGAGCCCGAGCCCAAGCTTTACTTATCGAACTCGCAAGCCTAAAAAGTCTATTATTTATATTATTTTTATTTAATATACTAATTAATAGATAATAAACGAGCCGAGCCCGAGCCGAGCTCGAGCTTGATAAAATACAAACTAACCGAGCTCGAGCTTTGAAAACAAAGCTCGAATCGAGCCGAGCTCGAGCCCGAGCTCTCATAAGTTAATCGAGCTCGAGCTCGAGCCTGGCCGAGCTCGGGCTCGGCTCGGCTCGTTTGCACCCCTAAATGCAAGTTATCTTTTTTCTTCTTGTATTAACAACCAATGCAAGTTATCTAATAACCTCCTTTTGTATTTGGATATCACAACTTGCTTTTATAAATTCAATATAAACCTCCTTTTGTATTTGGATATCACAACTTGCTTTTATAAATTCAATATAAGGTGGTGACATTTTACAGGAGTGTTAAAAGTCGTTGGATTAGCAGAACCCAAACCCGAAAGTTATGTCATACGGACAAGATACACACATTCACAGATGTGAACACAACCTATTTAATTTGATTTTCTAATAATTTTTAATATTGTGAAGTTACAAATTTACAAAAAAATGTCCATAACACAATAAGTCTAGACTATTAGTAGAATCTATGCTTTTTTTTTTTTTTTATCTTTTGTCATAGAATACTCGATCATATTAAGTTATGACAAACGATAATATTAAAAAAGATAGAAAACTAAACAGGTCAATTCGTCAATCCAATAGGTCTACCCGAATACAACCTGCTTAGCTATACATGTTCGCATAGATTCCATCCAAATTAATTATATTAAACCCAAACTCATAAATTTCCTGTTTAGAAATTCACGTTACTTCTGAAGTTGTGAAAACAAAACTTATTAATGGTTTGGATTGGCTCCCTTTCATATTTGCTTTTCATATAGCGAGATAAAAGAATGTTCCCGATGTTAAGAATCAAGGTTTAGCCTAAAATTCGGACTGTAAACACAAACTACATATGCACGTATGTACATAGACATCTTTGTCCAACATTTCAAATGTAACTCAACAAGGACAAGGTGAACATATAAATAGGGTTGTAAACAAACCTAACGTCTAGTGACCTTCTCATAGAGCTTTCGGTATTCGTTTAAGTTTGTTTGTTTAATAATTGAACAATTATGAACAATATTCTTTTCCGTATAATTAAACTAACGAACTGACTAACTGAGCACATGTCTCTTTTCGTACAATTTCGTTTGTGAGCATTCATTTTACATATCTATTTACATACATGTTTAGTTAAATAAAGTATCAGATTTTATAATTAATAATATCTTGATATAAATAAATAATATATGAGCTGGATGAGCTAAAGTGAATTATGGAAAAGGTTTCGCTTAAAGAACTTAAAAGCTTGTATTTTTCTGAAAATCATTTTGACAGTTGATTTAGTTTTTGAATAAATAAATTATCTAATGATGTTATTTAGACCATATTTTCAAATATAGGCCTAGGTTTTAAAATGTTAGATTTATGTTTTAAAATTATTTTTACTGATATAAAATATTAACGAACTAACATAAACAAATACAAATAAATTTATCTTCTTAACAAATGAAGAAAATTCAACTCATTTACATCACTACTTATAATAAAAACTAAAATCACCAATATCATACAACTATTGTTAATATAAAGAAAAATCATTTTTTTAGAGAGTTCCTTAAAAAATGATCCATATTGAAAAGGACCCAAAAAATATTACCCCCTAACGTACCTCTAAAAAATACATTAAACATATTAATAATTTAAACTTTGACTCGTAGCTTAATAATAAATTATTTTGACAACTTAATTAGTAACATTCTTAACTTTTACTTTCGTTATCACGCACAATCCACTCATATAATCATCATAGATTCACACCTAATTTCGCTTACATGGTTGGTTATGAGCTATATGATGAAACATATGTTTTTAATTATCGAAATGGAGAGGAAAGCAAGTCTAAATCTATGATAATCATGGAATTGGAAGTGCCCCTAACATAAAAATTAAAAGTGTCACCTAGTTAAATTGTGAGCATAAATCGTCATCGACTTATAAATTATACTTTAGATTCTTAAAATAATCCAAATTTTCTAATCTGAACAGTAGAAATGCTTGATTCAAGCAACAATCTAATAAAAATAATTAATAATTAATTATTAATACAAAAAGTAATATAATAAAGAGTTAAATGCGATTTTAGTCCATGTGGTTTGGGCCATTTTGTCAGTTTAGTCCAAAGGTTTCATTTTTCGTCTGTATGTCCAAAAAGTTTTCACCGTTGCTATTTTAGTACACTGGGTGGGTTAATTTCATCCATTTTTTCTGTTAACGAGAAGGGCAATTCGGTTATTTTATATGAAATTCTGTTAATTAGAAGGGCAATTCAACCATATAAAATTATCGAATTATCCTTCTCATTAACCGAAATAATGGATGAAGTTAACCCAATGAACTAAATAACATCGATGAAACATTTTTAGACCCATTTGCGAAAAATTAAATCTTTAGACTAAACTAGTAAAATGACCGAAACCAATGACTAAAATTACATTTAAATTTAAATATGTAATAAAAGTATAGAAGTGGTGTGCAATCTTTTGTGTAGAAACAGTAGAATGTTTCTCTCTTCCCCATAAATAAACTAACTGAATGTACCCGCCATTCACTTTCACTTTCTCCAACTCTCCCTCTCACTCACTCACATGGCCACCGATCAGACTTTCATCTCCAGAAGGCCCAAGAAGAATCGCAATCGAACCACTACTACTGGAAACATCATGCTCAATGCTCCTCCTGATTCAACCCCTAACTTCATCACACCTAAAACGTCTCCGGCTGCCGTCATCGCACCCAGAAAAGTTCCAGTTCTCTATTATCTCACTCGAAACGGTCACATTGAGCATCCGCATCTTATCGATGTTCCTCTCTCTTCTCTTGACGGTCTATTCCTTAGAGGTAACCCCGTTCGTTGTGTTCATAAATGAAAGAAAATAACAGAAACATTAGTCTAAAAGTTTCATTTTTCCCTTGTGGGTTCAAAAACGGTTCACAACAAGAAGTCGAGAAGGGTAATTCGATCATTTTATATGGTCGAATTGCCGATTCTAGTTAACAAATTACATATAAAATGACTGAATTGCCCTTCTCGTTAACAGAAAAAATGGATAAAATTAACGCAGTATACTAAAATGGCAATGGTGAAACCTTTTTGGACACACACATGTGAAAAATGAAACCTTTGAACTAAACTGACAAAATAGCCCAAACCAACTGCATTAAAATGACATTTAACTCTAATTAAATTTATACTCTTTTTGTTCATAGATGTTATGAATACCTTGAATTATCACAGAGGAAAAGGAATGGCAAACATGTATTCATGGTCATTCAAACGGTACACAACATCAAAAAACTTATTTCAAATCGACTTAATTTTTGTTAATTCACAATTTAAATATCAAATTTCATGATCAGGAGCTACAAAAACGGATACGTATGGCATGATCTATCAGAAGACGACTTAATCGACGTAACAAACGGTCATGATTACGTCCTCAAAGGATCAGAGCTTCTTCAAGTTCAACCACCGGATGAATCAAACCACACCGTAGACGATAGCAGCGCTGCACCGGTGGCTATTATTAGAAGACGGAATCAATCATGGAGCTCGTTTGATAATCCACAAGAATACATGGTTGTGAAATGCGAATCAAGCAGAGAACTGGCTGCGAATTTTGCGGCTGATGCAGCGACACAGACTGAGGAGCAACGGAGGCGGCGGAGTGTTGATGGAGGTATGAAGGAGCAGGTGGTGATGCCGGTGGGGACGGAAGAGATTCCGTCTCCACCGCCTTCGAATTCGAGCTCGGAGGAAGTGAATGGAGCAAGATATGTTGATCGGACGGTGGAGGATCAACATGGTAGGATGAAGGCTTCACAGGTGCTGATGCAGCTGATTACTTGTGGGGCCCCATCTTCTAGGTTAAAGATGCAAACAGGGTAATTGTGAAAGGAGGATCAAGGGTGCATGGTAAGTGAAAAGCACCGGATCAGTAATAAACTTGAGTATTTTGTACATCCTGTATCTGTTATATGTGATAATATGTATTTTGTGTTTTTTTATGTATTTAAAAATTAAAGTTAACATGTCATGTAGTTTATTAAAACATGTCTCTTTTTTTAACGGCCAACTAAATCACTGGATAAGCATTTTTGTAATGTCCTCAATCGAGCAAATGCATCCCCTCCTCCATAACGGTTAGAGTTGGATGCATACCCGAGCCACCAAGCATCAGTTCTGGGGAAAACCCGTCCGCCCGAAGGCTCAGTGCGGTTAAACCCGGTTCAGCTCGGTTTCGAACTGGCAACCTCCAAAGAGGGGTCTAGTTCTAAACTTCATTGCCACCACCAATGTCCTTCAAAGTGATGCTAGTGGAAGCTGAACTTGGGACCTCAAGGAGTAAAACCAAATGACTAACCACTAGACCAACTTCTCAGGACTATTAAAACATGTCTTTAAATTATCGTTGAGCATGGGTCAGTTTGGTGCGGTCATTAAGTAAAACCATAACTAATCGGTTTTGTTGTTTAGTTAACCAAATTTTGTAATTGATATTTGAAGTTTGAACATTACAACCTCAAGTCATGTTACCTAGGGTAATAATGTGTACTAATTTTAATTAAAATTTGTTAAGTTGTACATCTGTATTGAAAAGTTCTTAGTTGTGGTTATTTACTACATTATTGGAAGGTGGGCTTTTAGACCAACACACCGCATAGCAGACCAGGCAAGGGCGTGCATGGGTCAGTTTCGAGTTCTAACTAAGCTATGGAATTTGAAAATGAACAATTTTGATTAATCGGTTATTGGCATTGGCTTGGTTCGATTAAGCTGATAATGATTTTGGGCCTGAGGCCTAAAGAATGAATCTAGCCATTTAGGTTTGAATTTTTCGTTACCCACTGTCCAACTTGGGCTCTGATTTGGTCAGAGGTTTTGATGTTTGATTTCATATCTAAATGGCATCTGAATGAAGATTTCAAGCTCTTAACCATTCAGATTTGAGGAGACACTGAACCATTTAAAGGAGTGGAGCCTCTTATTCGGTTAGAGGCTCTGATTCACCAAACAGGGCCTTAATGTTTTGGACTTTACAATTATTTTAAAACATGTGAGATACTCACTTGGTAGATAAAAAAATATATAATTTTTTTTTTTGAACGGCAAATTTGGATCACTGACGGACCACTGGAGTATCATCGTACCACCAGCAGAACCACCCGATCATATCCATCTCCACTAGGCATAATGCCTATACACCAATTCAGGAGGAAACCCAATAAATATGAGAAAAACCCCCTTGTGAGAATCGAACCCAGGACCTATTGGTCCAAAGTCTTAACTCACCCCCAAGATACCACTAGGCTATAAAGCCATGGGTAAAAATATATATATATATATATATATATATATATATATATATATATATATATATATATATATATATATATATATATATATATATAAATTACATTCCCCTTTTACAGACAGCCAGCCACCTGTTTTAGCTTCAGTGTGGCCGTGTGGATAAGGCAGAGGAAAATGTCACCCAAGTTCGTAATAAGATGTTTGTAATGGGCTGTCCATCAAATGTTGAGAGTGGACTTTTAGTTTTGAATATAATCAGAGGGTCTTCAAGTGGCCCGTTGCTGATTGTAGATTTTGGAAAACTGTATGACCTCACAAGGGTACTCTTATCTCTATATCTAGGTTACTTCATGAATATGGATGAAATAATTGGCTTTGATATTTTATTACATTAGTTTCCTATGGTTTACTGTTGTCTAGTCATGTGACTGATACTTGCAATTTTGATTTTGATTTTGATTTGGGGATGTATGCAATTAAGGAGGTTTATAAGTGAGACATATTCCATTCTTCCAATAATTAAAACATAACATGTTTAATAAATAGATTTAGTTGCTATCCCACTTAAATTTAAGGTTTAAATAATAATTCATATTTAAATTTAGGGTAAATTATACTTTTCGTCCTTTATGTTTGTATCAGATTGCAACGGATAGCCTTTAACTTCAATAATTACAGTAACAATCCTTTATTTGCAAACCCGTTACACTCTACATCCTTTAGTACTAACCAGATTAAAAATTTCAGTTAAGTTAATTCACTTAAGGGTATTTTGGTCAATTCATGTTTTTATCTAAATGTTTAATAAATAAAACCAAAAAAATTATATATACACTTCGTCTTCCCCAATTTCCTAACCCTAAAACCCTAACCACCACATCTTGCCACCACCACCTCATCTTGCCGCCACCACTCCGGCCACACCCACCGCCCCTAACCCTTTGCAGATCTGCAACCCAGTTGTCCAATAACTCTTCGATGTATAAATAATTAATTAACATGTCTTCTTTCTATATAATAAAGGAAGGTTAAAATAACTGTCAGTTCATCTTTCAAAACAAAACCCTAAAGTCAAACTTTTGGGAACCCCCTCTCTCTCTGTTTTTTCTCTTTTCATATCCATTCCAAGCTATATATAAGGCATGTTTGGCTAAGCTTTTTGACTTCTCCTTCTCAGAAGGACTTCTCCTTCTCAAGAAGTCACAATTTGTGACTTCTCCTTTTCTCCTTCTTGAAGACAAAAAAACCTTGAAAAGTCCTTTTCCTGCTTGTGTTTGGCTAAGCTTTTCTCATTTTCCTGACTTCTCAATAATGTTTGGCTAAGCTTCTCCTTCTCAAAAGGACTTTTAGCTCTATATAAATCAATAAGTCATTTTAAGAAGGAATCTCAAACACCCTCCTTCTTAAAAAGAACTTTTAGCTCTATATAAATCAATAAGTCATTTAAGAAGAAATCTCAAACACCCGCATAGTCCAAAATATCCAAAACAACCATTCTAGATGTATGTTACTTTCTCTCTGAAACACAAACTCCAAATCCTATTAAAAAACACAAATCTCAGTTATTGTCACCTACTTTAATCAAGTGATTGTTCATCATCTTCTTTTAAATTCTACTAACAAGATTACATACAGGTATGTGTTTGGTATTTGATGTTTATTATGTCTTAGCTTAGTTTATTGAAAAATTACATATTTGTATTTATAACCCCAATTTTAAGTAAGTTGTTGGCACATCCGAAGACAGACAGACAGAAGGTATGAGAATCTAGCACAAATCCAACAGCTGCGATAATGTGTCCGAATACATCCGGCCGAAATACAAAAACCCCAAACTATCCCATTTTAATTGCATCAAATCTACCCAAGAATCCCAAGACATATCCGCCATTCTTGAACGGTTTGTAATCCACAAGTAACTCATGACCTTGATTTCCTCCATAATTTTCCGAACCCACACTTGTTTATGATTGAATACGTGATTGTTCCTCGCTCTCCATATGCTCCAAAAAGTCGTCAACACCACCGCATAAAACGCTTTCCTAACACGAGCCCCGTTCTTTGCCGTCAAATGGTATGATAGTAAATCACGAGCATGGAAGGCAAAGAAACTCGGAACACGACACCATGAAAAAACAAGTTGCCACACATCCATAAACTTCGGGCATCCCGTAAACAAATGATCAATCGATTCAATGTTTGTCTCACAAATACTACATACCTGTGTGGCTACCGGAATGTTTCGCCGTGCCAAAGCATCTGCTGTTGGAAATCTGTCATGGAAAACACGCCACGCGACCATCCCAACCTTCTTGGGAACCCAGTTACACCACTCAAAAGTTGAAACCGGAAACGTATTGGTCGCATCAAAAATCCAATCCTTCACATTACGCACCGAGAAACCAATTTCTCCACCCGTCGATCAGGTCCAAGAATCAACTCCTGGGGATAAAGTCACATCCGATAGTAAAGAAATAAGGTCAGCATACTGTACCTGCTCTTCCACCGAGAATGAGACTCGTTTCCGGTCCCAACAAAACTGCAGCTGCTGTCTGGATGGGAGAAGGCGATCGGACACCACACAAACTCGCTTCTTTTCCAAGGCGAATAATAAAGGAAACGTTCTTTGTAAGATATCGTCCGAGACCCACCAATCATACGAGAATAAAACACTGTGACCACTTTTAACATTTCCTTTAACAAAAAGATTAGGCCCAGAACTAATGTTTTCCAAAATACCCGGGACACTCGATATTTGTTTCACGTACCGCCTAATGTTAATTTCACCGGAATATAAGTCCAACCCCGACCACTTCCATGAATGGACTATACCACCTTTCGCCATAGGAAGTCTTGGCTTGTTTTGAACCGCCACCACCACTTGGATAATAAACTTAGATTCGCGTCTCTAAGAGAACCCAAAAGGCGGCATCAGTGAGGACAAACCAAGCTTCATTGAATCATTGGCGAAATCGTTAGTTTCCGGTGAAATAAATCTAATTAGTTCCAACGAGTAGGTGATTCTGAGCTCCATTTGTTTTCAAATACATGTAGCAATAATTAATGTCTGCATTAGGTGTTTTTTAGGCAACTAAATGTTATGATGTTGGACGTCAATTCAACAAATGATTTAAACTATAAAACACATGTCATGTGTTTTTTAAATCTGTTCTTGAATGTAGATCACAATATTTGTTGCTTCTGAAAGAACTTCTTCAAGTTTTTACTATTATTATTCGTGAATCCACTCATATGTTATTATTCGTTTAACGGACTTCATTTTAGCATAGGGTGAGTTAGGAACACTTACTTGACTTTTGATTCGTTTAACGGTTCTTTGTTTAAGTATTTGGGCATAGATGAATGACAGAGAGTAATATTTAAGATTTAAGAATGCTAGCTAGGCTGGTTCAGAAGAAGAAAATGTGAAGATGAGACCCTAACCTAACCTTCTTCCAGAAGAAGAAAAAATAAAATAGTGGTTGCAGGTATGACATGTATTATTTATTTATTTATTTATTTTTTAACTTTTTTTCTTTTCAACTAAACAAGATTGATTGATACACGCTAAGGAACGCCAAACCAAATCAATAAAAAAAAAGTTAACCAGGAAATGTGGTCGTACGCTTCAAGAGAAATGCGATTAACTGAACTGAATTGTTTATACTTGTATGCCTTTTGAAGTATAAAGCATCTATTGATGTCTGTGGTTACAGTTTTGCAGTGAATTTTCATTCGAAAGCAAGTGCCAATGTTGGAAGTTATTTAGGCCAGGGATGTTCTTTTGTAACCAATGCTAAAGGGAATTTTTCATTAATTGATCTAAACATGTTTTAATTAAAAAGGTTGTGTTGTGTGTGGGTTTCTGAATAAATTTGTGATTGCATAGGGGGTGGAAGAAGCATATTTTACTTGGACATTCCTGAAACAACGATTTGGACCATAAACTCTGTATCCGACAACTAAGAAGTGAATGACATACTTGGGTCAGAAGTAAGTCCACGGTTGAAGATGCAAATATTATGGATGGGGGTTTGTCCTCAAGCAGTGGGTTGTTGGATCAAAACTACTATAAAAGATCAAAGACCAATTCATGTTCTTGAAAAAGAATCAATCAATTAAGATACGCAGGTAACAGTTAGGGCGGGTTGGTAGTGGGTCAAAACGGTTAGGTTGAAACATGTTTTTTCCACAGGTCAAACAAGTCAGTCAGTCGGTCGGGCATACATTTTCTTTGCTTTTGTATTATATAAATAAATAGTTAATGCTTTATAAAAATATCAACATATAATTGCAACTAATAATCTATCTAATTTGTTGATGTTTTCTCAGGATCAAAAGGGAATTGGTGGATGCAATTTAGGATGATTATACGTTAGCCATCATTCTTCTTTTTCGTATTTGTCCAACAATGCTTTGATGATTGAATGGGGAGGCCAGGTGGTTAACTTAGAGCCCCGCGGGCAACACAATATTGTTATGATATAGGCACTTTCATAAAGCAATCCAATTGTTAAGATGTTTAAACTGGATGAATAGTGATGTTATGTAATTTCATTAATTAAAACATATATGTACAAAGATATTAGTTATATAGTTGTCATAACTGGCAAAGAGCTTTTCACCATGGTTAGACTTTCTTACTTCCATATTGATGTTCAATTAAGGGAAAATCATGAGAATAGCCAACACTTGGTCAAAGTTTCAAAAATAGCTAGTTAACACCTCATAACCAATTACCTTTTGGCACGTGTGCCGCTGTCATCACCATGTCCCTCCCTCCCTCTCTCTCTCTCTCTCTCTCTCTCTCTCTCTCATCTTGAAAAGTTTAGCTCGTGTATCACACGGGTAACTAAACTAGTATATGTATATATATGGGTTTAGGTTCCTGTAAAAAGGACTTTTTTCCGTGAAAAGTGTGAGAAAGCATAGGAATTGACAATTTGACATGTAGGCATCATGTTTCGGACTAAGGCATAATAATGTTTTGGGTTGTTTGGCAAGAAAAACACCAAACATAACAATTTAAAACACAATGCAATGAATTCTAGGCTTAAAACTTAAAACATCATGCCAAGAACGTTAAGTTGTGTGTTTTAAGTGTTAAGCAGTATGTTTTAGTTGTATTTTAAATTTCATGTCTATAATACATTGCATTGTGTTTTAAATTGTTATGTTTAGTGTCTTTTTTTTTTACCAAAATATCATGCGTAAGTCCAAAACATGATGTATACATATCAATTCCTATATCTTCTCACACTTCTTAGGAAAAAAAATTCTTTTTAGAGGAACCTGCCTTAGTTGTGAAAACTTGTAGTGCTTCGAATTCCCGTGCGAGTTTTGCATTTTTGCATACAAATTAAAATGTTACAAACACAGTTTAAAAAAAAAATCACGTAGAAGTTTTCATTTTAGTTGGGTACTACGCGTATCAAGCCAACAAATTAGGGGTGCTAAACGGTTTATGTCTATGCTGGTGGGTCCATCCCGACACAAATCCAAACCAAGCCAACAAATCATGGGTGCTAGGAGCTTTATGCATGTGTTGGCGGGACCATCCCAACACAAATCCGAACCTAAAGGTAGTGTTGACATACGAACCCAAATACACCGGGACTGTGTAGGTTGAAATGAACAAGGCTTGTTTAACCCAAACTTTTATTGAGTTCTAAACTTATTTACATTTACAAATTTACAACAAACAGTACAAATATATGTAAAACTTTCACATAAAGTAAAATATCGAAGGTCTACTTCTTTGTAAATTGTAAAAATTTTAGCATAAAACACATTTTTTTCATAAAATTTAAAACGTGAACGAGTTAAACAGGTCAACCCTTAATCCCACCAGATTACCAGAAAACACCCGTTTAGCCAAACTTGTGCTCAGTGCTCAGGTTAAACGGTTAAACCTGTAAAAGATTAGCATGACACATTCCGAAATAATGCAACAAATATATCAAATCAATCATAGCACTCGCACGAAAACACATTAAAGCTACCGAAATACTAAAATGACTTCAGAAAAAAATAAACCACTTGATTGTATTTCCTAAAGACAAGTGTAGCCATTTGCATAGACTTCCTAATGTAAAGTTTGACTTTTCCTGGTCAACAACAACCAGTCTTCAAGTAACATGATATTTAGCCACAATTTCTATCTATTAACCACAACACAGTTATAACCACTGTCAAAGTTTTATACCTTTTCCTCGAGCCATTTCAACTACTGCATTTGCCTGATTAGTAGCATCATCATATAACCTGCGATACGATTCCCATAGCCTCGATGAAAATGGGTAAACTGATAACGCCCTTTTGTGAAAACTCTCCAAAATTGACCTGAAACCCGCCACGTTTTTTAACAAACCAGCTGCCTCAACCCATACAGACTCAGGTGCAACCGGGACCGCCTGACACAGAGAATCGATCAGCTGCGCACTCGCCCAGAAAGATATGCTGGCATTTGCATCAGATTGGTTCTTGCAGATTGAAAGTGCTAGCACGTAATTCGCGGGCCACGTTTCCATCACAGCTTCAGCTAGATCAATAACATATGTTGGTCTTTCAAAAGCTTCAAACGGTAAGAGAGATGGGCCAAAACATGATTCAAGAACTAGATTCAACAAGGATGAATCGGAAGAAACCGGACACAACAGATTGTTAACGAATTTTTGAACTTTTGGATTCCCAATGGTTTGGATGAAGCTTCTAGAGAGTGAATCAGGAGCTGGTAAAGCACGGGGGTCCATTAGGTAACGGTTCAACATGTTCAAGAAACTGACTAAACGGGCTTTCTCGAAAGCAGAATCCTTTTTGAGCAAAAGCATCGCATGCTCTTTCACAATATGGTTGTAATCATCAGAAGAAGCAAGTTCAAACACCTGCTCGATGGCAATACGGGCTTCTGTATGATCGTTTTGCAACTGTTTATGTAGTGAGAGATTAAGCAGCCCGAATACAATATCGGTCTGGGTCAAACTAGACATCCATGCACTCACACTCAAAATCCCGGGCTTAGAATGATAAGTTTTGGAAATAGAACAAAACCATCGTTCCATTATCTCTTTTCCCAAATCGACGTTTCCGGTCTCAAGGGCATATCCGGCATATTGGTTCCAAATACATTGTATACCAGGTTCTCCAACCCAATTACTTAAAGCCTCTTCAAATGCTGCAAATGTTGACTCAGTTGAGTCAACCCCATTGACCCGAATTGATAAAAGAACAAGTTCCGAGCAGGATGGATATAACCCAAGATACTTTTCCAACAGGTCCTTGCAAGAATCAATTCCTTTAACGACAGCTGTACATCTGACGTGATTAAGAGCAAACCGTTGTGCTGATATAGCTGTCCTATTGCTATCAATATACTCGGGGGCGAGCTCTAGCAGGGTGATCGCTTGCTGTTTTTCAACATCTGTTAACTGGACGGAATGCCATTCTATTGTGGATAATTCTTTCGGACATTCGAATTGTTTGATAATGGTATCGGGTAATCTTTTATACAATAGCAGGAACATGGAACAAAGCCATAAGATGCACCTGTCAGGAATTGTTAAGGATTTCTGAATATCGGGCAAAGATGGTGCGTGCGGATCAGTGGGCATGTTTGTAGAGGATAACAGCCCGTACACTTGCTGGATAGCATTTTTGACTTCACCAGACGAGCATAAGCAATTTATCATTTGTAAAAAGAGATCTAAGATGCACTCACTATCGAGCTTCGGATCCCGATTAGGAGTAGATGCGTGACGACATAGTGCAGATATCGCAGTATTATACCCAAGCAATCTATCATCGAGCTTTTCCCGACTATTGATGAACATCAGCCAAAGTTCGTAAGATGATTCATTGTGTTCAATCTGGATACAAAAACCAATATGTTTTAATTTCACAAAAAAAATAAAGAAAATTGATGAAATTAAACTAAAAAAGGGGAGAACACCCTAACAAAAAGCCTGTGTCGCTGTAAAAATATTGACAAAGAGTAGGGGGTACAAAAGCTCGAATCAAGCCGAGCTTAAACGAGACGCAAGCTCAAGTTCAAGCCTAAATTGAAGCTTTTTTTAATAAATGAGCGCAAGCCCGAGCTACATATACCAAGCTTGACTAGACTCGCAGCCTAAACGAGCCATTTATTTATATAGATATGATAATTGTCATGTAATTTAAAAAATATTAAGCATATACTAATGGTAAGATTAACTAAACAATATACGGCTATAAAACTATGATTATAAACACACAGCTATTATATGTATATAAATAAAATAATAAATAGATAGATATTAAACGAGCCAAGATCGAGTTTGGAATATAAAGTTCGTAACAAGCCAAGCACGAGCTCTGTTTTGTTAAACGAGCGTAGCTCAAGTTCAGCTCGGCTCGTTTACATCCCTAACCAGAGTCAAAATGCGTTCAGGTTAAAAAAGGCGACTCTTGCATATGGCTCAAAACGGGTCAGGTTGACCTGCAACACTTTTTGATAATCTTTTTATATCTTTAAATGATTAATGTATTATAAATGATCAAAAACTATTCTATTAAAACAATATACTGATTTGATGTAATAATATAAAGTTGAAAAGGGGAGAAAAAAGCAAAGTACATACCGCATAACGAAACATGTCATCTTTTCCGATTGACTTTTGATTGCTATAGAAAATGTGTAAATATATAATCCAGAGAAGTACAGATGTAGGATGTTCCTCAAGGGCTCGGGCAAGAACTATAAGACACTGCAAAATTTTTGTTGAACATTAAAAATATAATATCCGCAATATAACAATAATAAATGTAAGAGGCGCTAACATCGTAATTACCTCTGTACGTCCCTTCTGCTTGCTAACCTCTCTACTGAGATTATGAAAGGCCGTTTCAAGGCGTTGATAGATACCATCCATATGTTCATCTTTCAGACCCTATACAAACATAACGTTTATATATATGTTAGAACATAGAAAACATAAGGAACGTCAAATATGAACACGTGGGCTGACCTCTTTGACATTTTGACCATGAAAATATGATGATTGTCTATTCCAAACCCCATGGACCTCAATGCGTGTTTCAGGACCATGTAGACATCGTTCATCTGAGTTCGGATCTGCAAGTATTGAGCTTGAAACAACTAAGAAAGCACTAAAAGACTTTTTCCAACGGTGTTCTATGGTTGGAGCTACAAGATACTTGTATGGATGTGAATCAGCTTTCAAACTGTCTAAGCAGACCAGATAAGTAGGTGGAGCCAAACAAAGGGACCCACGATCTGCAACAATAACGTCACGTTGAAATCTTAGAGCAAACGAAAAAAGGTTTAAAAAGAAAAGGCAGGGAGCTCATAGTTCATAGTTTCGTACCATTGCTGTTAGAATCGATGTTTTTGGATGAATAATCTCTGACATGTTGCCAAGGACACTCATCATCATTGCATTTACCTCGTAATTCAAACATGCATAGAGGCCAAAAGGGGTTGATCGGTAAGTTGTTAGAATACGAACCAACTTCACTGACATAAAGGTCCAATACTTCAATAGGTTGGGCCCCACAAACACCATTAACAACTTTCTTCTCACCAACAATGTCATCGGTGTGAATCTGTGTTTTTTCAGTGTGTGACTGCGTAGAACTAACCGTAGCTGTAAACTTTACATGACCGAAAGAGCTCTTCAGAACTGGTTCAGCCAAAAAAGATCCATAATCAACAGGATCCTTCTCTGACATCACAATATCTTCTTATTGGAATAAATAAAAATAAAAAATAAGTTAGGAATTATAAACAATGACTAAAACATGAGCGCCAGAATACTAAGAAATAGAAACAAAATGTACCTCCGGTATCATAAATGTGTTCTTTCTCTGGCTCAGAAGATGGCATGTTTTCAGAATCTTCCATTATTTCGCCATCCTCTTTTTCAACACTAGCAGTACCCGATTCATTCTTCTTAGGCTTTCTATTTCCTAATCTTGCAAACAGTTGAGACCTCAATGTTGCTTCTAGAAGCAATGAGTCCTCATTGGTGTCAATGGTAACTGAATTATTATTTACTTCGTTATTCCTTTCGCTACGTATTCCTTCCACATGACTATCTAAGCTTGAATCACCAGCTTTGAGCCCAAAAGCAGATGTCTGTTCATGTTCATCCTCAGCTAAAATATTCTTACTATTACTGTTATTCGCATGAAGTGAAGAGTCTACATCGTTTGTTTTTCCTTCCTCCTCAGGCTCTGATCCACTAGTATTAGGTTCAGGTTCATCGCACTCATTCGGCACTTGATGATGTGAAACGTTATTTTCTGACATGTTAGTTATAGAGTTCACATTAGCATCGGTATGATGCTGATGTGACATGTTTGACCAGAACATATTCGAGTCTTCCATCACATGAGACCGAAGATTAGCGGAAAACAAGTTTCTTTTATGATAAAGATAGGAACATCTACTATTAGCTTCAGCTAAATCCCTCTGAGCCTTGCGGTAAGCTTTTAAAGCATTTCTTTCTTCGATTTCGCATTTGCGTCTATGCTCTTGTGCTTCGTCCAGCTCCTTATCTTGCAATTCCTCGAGTTCCAATAATGATTTGATGTCCATCTCGCCAGTTGTCGCACCAAAATGACTCCAAAAGCTTGAATTCATCAGAGAACCCTTCATTGGTTGACAAGAAAGTAGTTGCTCATAGTCAGGTCAATACATTGTTGCATAAAAAGGCATTTTAAGGTTTCATAATTTGCAAGTAGTTAAGTGAGTTGATAGCTAAAAGAGAGAAATAGAAATGGAATTAATTAATTTAATTAAGATAACGCCATTATCAGTATGTGTTTGATCATGTTATTTAAACCCTTGTAATCTAGAAAAAAAGATTTAACAGATCTTGAAACAAATCAGAAAGCCCATGTATATAGAAATGTTGAACCCTGTGTTGAATGTGACATGACCTGGAATTTAGCGGTATCTAAAACCTACAGAGATTTAACAAATTTGGACACACAAAAACGAACAGATATAATCTATAATTCAGCAATTCAACAAAATTAACCAAAAAGATTACGAGGGGGAGCAGCGGATGGCGGTGAGCTGCAGAATTAGGGTTTCAGAAACTTTCCCCAACTTGGTGACAAGTGCAAAGACCGTGATCTGTCTAACACACACACCTCTTTATTAAAGCAAATATTCGCTCTCTCTGAGAAATGGAACCGAATATTTCGTTTCTTTGGATTCTCCACCAAATTTAGAGAGCTGGAACGGGAGGTGAGGGAAATGATTTTGATTCTTTTTATCCTTTTTCACATTTCAGCCTCTTATCAAATAAGAAAAATTTAATTAGTTCCTTTTTATCGGATTTCTTTTCTCCAGACCAAACGCTCCCTTATGGCCTTAATGACTACTTTATTAGGCTTGAGAAAGAAAATTCATTGATTCCTTTTTGTTTTTCTTTTTCCAATTTTCCGTTTAACATTTAGTTTAATATTTTTTCTCTAATAATAAATAATATCTAAAAAATCTAAATACACAGTTTTGATTAAACTATTTGTTGTATACATTTCGATATAAACTTTACTGAAAACCAACTTGTATCAAAAAATATAGTTTTTTTAACCTACGTTGGAATTTAATGTGGATTAAATTGTAATAAAAGTCCTTCAAGGGAAATGCTATTGTTAAATAAAAATGAAAAACAAAAAAAGCAATACAAGTTAAATTTGAATCCACTATCTCAAATAGCGATTTCAACTCTTTCCAATTTCAGCCCTTTGAATTCGTTATTTGAGACATCGTAGACCCTAGATTAATTAAAAGAAGAAACAAAGGCCCATGTGTGCAATGGGGTTTAGAAAAAACTCCATTTTTTACAACAACAAAAAAAATGCATGCCAATTCCCAAGACATAAAATTGCCTAGGGGTTGTATTGTAAGTTGTAACTCCAGCTTAACTATATAAAGAGAATTAAATACGGAGGCTAAGAATTTGGATTATTATAATTAGGTATGTACAAAAAAACGCTCTAGATACCTTGAATCCAGAACCAGACTGATTTAAATTTAAAAAATACATAAATAACCACCACTCAAAAGGCAAGTAATCTTATTCTATGTTCTTCTACTTAGGTGTGTGCTTGTTTGAGATTTATAAATCCTGTTTTCATGCTTCACAGCTATTGTAGGCAGGAAAAATCAAAGACACCAATGTGCTTCAATAATCCAACAGATTTCACCAATAAGATACAGACTATTCCAATCAAACGCACACAAACACTTTGGTACGAAATCCCTTGCAATATATATTTCACATCCAGGTTCATTATAAAGATGAATGTCGAACAAATCTTACCTATAGGCCTATCACATAACAGATAATAGGACAAATGGAAAGTATGAATAATTTCTTGATTTCTTGTATTAAGTA
Organism: Helianthus annuus; assembly: GCF_002127325.2. Taxonomy (NCBI): domain Eukaryota; kingdom Viridiplantae; phylum Streptophyta; class Magnoliopsida; order Asterales; family Asteraceae; genus Helianthus; species Helianthus annuus. Next base: position 97,070,829 of record NC_035441.2, read on the forward strand.
TCTTCAATCACATCCTTTAGCCATTATTAATATTCCTTTTGTTTTTTATTGTATTTGTATAGTTCTAATTATCTTGTATCTTTTCTCAAGTGACTAATGTTGGCATACATTCTTGAGTGTTTAACATGCAGAGGGTAAATTCATTAGGATCCGGATCATCATAAGTCATAACATAAAAACTAATTTTGTCTATAATGGCACAACATTAAGTGTGCCCTAACTGCGTCAGAATAAACCTTTTTAAAGATATCTAGCACATATAGCTTTGTGTTGATATGAGTGCAAGTGTCATGCTATCTTCCACCACACAAATTTAGAGACTAATTTCTTAAAAAATATTTTTTTATTATAACTTACATACCAAACTGCACATTAGATGCATTTCTAGCTTAAATTTAGTTAACCAATAATCATTGTACCTGTCTAGGTGGAGAAGGTTTATCAGTTTTAGCCATTAATTGTGATGAAGACTCCCCGAGATTTGTGATCCCGTTATGCTGCCTGCTATTGCTGATTATGCCACCACCTACACAGCCAACAGTTGCCTTGTGTCATGCCCCCTATAGTAATGACAAACACAAACTTAGCATAAATAAACAATTAATTAATAACTTTCTCCGAACCTATTGGTAGATTCTTGATGTCACGATTTTTCACTTCCTTTATCTGCTGCTGCATTGTACTGGACTGCCCTGGCACACCTAGTATTTCTTTGTCACAATTGTTACCGTCATATCTACCCTTCAAGCCATCACTTTCCAGTGCAGAAGTTCCATATTGACCAGCAGAAATCGTAACTCCAGCTGCTGCTGTTGACTCTGGAGGAGGCTTATCATTTTGACCAACAGAAATTGCAACTCCAGCTGCTATTGTTGACTCTGAAGGAATTGCAACTCCAGCTGCTACTGTTGAATCTGAAGGAGGCCTATCATGTTGACCAACAGAAACTACAACATTTCTAGGTGATTCATTAACTTTAAGGCGTTTCTTTTCTGGCTCCTTTGGTTCAACAATTACACGTTCCAAAATATTTCTGCTCTTAACAGCAAGGCGTTTCTTTTCTGGCTCCTTTGGTTCAACAATTACACGTTCCAAAATATTTCTGCTCTTAACAGCAAGGCGTTTCTTTTCTGGCTCCTTTGGTTCAACAACTACACGTTCCAAAATATTTCTGCTCTTAACAGCAATATTTTTCAAATTCATATCCTGGACATTCTTTTTTGAACTTGAAGCTACCTCCTTATCAGGTTTGCCAACTTTACTCTTTAACTCATTTTCACGAATTGCAATCAATTGCCGTAAATCTTGGAGTTTATTGCTGTTGATATGAATGTTTTGACCAAATTTAATTATGCTAGGGGGATTAGACTTTTTAAGATGACTTTTTGCCCCAACAAATGTGCTTCCACCGTTCTTGAATTTGGTTCCATTCACTCTGTTCACTGATGAGACAAATGTGCGACTGGTGGATAATTTTTTGGGACTCTTGGTGTTAATTTTGGAAGTTTGTTGCACCATCTGTGACCGTGAAGTCACCATTGAGGTAGGAAACTTTCTATTCTCCACAGTGCCACATGTCATCTCATCAGATTCCATCGTGCTTCCCTTCTTGCATTCTTCGGAGTCGCTACCACTGTCATCATCTGAGAAACTAATCACGAATGGTACTCGATTCTTCTCCGTACCTTTACGTTTGTTTGGATGCACGGTTCTTGAAGCTACAGCAGGATTATGAATCGGCGCAGATACCCCTATTAAGTATGCAGAAAACATTAAAACAGGCGCCCCTATTTATCAGCATTTTCACTGAAAATGTAACTTTCAACAAACATGTGAGGTAAAAAGAGTGTAAAACCATCATATTTGACTTGATAACATTGCTTCAAGAAGCCTATGAGTCCATGCCTACTACTTGCACCGTTGAAAGTTATGTCATTATGAAAATTTTATGAACGGAAGTGCTAAGAAAGGTATTGAGTAGTGTTTAATTTTAAAACATGTTTTGATTCAAAATAGATATGAACAGGGTCATAGATTATATGCACGTATTACTTAGCACATAGCACAAGAATCTTCATAAAATTAGAAATTACTAGTAAAGATGAAGGTAAAAGTCGTATGTCTATTTTCCGTACAAGTTTGATTATTGTTTACGCATGTCTATTTTCCGTACAAGTTTGATTATCGTTTACGTGGTCCATTGGCTTTTCTAATGACCGTAAATAGAAACTTTTGCCAAACTGATTAGCTTTTTCCTCTTATATCTTCTTTTAAATAGTATTAAAAGCTCACAAAAAGTACTATTCATTTCAAGTAATCTTTTATATCTCCTTTTAAATAGTATTATTCATTTATGTGTTTCTTCGTGTCTAACCTGAATTTGTGTGAGTGCATATGGCATGTCTTACGAAAGATCAATGACCATGTTAGAATAGCCTAAAAATGAGTCTGTTTTATAGACTTTTTAAAGAAACCGATTTTAGATGACTAGTCCAACCTACCCTTCTCAACAACACTCGTACCCTTGTTCAATGGAGCTGCTGGAACAATGGTTCCAACAGTGAACCGAGAACCTGCAAATTCCTGAAAGAAACTCATTGTATTAGCATCAGAAAGAAAAATGAAAGTTCCACTCACAATAAGGTTTCCCAATACAGAACAATTGAAATGGTTATAAATTTATTACATCCGCGCCTATAACGAGAAATGCACCAAACGTATGACGTGAAAAAAAGATCAATAAGGACTATAAATCCTTCAACATATATATTAACAACCGACCAATAATACCACATATGCATCATAGTTTCATATCCATAAGGACTTCAATACGAGTACCAAAATATAACCACAAATTAAGCGAAACAGCTGAAACATGCTATTGTAACACCAAAATTATTAAAATAAGATAGTCCTAAATACATCTAGGTAAACAATGTTCTTATAAATCTAACTAAAATGTTACAAAACTGCTTGATTAAGCTTCTTATAAACCTATATAAACCTAAAACAGCTGTTATATATGCAAAACACAAATAAAAATAAACAGGTAAAACCCTAACCAACTTAAAACCCTAAACAAAACAATCAAAACACTGTCAAACATATACACAACCACAATTCCTACAAGACGAACACAGCCACGGTTTTATACTTTCACACAAACCCTACGATGAATTCCGCCATTGTTACTGATAAAATCGCGTTAAATAAACACATTTACAACGACCGATTCAACACAAATCGAATAATAAACATATAGATACAGAAATTGAGTAAAATAGGCTAGGGTTTTACAGACGTACGTCGTTTTCCGACGCAGAAAGTTCGCCTTCTTCTCTTGTTTTCGATGAATTGGCGATCGTCTTTGCATCGGTAGCGTGATTAGATGTCGCCGGAGGAGGTGGAATCACAGTGGGGGTTTCCTCCATGAATCAATTGCTGGTTGAAATGTATGCAATTGACGGTTGTTTGTACGGCCACACACCAGGGTCGTGATTCATGGACCGTATATACTGTTTACGTTCGGTATTTTTCTTTGAGAATTAAAACCGGGTAAGTTTTTAGGACAGAACTGAACCGGCTGGTCAGACTAGAGACCCTAGGCTCGGGCGGCCCTATTCAGGATATCATAATCGTGTTGAGGGTGGCTGACCGGTGACCGATAATGGGGGTTGAGCCATAGAACCAGGGGTTGAAGCGGAAATCTATTATAACCAGTTTTGGAACCGATATAACACGTAGGTTTTCAAGTGGTTTATATTCCTTGTCTTGAAACCGATTAAACTCAACCAAAACCAGAGTACATTGATCAATAAAACCGACAAAACTTGAACCGGTTTTGACTAACCCGGACTAATTTATGGTTTGAACCTGATTTGTACACGTGTATAATTGCATATACTATTTACTAGTAATTTTGTACTTTATTTAAATAAATTATATGTTAAATTGTTTTCTAATTTATTAAGAAAGAATTTTAATCCCTTTAATGGTTTGGTCTCAGATATTTACGTTATAAACAAAAGTATATATTTATAAGACTATCTCCAATGCAAATGGCGCCCTTAGTTGCCTAATCAGTTGCCCCATCATATCTTTAAAAATCCTTACAAATCATTAAAAACCACCAATTTCATCTTCAACCATACAAACATCCTTACATATCCTTACATTTTCCACATCATCACCTATTTTTTATTTAAGTTTACCCATTTTTTTAAGTTCACTTACTTAAATTATTAAAATATATTCAAATAAATTAAATGATTAGATAATTAAGATAAATAATTTAAGTAAAATAAAAAAAAAAAACATAAAAACATAGAAATTGCATTACCTAAAAACAAAAGTAAACTAGATTTAAAAACAAACATTTTAAAAATAAACATAAACTACTCTCGATCAATCCATGTTATACTTTGCCTCAATCCTAGCACACTCAGTGTCATGTCGGGCTTTTTGAACCGGGTCCATGTCGGCAATCGGGATGTAAAGTATTTTTTTTCTCTTTAAATTCCAAGTAGTCTGTCATATGAACTCTCCAATCACCAATCGCTTGTTGCTTAAGAGACAGAGTTTCGTTTAACCGGTCAAGTAGTTCTTCTTTCTTTTCTTGGTAAGAAGATCATGCCTTGGCATTCCTCTTAACCTGGTCCTTTTCCTTTGCTTTGCCTCTCCCGGTTGGCATTTATGTTGGTTCAACCTCAACATGAACAACATTTTCATCATCATCATCATACACATGGACATCATCACCTAGTAAGATGCCATAATCCTCCACCGACAACGATGTATCGGCGTTAAGGTCGAAGGCCATGGTATGAGCATTGGAAGGAGTACCAACCGGGGTGTATTCACTAGTGCTCGTTGTCTTTGTGCGTTTGGGCGGCTGAGCACCGTATACCTTGATTGGTCCGGACCATTTTTTGTGGTCCTGCACAACCCTCCAAACATGCTCATATTGAAATTGTTGTCCAGTGGGGTTATTCTTTCTATCAGCAACATATTCTTCTCTAACTGCCCACAACAACATTTCGTCTGACATACCACTCTTTGTATTGTTTTTGTTGCGTATGTACAGGTCGTTGAACCTGGTCACCTTGCTTTTAAACATGTGCCAATGTGACCTCAAGTTATGGGCGGTCCTCTCTTAGGAAACTTGAGGGCTTCTCAAGAAAATTTCTAAAACTCGTCCCCAAAATACACCCTCCCTTTGACTATTTCCGAAAACCAGGTCTTCAGAAACGTGCACGTAGGCCTTGGCAAGCAGAACCTCTTCTTCCAAGGTCCATTTGATGTGTCTCACTTCAGAAGATGATTCCACAATTTTTGTGTTTTTTTTTTTTGTTTTTTGCGTTTTCTTTTGGGTGGATGGAGTAGCCTCAACACTAAAGATTTGAGGCTCCACAAATGATGTTTCAGTGCTCGGAATAGCAGGACTCTGACATTGTTGTTGCTGCATTTGTTGTTGTAACTACTGAAACATCATTTGTTGTTGGAACTGCTGAAACATCATTTGTTGTTTAAACACTCCAGAATTTTGGTCAAACTGTTGAGAACCAAAATTTGGTAATGGTTGTGTCACAACCCCTGATCCCACCCTGAGAGCGGGAGCCGTGAGCCAGTTTTGGTGGTATCCTGTTTGTCTAATTTAGCAGCGAAATTTACATCAGGATCGTAGTTAGGAAATATTTTATCAGAGTAAAATACCGCATTTTCATAATATTAAACACATGGGTAAAACCCAAGTTTTCAGTATACACATTTTCATAGGAATACATCCTATCTTTATTTAAGAAAAAATCTATTTCTTTTAGGTAACTTTATTGCCACTTTTCCAAGCATTCAGTGCTGTCCAGCTGGCTTCTATTTGGCTTTCACATATTGTTACCTGAAACGCGTTTTAAAAACATTTTGTCAGTGGGAAATATTGGTGAGTGAATCCCAGTTTAATCAAGTTTTTAATAAAAACCATAGTACAGTATTGAGGGCGCATCCGCAATTACATTTGTTTCCAAGTCATATCAATTACCACCACACGGTACTGTCATTCCGACTTATGGTCATGTTACTCCTCGCAAGGTAGTAACAAATTTTGTATACAAAACCCCAAATTTACCGACTGTAATTGTATCCTTACAAATACTCAGTAACTTCTTAATGTATAATTAATTAAGTGAGGTTTTGTAAAAACAGTTTGCAAAAAGGAGATTACTCACATTGCTGTCTTAGATTATCTGTAAGGGTTTCCTGGTGACAATCTATAAATTACATAAATGCACACGTGTTAGTATAATAACCCATTTTAACATTAGTAATACCCTCCTCGAGACGGCATTCCAACGACTACGTCGGGCAGAACCACGACAGCCGTTACGGAACCCTGGATCAATCGGGCAGAGTATCTAATACGTCTCCAGGGGTTATGATACTTACATCGGAGCAGAACCTCGCTATTTAGGGGGGTATTATACCCGAGTATAATGCCTACTATTCAGAATTTTGAGATTGAGAATGAAAATGAACGAGCAGACTGAAGATCCGATGCCCTCTACTTATAGGGCTGATTTTCGACTTTCACGCGGCCCGCGTAAATGTAAGCATAGGCTTACGCGGCCCGCGTCAACGCTGGTCAACAGCGTAGCTTGTCCGGGTCATCCAATAGGTTCAACACGCAGGGGACACGTGTCAGCACAGGGTTCTGCCGCGTTCTTGATCTCTCGCGGCCCGCGTAAGCTTAAGGGGTGGCTTACGCGGCCCGCCTAAATCCCAAAAATCAATTTTTTATTATTTTTATTAATATTTAAGGTATCCGGGGCCCGTTTTCACGTATGGGTGTATTTTATGACATATTGGGATATTTTAAATATTTTTAGGGTGTCAGAAAACTTATAAGGGCGTCGGTTTACGTTAGGGTTGTTATATCCTCCCCACCTTGTTTTAGAGCTTATCCTCGAGGTCTACTGGAACAAGTGTGGATATTTTCTTAGCATTTCTGATTCGAGTTCCCATGTATACTCAGGTCCTCTTTTGGAGTCCCACTTCACTTTGACCAGAACTAATCTCTTGTGTTTGAGATTCTTAACCTTCATGTCTTCAATTTGTAGAGGCCTTTCTACAAATTCGAGTTGCTCATTTACCTCTATATCCTTAAGAGGTACTACGAATGATTCATCAGCTAAGCATTTCTTGAGATTTGATACATGAAATACATCATGTATTCCTGCCATTTCTTCTAGCAGTTGTAGCTGATAAGCTACAGGTCCTATTCTTCTAATAATCTCAAGAGGTCCAACATACCTGGGACTTAGCTTTCCCCGTTTGATGAATCTTACCACTCCTTTCCAGGGAGAGCCTTTTAATAATACTTTATCTCCTACTTGAAATTCCAATGGTTTACGTCGGTTATCAGCGTAGCTCTTCTGTCGATCACATGCAGCTTTCAGTCGTTCCTTGACTTGAATAATCTTGTCGGTTGTTTCTTGTACTATCTCAGGTCCAGATAATTGCTTTTTCCCAATTTCTGCCCAACAGACTGGGGTTCGTCACTTTCGTCCATAAAGTGCTTCGAATGGTGCAGCATTGATACTTGTGTGATAACTGTTATTATAAGAAAATTCTATTAAAGGTAAGTGATCATCCCAATTACCCCCGAAATCAATTACACAAGCTCTAAGCATATCTTCCATTGTGTGGATTGTCCTTTCGCTTTGTCCGTCCGTTTGAGGATGATAAGCTGTGCTTAGATTCAACTTGGTTCCCATTGCTTTTTGGAAACTTGCCCAAAAATGAGAGGTAAAACGGTTATCCCTATCAGAAACAATTGATAAAGGAATTCCATGTAATGAAACTATTTCATTTACATACAATTTGGCTAATTGTTCCATATTGAAAGTTTCCTTCATTGGTAGGAAATGAGATGACTTGGTTAGGCTGTCTACAATCACCCAGATTGTATCATTACTTTTTCTTGTTTTGGGTAATTTGGTAACAAAATCCATTGTTATCAATTCTCATTTCCACACTGGCATTTCTAGCTGTTGCAGTAATCCTGAGGGTTTCTGGTGTTCAACTTTGACTTGGGAACACGTCAAATACTTAGAAATGTAAGCTGATATATCCCTTTTCATTCCTATACACCAGAAATTTTTCCTTAAATCCTAGTACATCTTATCACTTCTTGGATGCATCGTATATTTAGACTTATGAACTTCTTCTAATATACGATGACGCAGGTTTCCTAATTTAGGTATCCATATTCTCTTCTTATGGAATCTCCAAATTCCATCTGTTCCTTGTTCTAATTCCTTAATCATTCCTTTTAATTTTTCAGTATCATCCTTGATTACTGATTCTTGGGTTTTTCTAATCTGATCATTTAAATCTACTTGTAGATTTAATTTAAGAGAACGTACTCTTTTTGTTTTTTCGTGATACTTTCGACTCAAAGCATCTGCCACTACATTGGCTTTTCCTGCATGATACTGGATATCACAATCATAATCACTAAGAATCTCCATCCAGCGTCTTTGTCTCATGTTTAGCTCTTTTTGCCCGAAAACATACCTTAAACTCTTATGATCTGTGAATATGGTAAACTTACAACCATAAAGGTAATGTCTCCAAATCTTAAGGGCAAAAATTATGGCTCCTAATTCTAGATCATGGCTTGAATAATTCTCTTCATGATTCTTAAGTTGTCTAGATGCGTAAGCTATCACCTTTTGACGTTGCATCAATACACATCCATAACCTAACTTAGAAGCATCACAAAAGACTGCAAAATCTTCAGTTCCTTCTAGTAACGCTAGTATGGGTGTATGGGTTAGTCTTTGCTTAAGAATTCTAAAGGCTTCTTCCTGTTTTGGTCCCCATTCAAACTTAACAGATTTACAGGTTAACTTAGTTAAGGGAATGGCTATTCTAGAAAAATCTCGAATAAATCTTCTATAATAACCGGCCAATCCTAAGAAACTTCTAACCTCAGTTGGTAACTCAGGGGTTTTCCATTTGGTAATTACATCGATCTTTGTTGGATCCACATGAATTCCTTCATGATCGACTAAGTGTCCAAGAAACTGTACTTGTTTTAACCAAAACTCGCACTTTGAAAACTTAGCGTAAAGCTTTTCCTTTCTTAATAGACTTAAAAGTGCATGCAAATGCTTTGCATGATCCTCTTTACTCTTAGAGTAAATTAGAATATCATCAATAAAAATAATTATGAATTTATCCAAATATGGCTTACATATTTGGTTCATCATGTCCATAAATGCAGATGGGGCATTGGTTAAACCAAATGGCATGACAGTAAATTCATAATGGCCATACCTTGTTCTAAAAGCAGTTTTAGAAATGTCCTCTTCCTGTACCTTTAGTTGATGATATCCTGATCTTAAATCGATTTTAGAGAAAAATTGAGCTCCTTGCAGTTGATCGAACATATCATCGATTCTTGGTAATGGGTACCGATTCTTAATCGTGACATTGTTCAATTCACGGTAGTCAATGCACATACGCATTGATCCGTCCTTCTTTTTGACAAACAGTATCGGTGCTCCCCATGGCGATGAGCTTGGATGTATAAATCCTTTCTCCAACAATTCGTCTAACTGTTTCTTTAGCTCTTGCATTTCGGCAGGTGCCAAACAGTAAGGTGCTTTGGCAATCGGTGCTGTCCCTGGTAGTAGGTGGATTCTGAATTCAACTTCCCTGTCTGGCGGTAGTCCTGGCAATTCTTCTGGAAAAACATCTGAAAACTGGGACACGACTGGGATGTCTTTTAGTTCTTTTCCTTCAGTGATTATAGAAATCAAATACACTATAGACCCTTTTCTTATACAACTTGCAGTTTTCATCACGGAGATGAATTTAGTGGATCTAGATGGTTTATCTCCCTTAATTGTGATCTTTTCACCTCTTGGCGATTTTACTTAAATTGACTTTTGGTCACATAAAATATTAGCTTTATTGGTTGTTAACGAATCCATTCCTAACACGACATCAAATCCTGCCAGATTCATTGGGTAAAGGTTTGCAATAAATTTTTGATTAAAGATTTCTATTCTTGCTCCCTGTAAGATTAAATCTTAACGATTTCTCCATTTGCTGTCTCTACTAGACATTCTTGTGGTAGTTTAGTTAATGATTGATTTAGAAGTTTGCAAAACGAAGTATTAATAAAACTTTGGTTTGCACCAGAGTCAAATAATACTTTAGCAAAAATATCATTAACTTAAAACGTACCAGCTATGACGCCCGGAATCATCTTGGCTTCATCTGCAGTTAGAACAAATGCTCTAGCATTTTTAGTGTTCTTGTTGTTTGCAGGTGGAGCTAACTTCGGACAGTTTGGCTTGATATGACCTTTTTCTCCACAGTTGAAGCACAATCCATTAGTTGGTTTCCTTCGGCAGGTTTCTTCCTTGTGTCCTGGTACTTTGTAGAAATTGCAGTAAGTGGAGCGTTTTCCTGAATGCTTCTTTCTGCATGTTCTGCAGTATGGTGCAGAGGTAGAACCTACATTCCTACGGTTGGAATTCCCAGAACGGAATTCTTGAGTAAGCCTTTGAGATAGGTTTCTCCTCTGGTCTTCTTCTCTAGTACGGATTAATTCATCTGTCAAGGTATTCGCTAGTTCTACAGCTTCTTCTATGGTTTGGGGTCTAGCTGCCTTGACTACATGCCTAATCTCTCCAATTAATCCCCAGATGTAACGGGAGATTAATACCGGTTCAGGTGATGCAAGGGTTGGCACTATTCTAGCATATTCAAAGAATGTAGTAGTGTACCCCTTACTATCTGCTCCTTTTCATTGGGAGGGCAGAATTTCCTTTCTACCATATTTCTGAACTCCTTCCATTCCATGTTATATACCCTATCACTTCCTCTTGACTGGAGGATAGTGTTCCACCATTCTAAGGCTGAGTTCTTAAACAGATTAGAAGCAAACATTATCTTGTCTTCTTCTGCACACTTGCTTATTTTTAGAACGGCCTCAGTCTTCTCTATCCAGCGTAGAGCTGCAATGGGTCCTTCATTGCCCGAGAATTCTATTGGTTTGCAGGACCAGAATTCTTTATAAGAACAACCATATAACATGGTTCTTCTTCTTTTGGGAATGGGCACTTGAAGAACGGGTCCATTGTTCACGCTGTGTTCTGGTTCAGTTGGTCGCTTACTGCTATGCTTACTTTTATTTTCGGCTTCCTTAACATTTTGGATAATAAATGGCATCGCATCTATGATTCCTTGTGCCACTATATGTTGGATGACACTATTATCCACATGGTTTCCATTGTTATTGTTGTTCGGATTCTCGTTATTCAGATTATTGTTATTCGAGTGGTTATCATTCTAATTCACTTCGTTGTCCATCTGAATTTTAAACATTTACCACATATTAATATCACCAATAATAATTGAATATAGCCAATCACATGTCACACACTTTTGGTCAAAAGCGTCGAGCATTGCGACTTTACTCTATTCATATAGTATGCATCTATTACACACCAGTACTGACATAAAAATTACAATACCGACTGAAATTTAAAAATTAAACCACTAGTAATAGGCATCCGTAGTTTTTTTTTTCAAACACATATATTATATATTATTTTATTATTATTATTATAACCTTCTCCACTATCAATTCAAGGATATGGATTCATCCAAAAATCCATATTGCGTTCGTCGTATTTCCATACAAGACGCTCTCCCACCTGTCTCATTCTCTCACTGCTTTCTAAAATTTCCTCACCGAAAGTCCTAAGTTCTTGTACATTGTCTGCACTCATTGGGGGTGCAGGTTCTAGGACTGGGTTCGGAATCTGAGGTGTGGGTTCCTGGTACTGGGCCTGGTATGGGTAAGTGTAACAACTGTCACTAAAATCCATAATTAGGATGGTAATTAGCTATTAAGAAAACCCTAATTGAGAAACCCAAGTAATTCTGCACTAACCCTAAAATTTCCAGAACAATCAGAATCAGGGCCCCTAAAACTCAGGGGGGGATAAACCCTAGCCAACGATTATCTTCATAACTCTCTATCAAAATCGAATTTTATGAAACTGTCAACACAGCAAGCCTAGTTACACACGTAGCTACCCTATGAACATAGGTTACCACTCGCGTAGCGCGACGCCCATGGGGGGTACCCCTCGCTCTACGCGACGGTGTCAAATTTCATGTATAAATAGAGGAGTCTGGGACTTGAATTCTGTCTTTGAAACGACGTAAAAACTCGCTGTGTACGTCAAGTTATAGCAGAAACAATACAACAAACACACACGGGTCTCGAATTGCTGCCGCAATCAGGATAATAACTCGATCGCTATTACGATTCAACGTCCGATCGATTATAACTATCCAACGATAGTCCAGATGCTGCTCAATTGAGCTTGTACTTTGATTATTCGTCGTGATTTCGACTTGAATATTAGAATGCTGTTCGAATTCGGACTATGCTCTGTTATTCGTTGTGAATCCGATTGAATTATCGAGTATTGCACTAATTAATCGTTGTGAAGGTTTAATCTCGTGAATTGACGTAATTGTTGTATTAGTTACTAACCTGTGTGTGTGCATTGTGTTAAATTAGGTTTAATCAAGGCTAATCAGTAGGCTTATACCTTGCCCGTTAAATCTGCAATGTGAGTCATTCCCCTTTTACAAACTCTTTTCTCACAGTTTGTGAGTCATTCCTCTTTTATAAACTCTTTTCTCACAGTTTGTGAGTCATTCTTCTTTTTAAATTGTTTTCTCACCGTTTGTGAGTAAGTATTACAATACCTCAAATTATTTTCAAAGTGTTATAATTACAGGGATTAAGTCGTGGTTATCTTAACCGCTGGTTAGTGGGGTATTGTGCACATTACTAATTTCTCATGGTTAGGCAATAAGCCCTAACATGGGTTAGGCTAATAAGACCTAACAGTGACAAAACGTCACTAATTGGGTGACTGGACCCAATAGTGGTATGACCATCGTCACACGGGTGGCAAGACCAGATATTAATTAAGATACTGCCATAGTAATCGCTCTTATGCTGTAATTTATAACTATGTGTCATTTTATCAAAATGAATGATTCACTCAGTATTTCCCCGCTGACAAAACCTTTTTACAACATGTTTCAGGTGACCTACTGAATTAAGTACACGTGCTATGGAGCACTATCAAGCTTGAAGTGGTGGCTCAAATAAAATAAATAAACATGTTTGTAAAATAATGAAATTATGATATTTACGGGGTTTATCCGAAATGTAAATAAATAATACTCGGGCAAAAATTTTCAAGTTTAAAACGATCCTGTTAAGACTTCCGCTATAAAAATAAATACCACGGGATTTTCTGTCCCGCGGCTCCCGAAACGGGTTAAACCGGGTCGGGGGCCGTGACAGAAAAAGGTGGTATCAGAGCCACTGATCAAGCCACTGCTTTAAGCCTATAAGTGTTGTGATAATAATACTTAAGCTTAAATAAAAAGAGTTAGGAGATTTCTATTAAATGGTAGCACAGCTGATAGCAGTTAGACTTGAACATAAGAAAAGATGCCTTAGTATAAGCTAAGTCACTGGTTTACACAATTAGGTGTTATGATAATACCTAAGTGAAACGGAGAATTAGAAACTTAATATTATCTGATAGCACTCCGGATGGTATTTAGACTTGAACTTAAGAATTTTGCCTTAAAATAAACTTTAAGGTAAATTACTTATATAAGTATAATGGATACTGGTATGACGGTTAGCAGGCAATAGCACTTAATTGCTATTTATTCTTGCTTACTGATATTATTTGGTCTAGAATAAGATATGTTATGGGAATACAAATTTTCTTGATTCTGGATAAAAGCCCTAATGAAAGAGGCACTTTTTGAAAAGATACTATTTATGGGAAATAGAAAATTTTCTCCGGCAAAACTGGGTCTAGAGTAGCAGACTCTCCAGCTTGTCCGGACATATTGAGATTACCGCTCCGGCGCGAACCGGATAAGACGGGGTAAAGGATATGTCAAATCAGTGACAAGATTTCCCTAAATAGTATCATGACCAAATACCTGAGTGGTTCTTGGAAATATGAATCTGTTAAATACATTGACCTGATAAATGGTATGTTTATTTCAGCATGTGAAATATGTGATTATATAGATAGGTATATCTATAAGGAAATTCCAAAAACATAAGAATTGACAAATTGAAATAAAACACAAGCATCCGTGTCTAGAATTCTTTATCAGGAATCTCTTTTCCAATATCAAACATTATTTTGTTTGATCATTTACCTCGTAACTCATACAATGAGAACCCTTTAAAGATGGGATATCGTCGAAAGTATAAAAATTTACAATACACAAGTAAGAAACATATAAAGTTGTGCTAATGCACAAGAAAACACATGAAACTTAAAATATACGTCCACAGACGTTGAAATATATCACACACGACTTTCCAAGGCAAGACCTTTGAAAAGTATAAATTAAGCACGATGACACCAATACTAATTCTGTCAGTAGAAAACTACTAATCAAAAAGAAGCACTTTGCCACGTGATCATATAAACGATCTACATTTTGCTGAGGTACATTGGAACAAGATTTCACAATCATTGGTGCACAGTCTAAACTAAGTCATAATTATTATCACTGAAAAAGGAGTCACATACCTTTGCAAATTCCCTATTCCATTTCAGTTCATTCGACATTCCTTGATAATGGCACTTAACAACGGTTATCACACAAAATTTCAGATAAAAGTTCTTATATTCCCTTCGTAGCAATTCCGACTTCTGCCTATAATAAGTTGACTTTCGTGTTCTTGTAATGGTCATCATACCATAAAGAATTCTTTCATAATAGCAAATAGTGATCTATCTCGTTTCTTGGTAAATCCATACACTATTTGTTGTGCATGTGGTTCATATGAGTTATAAGACCCTAGGAAGGCTTCATTCCAAATTATTGTTTTATCCAACCTCAAATATCATTTCATTATACTTGATCTTTGCATTACCGCGTTTTGCAAAATGATTACTCTTTGATATTTGATCGATAAATTTTTCCTTTGAAAAACTCGATTTCCTTTTAATGGTATACATGGTTTTGTTGTAACCATGTCAGAACTTTCTTGAACTCATTTTGTTTACACCAAAGTTCAATTGTTTGAACTTGCTCGCATTTTCGTATTCAATTCAAAATCCCATATGATGGATTGAAGCCATCATATTCAAAATAGTCCCAACAAGCACTTCAATTCTCTTGAACCATAGCATGCTTGTTTAGTCTTCGAATTCATCACATCATTTCTTTGATTACGATCACCTTGTGGTGACATTCTTCACAAAATTTAAAAATTGCGCTAATCTCGTTTAAATTATTTATTTTTGGTGAATATTTGTAATAAAATATTAATAATAGTAGGTATTAATAGTATTTTTAGGTATTAAGGTTATTATCAAGACAGGTATTGGATAGCGTAGCCTTAGTTAGGCATGGACTGATCACCTATGCTTAAACAAGACAGCACTAACCAATATCCAACAATGATAATAACTATTTAATATATATAAATTAAGTCATCATACTTATTTAGTAAATTTCAATTATATATATATAAATATTTTATATTATATATATAGATATATATATACTTTGTACTGTAAAGAGAAGATATATTTTCATAGAACAATTAAAGGGACGAATAAAATTATCTAAATAATTGTCTAAGTATTCATGAACAAGACATATTATAAATAAATGTTCATCTTATAGAAATATTCTTTTATAAAATATATATATTAAAATATCAAATGTTATTTACACAAACCAATATTTAAGTATGCTTGATATTAAAATAAACATTTATTATCTTACTTTTATGATTTAAAATACCTCATTATAAAATCTTATAGTTAAACACACTTGATTTTAAAAAAATGGTAATCGTAAGTTCTAGAATATTGGGTAAACATATATCATTATTTTGTCACAATTTACCACGGGTTTTGATATTTTAAACCTATCTATATTTATTTATTATTCTACTTTATGATAACATAAAAGGAAAAGGTATTTAATAAATCAAAATATCACCTATCCTTAAATAAAACATTTTGATTAAAATCATCTGAATACAATTATGTATTAAGACAAAAATACACTTGTCTTCTCATGTATTCTTACAAATCACCCATCTCAGCACATTGATTTTCTCATATCATAATTCAATATTTGACGAATCATTTTCATGTTTCCATTTCATTTTGAACCTGTCAATCTTAAGTCTTCCTTAGGTACCAATCAAAGTAAGTTTTCTTCTGACAAAGAAATTTTATTAATTCCAAAAAGTTCTTCACATTCATTCTAAAAATCTATACATCATATATCTTCTGGCTTAAACATAATCACCTTGGAAACTATATCATTTCATCGGAATGTCTCATCTTTTGAAATATCCAGATTCGCTTCCTTGAAACTCTCAATTTCGAAAACAGTGAATTTATTCGGTCATCATTATTAAATTCTTTCAATCATTACAAACACTTTGTAGCGTCCGAATAGATTTGTAGCATGTGCTAAACCCTATTCATACGCCATTCGTTTGATTTGTCATATTCTTGGTACAATTATGTACTCAGATTATGATACACTAAACTCTATTGTCCAGTACCATTTAAGTAAACGATATTGATTTTCGGATAATCATTAACAAATCATTTTCCATACTTCCATTCACAAATAAGATATTTATCAATTCAGAACCTTCCTTAATTGATCAAAGAAAATTCATTTCGGATATTGAATCCAATTGTACCTATAAGTCATTTTTATTTTCAAAATTCATACCCTCAAAATATCCTTTGATTCCATTCCACGATACATTGTTTCTCTTAATTAGAAGAAGAAACACAACCCAAGAAAATATCATAATCCAAATCTCGAGGACGAGATTTTTATTAAGGTGGGGAGGATGTAACAACTGTCACTAAAATCCATAATTAGGAAGGTAATTAGCTATTAAGAAAACCCTAATTGAGAAACCCAAGTAACTCTGCACTAACCCTAAAATTTCCAGAACAATCAGAATCAGGATCAGGGCCCCTAAAACTCAGGGGGGGATAAACCCTAGCCAACGATTATCTTCATAACTCTCTATCAAAATCGAATTTTATGAAACTGTCAACACAGCAAGCCTAGTTACACACGTAGCTACCCTATGAACATAGGTTACCACTCGCGTAGCGCGACGCCCATGGGGGGTACCCCTCGCGCTACGCGACGGTGTCAAATTTCATGTATAAATAGAGGAGTCTGGGACTTGAATTCTGTCTTTGAAACGACGTAAAAACTCGCTGTGTACGTCAAGTTATAGCAGAAACAATACAACAAACACACACGGGTCTCGAATTGCTGCCGCAATCAGGATAATAACTTGATCGCTATTACGATTCAACGTCCGATCGATTATAACTATCCAACGATAGTCCAGATGCTGCTCAATTGAGCTTGTACTTTGATTATTCGTCGTGATTTCGACTTGAATATTAGAATGCTGTTCGAATTCGGACTATGCTCTGTTATTCGTTGTGAATCCAATTGAATTATCGAGTATTGCACTAATTAATCGTTGTGAAGGTTTAATCTCGTGAATTGACGTAATTGCTGTATTAGTTACTAACCTGTGTGTGTGCATTATGTTAAATTAGGTTTAATCAAGGCTAATCAGTAGGCTTATACCTTGCCCGTTAAATCTGCAATGTGAGTCATTCCCCTTTTACAAACTCTTTTCTCACAGTTTGTGAGTCATTCCTCTTTTATAAACTCTTTTCTCACAGTTTGTGAGTCATTCTTCTTTTTAAATTGTTTTCTCACCGTTTGTGAGTAAGTATTACAATACCTCAAATTATTTTCAAAGTGTTATAATTACAGGGATTAAGTCGTGGTTATCTTAACCGCTGGTTAGTGGGGTATTGTGCACATTACTAATTTCTCACGGTTAGGCAATAAGCCCTAACATGGGTTAGGCTAATAAGACCTAACAGTGACAAAACGTCACTAATTGGGTGACTGGACCCAATAGTGGTATGACCATCGTCACACGGGTGGCAAGACCAGATATTAATTAAGATACTGCCATAGTAATCGCTCTTATGCTGTAATTTATAACTATGTGTCATTTTATCAAAATGAATAATTCACTCAGTATTTCCCCGCTGACAAAACCTTTTTACAACATGTTTCAGGTGACCTACTGAATTAAGTACACGTGCTACGGAGCACTATCAAGCTTGAAGTGGTGGCTCAAATAAAATAAATAAACATGTTTGTAAAATAATGAAATTATGATATTTACGGGGTTTATCCGAAATGTAAATAAATAATACTCGGGCAAAAATTTTCAAGTTTAAAACGATCCTGTTAAGACTTCCGCTATAAAAATAAATACCACGGGATTTTCTGTCCCGCGGCTCCCGAAACGGGTTAAACCGGGTCGGGGGCCGTGATAGTAAGGATTCTCTAATATCTCCCTAATGAATGCATCGTTATCATAATAGGGATCTAGAGGATCTATGTAACACCCCGTGTTTTCGAATGTCAAAGTCAAAGTCAAAGTCCAAGTCAACTTTGACTTTCTTTGACTGTAGATAGTCGATTTTGTGTTTTAGTTGTATTATGTGGAGTAAGTGTTGTAATCAGCAAGAACCGAAGTAATCGAATGTGTTTTAATGCGAACCGATCTACGACTGTGAATGATAGGAAGTAACAATGCGATAAAGTTAACCTAATCCGCAATCAAACCGATCTAACAATCAATCGAACTCGAGACTCGAATTACGCGAATTGTGGTATTATTATACATGTGTGTGTGCCTTATGTGTTACTTGTGCGTGCTTACTTTATGTTTGGTGTGGTATTCAAGCAAATCAATCGAAAATCGAATCGAAACTCGAAAAGCAATCGAACTCAATCGAAACCGACATCGAAACGTGACTTATAGAAGACTGTATGTTAGATATAGTGGTTGGGATTAAAAGTAATTTGACTAGGAACTCTATCGTATCCGTATCATCGTCCATCGAAATCGAAACGTCGAAAATCGTCGCAAAATACTCGAAGTGCGTGGCGGATCGAACAGGAAGCATCCTGATCGAACAGGCCAGCCGATCGGCTAGCATCTTGCCAGCAGATCGAGCAGCCCACTCGATCGGAGTTCCCAGCCGATCGGCTGCCACTTTCCTCTTTTGGAAGCCTATAAATAGGGCTGTCATTGTCATACTTTCCATTTTTGGAAAGCTCTGACCGAACCAGCCATCTTCTTCACCTTTTCTCAGATTTCTCTCAATACCGGTAAGTTTTCACTCTAATTCTTGTACGTTTTTTTATCATTACTTGATTCTACACCTTTCTATCTTTCAAAACTTGGATTTTAACCGTAAAATCATCAAGATCTGAGTGTTCTTGGGTGATGTCATCATGGTGTTCTTCAAGAACACCATGTTTTGGCCTCATTCCACTATGATTAGCTTAGATCTAACCGATTTCCACATAAACAAGTTAAGATCCTTCATAGATCTAAACATTTTCATGATGTGAAGGATTGAAAGAAGGATTTCCAACTTTCTTTCAACTCTTTTACACTCAATGCTTTCAAACCGGTAGAAACGGAGCTTGAACCGGCTAACTAATCATTCAAATACTTAAAAAAGTTCAAGACTCAGATTCTATAAACAAGGTTCACCGATTTCGGGTTAAACTCTAAAACCGACATCCCGAACCGTTCACCGGCCGGACTTGGGTGATTCCTGTCCGAGCCAAGGAAACAAGTAGGAACGGAGGTTATCATAGTTCAACACGTTGTCAAGTTACCTTGAAAGAATGACAAATAAACAAACAGCCAAGTGTTAGACGAAAGGCCGACCAGGTCAGAAATGTTGGCCGAACGGCTAGGCTGTTCGAACAGCCCAGCCGATCGGACACACCAGCCGATCGACCGGGCCAGCCGATCGGCTAGCACATGGCGTCCCACCCTTCCAAACCTTTGAAGTATAGTATTGACGAAGTAATGTTCGATCGAATGGGTCACTCGATTGGTAAACATTACTGTTCGGATCATGAGATACAATGCTTCAACACTTAATCGTTTTCACAACTCGTTCGTAGTAGGGAATGTCAGCCGATCGAACAGACTGTTCGATCGAGTGACATTCAGTGGAGGACCACTCCTGAAATTCCTAGTCGATCGAGTAAGCTAGCCGATCGAGTGAGCTAGCCAATCAAGCGAACCGCTCGATCGACCGACTTGAAAGGCAGGAACACTTCAGTGTTCTCAAATGCTGCAACGAAAACTTCAAAAGTTCAAATCCTCAAACACAAACACACCAGAGGAAGAAACAATCCACTCGAATGGTCCAGCCGATCGAGCCAACCGGCCGATCGAACAGGACTGTCCAATCGGATATACCAGCCGATCGAACAGGTCGTCCGATCGAACCTGTCGTTCGATCGACCAACCCATTCGATCCATCCATACTTGTTTACTTTTTAGCGTTACTTATCGTTATGCTATCGAACTATTCAGGCTAATCTTACTCTCAGCGCTCCCTTCAATCCACAACCCATCACTGTGAGTATACTCGATCCCTTTTTGCTTTTAGCATTTTTGGGTGTTACATACGTTACCTATCAAATCACAATCAAACACAAACTATTTGAACGCTGACCATTTGCATGTGCTACTTGACTAAATGAATGTTGTTTGTTATGTTTACACATGGAATGCTATCTACCTGCCTTAGCAACATAGTACTATAGTTTGGACTCAGCACCCGTTCACACGGGGGTTGTTAAGGACAATTACTTGCATGGATTACGGTGGTAATCATGTATTGCGAACCGTCTCGGACGGTCAACCCGCAGTCGTTGGTATTGATGGTCCCATGTCGATAATTAACATGCATCGTTTCCTCTGTGTACGTGCCTGGTTATGCGTAAACTATTCGAACTCTATATGCTATTATCAAACTTGTATGCTCACCTTTACATTATATGTATTGACTTTATTTTAACGTATGTGACAGGTGTTTAAGGTGTTAGCTTGCTAGGAAAACGAGGCAATAATAAAGCTTTAGAGCCCAACAAATAGTTTTCGGTAGAGGTCTACCTAGGGGTCTCTAGAAGCAAATAAACAATTGTCATGGAGCCGTTGGAGTTGTCCGATCCGGGGTCTATGGCATTAGCTGTCTGTAGATCTTGTCCGGATAAGTCTTAATGACTTCCAGCAATACTTTTATTCATTTGGTTTGTAATAATTAAATCTGAGTTGTCGGAACGGAATTTATTTGCCTAGTTGCTTCTATGATAACTTGTTTATTTATTTGGGATACGGTATGGGACGTATCATTAAACTGAATTTGTAATAATAGTTGTTGTGGAAACTTCTGGACAATCTGTTTCGCTCAGTGCCACGCCCCGATGATTCCGCCATCGGTTGGGGTGTGACAATCTAACCGTGGGTAGGCTCCTAGATTGGGCATGGGCAAATTTTCATGGATGGGGTAATGTTGCACATAGTCCCTGTTGTCGTCCCACCATGGGTCGTAATTTTGGTCTAGGGGATTTGGTGCAGGTACCCTAGGTATTTCTTCCGGATTAAAATCATGCATTTCTACTTGGTTTTCAGGGTTTTCTATTTCCATGGGTTGGTCAAGAATTGGTGGTTGTGGTTGGGGTGCTAACATTTGCTCCAGGTTTGGGTCAGTTGCAGTGGTTGCTAAAATATGGATATTGGCTATGCCTCTATTAAGCATATCCTGGGCATAAGCATCGTTTACTCTTTTGGCTGCGGCTAGTGCTCTCTGGTCTTGTAACTTTTTCATACGCTTTCTACGCTCATGTGCTCCCCTACTGAACCATCCCCTCTTTTTCTGAGGAAATGGCTCTTCAGATTGAGCCTTAAATATGAATATTCCTTCTTCCGTATCAGCAGAGTACCCTGAGAGGGCAGGCTGAGAAGAGGCACCTTCGCTTCTAGGCGAACCAGACAATTGACGGTACGCGTCAGATGGTCCTTGGTCGCTCATACTATAAACTAACAAATAGTCAGATAACACATAACAAGAAAATACAATTATACATGTATTCCCGTAATTTATTTCCTAACACTTTAAATTTTGGTGTCAGCAGAAAACTTCTGTGGCTGAATCAGTGGCTTAGCTCTGATACCACCTTCTGTCACAACCCCTGATCCCACCCTGGGAGCGGGAGCCGTGAGTCAGTTTCGGTGGTATCCTGTTTGTCTAATTTAGCAGCGGAATTTACATCAGGATCGTAGTTAGGAAATATTTTATCAGAGTAAAATACCACATTTTCATAATATTAAACACATGGGTAAAACCCAAGTTTTCAGTATACACATTTTCATAGGAATACATCCTATCTTTATTTAAGAAAAACATCTATTTCTTTTAGGTAACTTTACTACCACTTTTCCGAGCCTTCAGTGCTGTCCAGCTGGCTTCTATTTGGCTTTCACATATTGTTACCTGAAACGCGTTTTAAAAACATTTTGTCAGTGGGAAATACTGGTGAGTGAATCCCAGTTTAATCAAGTTTTTAATAAAAACCATAGTACAGTATTGAGGGCGCATCCGCAATTACATTTGTTTCCAAGTCATATCAATTACCACCACACGGTACTGTCATTCCGACTTATGGTCATGTTACTCCTCGCAAGGTAGTAACAAATTTTGTATACAAAACCCCAAATTTACCGACTGTAATTGTATCCTTACAAATACTCAATAACTTCTTAATGTATAATTAATTAAGTGAGGTTTTGTAAAAACAGTTTGCAAAAAGGAGATTACTCACATTGTTGTCTTAGATTATCTGTAAGGGTTTCCTGGTGACAATCTATAAATTACACAAATGCACGCGTGTTAGTATAATAACCCATTTTAACATTAGTAATACCCTCCCCGAGACGGCATTCCAACGACTACGTCGGGCAGAACCACGACAGCCATTACGGAACCCTGGATCAATCGGGCAGAGTATCTTATACGTCTCCAGGGGTTATGATACGTCTCCACAAATGATGTTTCAGTGCTCGGAATAGCAGGACTCTGACGTTGTTGTTGTTGCATTTGTTGTTGTAACTACTGAAACATCATTTGTTGTTGGAACTGCTGAAACATCATTTGTTGTTTAAACACTCCAGAATTTTGGTCAAACTGTTGAGAACCAAAATTTGGTAATGGTTGTGTCACAACCCCTGATCCCACCCTGAGAACGGGAGCCGTGAGCCAGTTTTGGTGGTATCTTGTTTGTCTAATTTAGCAGCGAAATTTACATCAGGATCGTAGTTAGGAAATATTTTATCAGAGTAAAATACCGCATTTTCATAATATTAAACACATGGGTAAAACCCAAGTTTTCAGTATGCACATTTTCATAGGAATACATCCTATCTTTATTTAAGAAAAAATCTATTTCTTTTAGGTAACTTTATTGCCACTTTTCCAAGCATTCAGTGCTGTCCAGCTGGCTTCTATTTGGCTTTCACATATTGTTACCTGAAACGCGTTTTAAAAACATTTTGTCAGTGGGAAATATTGGTGAGTGAATCCCAGTTTAATCAAGTTTTTAATAAAAACCATAGTACAGTATTGAGGGCGCATCCGCAATTACATTTGTTTCCAAGTCATATCAATTACCACCACACGGTACTGTTGTTCCAACTTATGGTCATGTTACTCCTCGCAAGGTAGTAACAAATTTTATATACAAAACCCCAAATTTACCGACTGTAATTGTATCCTTACAAATACTCAATAACTTCTTAACGTATAATTAATTAAGTGAGGTTTTGTAAAAACAGTTTGCAAAAAGGAGATTACTCGCATTGCTGTCTTAGATTATCTGTAAGGGTTTCCTGGTGACAATCTATAAATTACACAAATGCACGCGTGTTAGTATAATAACCCATTTTAACATTAGTAATACCCTCCTCGAGACGGCATTCCAACGACTACGTCGGGCAGAACCACGACAGCCGTTACAGAACCCTGGATCAATCGGGCAGAGTATCTAATACGTCTCCAGGGGTTATGATACTTACATCGGAGCAGAACCTCGCTATTTAGGGGGGTATTATACCCGAGTATAATGCCTACTATTCAGAATTTTGTGATTGAGAATGAAAATGAACGAGCAGACTGAAGATCCGATGCCCTCTACTTATAGGGCTGATTTTCGACTTCCACGCAGCCCGCGTAAATGTAAGCATAGGCTTACGCGGCCCGCGTCAACGCTGGTCAACAGCGTAGCTTGTCCGGGTCATCCAATAGGTTCAACACGCAGGGGACACGTGTCAGCACAGGGTTCTGCCGCGTTCTTGATCTCTTGCGGCCCGCGTAAGCTTAAGGGGTGGCTTACGCGGCCTGCCTAAACCCCAAAAATCATTTTTTTATTATTTTTATTAATATTTAAGGTATTCGGGGCCAATTTTCACGTATGGGGTGTATTATAGGACATATTGGGATATTTTAAATATTTTTAGGGTGTCAGAAAAATTATAAGGGTGTCGGTTTACGTTAGGGTTGTTATAGGTTGGCTTAGTTTTTTTTATGGAAACCCAAAGTTTGGAAGTGGTAAGTTTGGGTTTTTATCTGCACTACCTTGATTCAACAACTCAGTAAAGTTTAGGTTTTGGATTCATTTTTTTAAATAGATATAGGTGAAGAAATTTGGTGATAGTTGTTGAATGTTATGTGTTCTTTAGGTGATTCAATGGATAGTACTAAATATAAGGTAAATAGAGTTCAATGGGTTGGTAAGTAAATTAAATGTAGTAAATGAAGTTGGTTAATTAATTAAATAATATAAAATGTAAACTGAATTTACGGTGGTGATAGGAAGTAGGAAAATGAAAGAGAATCTGTTATCTTTTGTATGGGAAAGAGAATCTGCTAGCTTTTATGAAAATAGTAGTCTATTTAAACCTAAACCAATATTAAATGAAGTTAGTGTATTAATTCTGTTGAAAGAATGCATGAAAATAAATGAGGTTTTGATTTTAATTAAATGCAAGAATGGTACAATATTCAAAATAAGGCCACCGTAAGTTTTCTAAAAACTAGGAAGAAAGCCCGTGCGATGCACGACATGCATAATAGCTATTGTTTGTTCGTGGTAAGACGTCTGACACGGCCAAAGCATAACATGTAAGAGAATACGCCTACAAAGGGGCGTGCTTAAACTTTATTAAACCATGGGCCATAAATTGTTTCCTTGGCAAAACTTGCCGGCTAAAAAGAAGTGAAAAAAGATGTCTTCCAAGAAAAAAAAAATGAAACAGATGAAGGAAAAACGCATAAACTCTCGCACGCCTTCCTATCTTATTGGATAACAAATAGACCAAACTTTAACTAACGCATGCCACCGTCATCCCCAATCCCATCACCAGCCAACTGACTGCAGTGAAATAACGAAAAGAAAACTATTAAAAATGGTATACTATGTTTACGTATATATGCATCGAAAAGTAGTACGGGTTTTCATTACTAACACTAAGTGCAGACGGTATACCTTTCATGTGGGTCACTGTCAACTGTTTCTTCTGAATCCGAATCTACATAAGCAGGCCTGGGAAGGAAAAGCACGAAACATTTATGTAGACGGTTATCCAAAATAAATATGCACAATTACATTGTTTATGGAAATCAGTCAGTTATAGTTGAAAGTTTTTTTGTTGCCTTTCCATTTATAACGACACCAAGTTTATTTTTTTCAAAAGCCAACTTCTCCCCTTATATGTCTTTATACATTCGAAGTGATGCGTTACCAGGTTTTTTTATTCCTATTTTTTATCGGTTTTGATTTTTTATCTGTTACCTGATCCGCCCGTTTTGTAGTTATATCAAATGATCTAGTAGAATGAAACATAAAACTTTACAAGATAATATCTTAGGCCATGGGGTATGGGGCGGGGGTTTGGGCGTGGGTTGGGGGAAAACGCCCAAGGCACCACCCCGGGTGGGCTTGGGTTGGGGCGTGGCCCTTGGGGCTTGGCTTTCAAGCCGGGCGTGGGGCGGGGGGACATGCTAGCTGGCTTGCTCTTATTAGCTTGCTCTTTTTGTATTATTTTTTTAACAATCTGCCACACCCAACCCAAGCCCAACCCACGCCCCGCCATACCCCGAGGACACGTAACCAGGCGGTGCGGGGGCTCCCATTCCACGTGTCAACAAATGGCCCAACCCAAGCCCCACCATACCCCATGGTCTTATATTAACCTCCTTAACAAGCATGCCGAAAGAAAGAGAGATATAACAAAACCAAACCATATTCTAGAAAGAAGTCAATCGATAAAAAAGGCAAGTCATATACCTGTCTAAACGACTTATGAGGAGTTCTCCAAAATACCTAAAAAATTCAAAAGTAAACACTCAAACATTGGATAACATTGTAAAATAAGAGATTGTGAAATACACATGTTGTACTTTTTGTCATGTTCAAATTCAACATGTAAAGACTTACTGGGCTCTTTTTAATTGAACTACAACAATAATTGACATGCTAACTGTCATTACAATTTACATAACTATATTATTACATAATATTCTAACTGTTTAAATAAAACAATTTGCGAGCAACTATACATTTTTTAAATGAAGTTTGGGTGGCAAACCAGCCCTTTATAAGTGAAGGGTTGGAATCATCACTAAAAAGACCATACATGCTGATATAAATACAAATCTGCACATACAAATTGCAGCAAACTTGGATGACACATTTCATTGAGCACTTGGTAGGCATAAGTAAACCTTTCAGTCTTAAACATTAATGAAGCAATAACCAAAATCAATATAGATGCAAGTGAATGTAAGCAGTTGTAACAATTTACCTCATCATCCAACACCACATGCGTAGAAGGTACCGAGAATGGCGGAAACAACAGAAGCCTAAATCCCTAAACCTTCCATTGCTGGAATCCATAGCCACCGGAACGCCACCCACTGTTGTTCGTAGAACACCATCAACCGCCACTGAGCCCTAACCATACATGTGTCGCCGGAACCTAAAACCGTCCATCCTACTTGTGCACATCCATTTTAATTCGTTCAAACTCACTGGTGCTCTACCCGTTTCCGTCGATCGGTTACCTCAGACCACCAAGAACCCATCACAACCCAGATTAAATTGGTAAAGCCCCTTGTGGTGATTGGAATACAACAACCCTATAGAGACAGACGATGAGAAAAGAAACGTGATTTATCAAGTCTTATTTTGTGTGTTTGGATGATGAAGGGTTTCATAGTTATTGACATTGAATTGAATAAATGATGAATTTAGTGTCGCTGGTTATCATAAATGCCTAAATTAATAAGAATTTTCTTTATAAATTTTATTCATTTAATAGTAATGCAGAAATGCAATTTTGCCCTTTTTAGTTTTTACTATGATAATAAAGTGTTGTACCATAAGCAATATAGCTTGTAATTACTTAACTTTTGCAAGAACCCTTGTGAAATGCTTTATAATATAGTATTGAAAGACACAAATGTATTTAAGAGGCAAGGTTGTAAAAAAGTTGATATAACTAAATTTTTAAGTATATATAGATTTTAAGTCTAGTCTGTTACAATTATAATATTAATTTTATTAATTTGAAGAAAGAATGTATTTAAGAAACTCATGTATTTAAGAGTCTCATTAATGAAGGTTGTAAAATAGTTCATATAACTAAATTTTTAATTATATATAGATATAAAACCAAAGAAATATCCTTACATAAAAACTAAAGAAAACTAGATTTAATAAGCAAACATATTTAAAAATAAACACTAACTACTCTCGGGTTGCCCGATTTTCCCAAAGGTGTTCCACCAAATCGCCACGGATTGCATGATGCGCCTCCTCGCTACGTAGATTTTTGAACCTTTCGAGCAGTGCTTCAAATGCGGGCACACCTCCATGATTGTAACTTGGTGGGTCATCTTCATGATCATCACGTGCCCAATTAGATATGGCATGGCCTTCATCCTTCACAATCATATTATGCAATATGATGCATGCGTACATTATGTCACTAATATTGTCTAAGCTCCAATAATCGTTCCACATACGATTATCACCATCTTCACGAGACCTTTCAATGTACTTGCGTTTCACCTTTTGTCGAGAAGAACCGATGGCCTCATCACTGTCGAGCTCCAAAAATTGTTGTGCAATTATTTCAATATCATCTGACATTAGTTCTTCAAGTTTTGCAAGATCCATAAACGGATTTGGTGCACTCATTTTGTTTGTATGTATTTGAAGAAGGAAATGAGAGTGAAATGGTGAGAGGTTGGTAAACAAATTCTTCAACTACACAACCAAATAAAGTGTACACCATATAAAATTGAGCTGGTACATAAGCAAATTAAATAAAGTCCATATGGGACAGTTACTGAATTCAATTGAAACAAAATTTGAAAATTAATTGAAAATGAATGAATTTGATTTATTGTAATGGGTCGGTTGAAAAAAATAATGGGTTAATGGATTTAAACACCCCCAACTATGGCCATTTGGCCGATGGCACTCTCAACTTTCACTTTGTCTCAGAGCACTCCCAACTTAACACATCGATTGTCATGGCACCCCGTCGTTAAATCTTCTCTAACCAGGTTAGTATAATGAGCCTATGTGGCAATTTAATCTGATGTGGCATTTCATACGTGGCATAATGAGCTTATGTGGAACATCCCTGTCAATATTTAGTTTATAATCCCCAAAAATCATAACACTTCACTCTAACCAAGATAATATCATATTAGAAGCTCTCAAGTTCATCAATGGCGATCAATGGCGATCAAACCCTAATCTGATCGAGGTAAGTTTTCTGTCAATATTTCTGGTATTGTTCACTGATTGCACTGATGGAGGTTATCGATGTGATGCTATGGTATGGTGGATCATTGGATTTTAGTTTTGATCAACCTCAATATATTGGAGGTGAATCTAGGTTGATACGTATGGATGTTGATCACATTGCATACTTTGAGTTGTTAGAGTATGCAATGGATACTGGGTGTTATGAAAGTAGGGATTTTTACATGTATGGATTAAATGCTGATACTGGCGAATTCAAGATTTTTAGGAATGATAATGATGTTATGGAGATTGCTTTAAAGGCTCGAACATGGTCTGAACCATTCATGGAGGTATTTATTCAAGTTTGTCCAATTACCCATGAACAAGAAGTCCAATTCAGGTCCCAGCCCAGTAAACCCCAAGCCCAATCTTATTCACCACCCAATAATCCACAAGCCCAATCCAGTTCCCAACCCATTAAACGAAGAGGCCGGCCCAAAAAACTTGTAATCCAGTCCAAAAAGAAAGTAATCCATGTCAGTAGAGTGAGTAGGGCATCTGACAAAAGTGGTAACCCTCCTGTACTTGAAGTCCCTAGATCTAGATCCACTGCCTCAGGAAAGGAGGCTGTTGCTGATAAACCAGTTGGTTTGAACAATCAGCCTAGTGTAGAAGAGGCTACATGGGCATTTGATTTGGATGAGGAGTCTATTGTTCAAGAGGGTGTATCGAAAGAAGCCTCAGGAAAGAAGCCTATTGGAGAAGAGGTGTTAGTAGAAGAGTGTGCAGATGAAGATGACAATGAAGACAGTGACTATAAAGCTGACTTAACTGGGACAGAAGAGTCAAGTTCAGATGAAGATGATGGTTTTCTTGAGGATGGTAATGAAGATGAGGTTCATGATGAAATAGCTTTCTCAGATTCAGACAGAGAAGATGTTGAATGGAGACAGTCACAAGATGCCATTAAACGAGCTAATAAGGATGAACTTGAAGCTAAAAAGAAGTTAGTTGAACAGTGTACTAAACCTTATGATAAAGAAGGTAAGTTGAGTGAGTCTAATGATGCAGGGATTGCACATGTAGAGGGATACAGTAGTTACGAAGAATCTGATGGTGATGTTGCTACTCCTGGTGAGAGTGAGGATGATGATATAAGAGGTAAGAAGTACAAAGGAACTGCTCCAAGTGTAAATGAACAGACCAACTGGAAAAAGTTTACATGGAAAGTTGGAATACGGTTTGCATCAAGGGATCATTTTAAGGAGGCAGTGAGAAAATATGCTGTGACTAACGGCAGGAATCTGATCATTGCAAAGAGTGATAAAAAGGAAGAAGGTCGTTTAGCTGTGAAGTGTGTACCAGGGTGTCTCTTCTATCTATATTGTTCACTAAACAAAGCCAAAGAGTGTTACATGATTAAAAGTGTGAAGAACAAACACAACTTCCAGAGAAACATGATCAAGAATAGACAGCTAACTGCCAAGTTCTTAGGGGATGAGTTCCTTCCTTTGTTTAAGGCCAAGCCAAATTGGTCTGCTAAGGAGATTCAAGCAGCAGTTAAACAGAAGTTTAAGGTGATTATAACTAAGTGGTTAGCTTACAAGGCTAAATCAAGTGCACACAAGAAGCTTCATGGTTCAATGAGAGATCATTACAGTAAAATTGGTTCTTACCTGGAAGTTCTAAAGAAAGCAAATCCATCATCAACCTTTAGGTTAGAAACTGCTCCACCAGGTTTCATTAACCTAGATCCAGAGGCCAGTTGTGAAACATTCTTTAGATTGTTTGTTTATTTTGATGGAGTCAAAAAAGGTTTCTTAGCAGGATGCAGGAAGGTATTGTGCTTAGATGGGTGTTTTCTTAAAACATTCCTTGGAGGGATGTTGTTAACAGCTGTGGGAAGGGATGGTAATGACCAAATGTTTCCTTTGGCATGGGCAGTAGTTGAAGGGGAAAATAATGAGAGTTGGGAATGGTTTATGGATGAGCTTAGGCAGTGTTTGGGAGTAACTGGTGATGGTGAATCATGGACATTTATATCTGACCAGCAAAAGGTAGATCTCCCTAACCAATAATTAGCTTATTCATCACTTATCTGTGACACTGTTGTATTGGTTTTGCAAGGTCTGTTGAATGCTGTTGCAATGGTATGGCCAAAGGCAGAGCATAGAAACTGTGCAAGACACATCTATGCTAACTGGCACAAGACATACAAAGATGAAGAGTTGAAGGAGCTATTTTGGAAATCAACTAGGGCCTATTGTGAAGCTGATTACTTGCAAGCCATTGAAGAGATGGGGGGCATAAACCCTGATGCAGTAGAGGCCTTACTGAAGCAAAACCCCAATTGGTTCAACAGGTGCTATTTGAACACTTACACAAAATGTGATGTTATAGTAAACAACATGGCTGAAACTTTTAATGGCTTTATCATCAATGCAAGGTCCAAACACATTATACACATCTTAGAGGACATAAGGATTCAGGTCATGAGTAGGCTGGTTACTAAAAGAACAGAAATGAGTGCCAGGGATGTTGTTATATGCCCTAAAATCCAAGAAAAGCTTGATTTTTCAAAACAGGCTGCATATAGATGTGAGGTGTATCCCTCATCATACCATGTGTTTCAAGTCAGGGATTTTGATGATGTTTCAGTTGATCTAGATAATAGAACATGCACATGTAGGAAATGGGATTTGAGGGGGTATCCATGTAAACATGTTTGTGCAGTAGCTGGGTTTTTACATAAAAATGCAGAAGAGTTTGTTGATGTGTGTTACCACAAAGACACATACATGAAGGCTTATGAATTCTCTATCCCTCCAATACCTAGTGAAAGGTATTGGCCCAAGATTCACCAACCTATGGATCCACCACCAATAAGATCTCAACCTGGGAGGCCTAAGAAGAATAGAAAGAGGGATCCTCATGAGGATCCAAAGAGACCAGGGAAACTTACCAAGCATGGGGTGATAATGACTTGTGGTAATTGTGGGGGTAGAGGTCACAACAAGAGAAAATGTACTGAAGTGGGAAATCAGCAATCTACTACAGGTGAATGACTTGTTTTAGTGACAGTTGTATGTGTATATTGTAGGATTTAACTCCTTTTGATTTTTATATTGTAGGGTCTGCTAAAAAGAGAAAAAGGGGACCCAAAAAGTCAAGCCAGAAGTCAACCCAACAATCTGCTCCAGTAGGTTCACAAGGAACAACTCAGCAATCTACTCCATTAGCTTCACAAGGAACAACTCAGCCATCTACATAGGAGGGAAGCAAAATTTCAAGCCTGAAGTCAACTAAAAAGTCAACTGTCAAGTCAACTGTCAACTGGAAAGGGAACATATAAGGCAGCAGTTAAAACTCTCTAGGATAACTTGTGGTCTTTATTTGACCTTTTTGTGGTCTTTATGACCTTTTTGTGTTATTGGCTGTTTGGACAAGTTTAAGTAATGTAATAACTCTCTAGGATAACTTGTGGTGATGTTAAAACTCTTTAGGATAACTTTTGTTGATGATAACTGTTGGTTATGTAATGGTATAAGTCTTGGTTATGGTCATTATGCATTATGCAGTTTTTGTCATTATACTATGCAGTTTTTGTCATTACACATTGCAGATTTGGTCATTACAGTTTGGACAAATGGACTTCTGACCATTCATTGGTCAAGATACACATATTTGGTCATTACAGGTTGCAGCCAACAGCAGTACATGTGCAGACCCATTTTGTGCACTACATTTTAAAGATATTCCACTTTTGGTCATTACAGATGTGCAGCTATATGTGCAGACCATTTAGAGGTATGTTTCTTGTTACATAGTTGACTTTTGACATTTGTTGGTCAAAATACAGTTTGGATATGTTGACTTATCTGGTAATATCAATACATGTGCAGATATATACAATCAAGAACTAGGATTTTGCATTAAATATCATCAAAAGTGTGCAATTACAACAAGAACACAGTTCATACTACCTAAACATATACAACACTATGCTAATGGCAATAAACAAGGTTAACACATATTGCTTGTTCCATTTCGACTCTGTTCCAGATATCTTTGCTTTCAACCACCTATTCTCTTCTACTAAGAGCTTGTTTTCATATTTCAGGTCTTCAGCACTGAACCTGCCCTGGGATGCATGTTGGTTGAAAATTTTGTAAACATCTTCTTTCCATAAGAAGAACTTGCAGTCTGATCTCTGCAAAAGCCAACAACACTGCAGTTAATCAATCATTTCAATTCAAGCAACATACTTGGAGTTAAGGTAGAACATACCAGCCAATGAGAGCATCCATAAAATTGTTGACCTTGTCGCACACTTTTCCGTCCAACAACTCGAACAACTCTGAACCTGCCCTGGGATGCATGTTGGTTGAAAATTTTGTAAACATCTTCTTTCCATAAGAAGAACTTGCAGTCTGATCTCTGCAAAAGCCAACAACACTGCAGTTAATCAATCATTTCAATTCAAGCAACATACTTGGAGTTAAGGTAGAACATACCGGCCAATGAGAGCATCCATAAAATTGTTGACCTTGTCGCACACTTTTCCGTCCAACAACTCGAACAACTGCTACAACATCATGATGGCAGTACACATTACCCTCCAAATCAACCTTAAACAATTTAGGGTTTCTGGATACTGTGGATGAAGACGTAGAAGAGGAGCTCATTTTGATTCAAGATTAGGGCTTGTTCTTCACGGAAATCGACCTGATCGTATGTTGATGATGGATTTGCTCCAAGGTGCGTCTAATTTTGTTATCATTTAGGATTAGGGTTTACAGAGAATGAGTTTGTTAGGGATTGGGGGTTTTAAAGAAGGTGAATGAGCATGTATGCCACGTATGAAATGCCACATCAGATTAAATTGCCACATAGGCTCATTATACTAACCTGGTTAGAGAAGATTTAACGACGGGGTGCCATGACAATCGATGTGTTAAGTTGGGAGTGCTCTGAGACAAAGTGAAAGTTGAGAGTGCCATCGGCCAAATGGCCATAGTTGGGGGTGTTTAAATCCATTAACCCAAAAATAATTAATAAACATGGCTTTATTGCACAAGAACCAAAACAAACAGTGCTCTTGCAGTCGGATATTAATTCAATTTAGGATGCACTTTAATGGGCCTGTAATTAAGGACAAATTCCACCTCATCTCGGGCAGCATAACTTCAGAAGCGATGAAGTTAGTCTAAATAAATAAATATATATTTTTTAAGAGAATCGGTGATGAGATGACTCACAGGCTCTCTAACTTCACCTCAGTTAAGGTCACATTCTTCCCTCTGTCTCTGCCCCCTCATATTATTTAGTGTGACAGCCTGTAGCAATGAACTTCACTCGAGAAACTATGTCGTAAAGGTAAAGACGGCTCAACTATTTGAAGGGGCTCAAAGCCAAGTAAACATTAGAGATCTTTTGTTTCCAAACTTGAGAGTTAGTTTCGGGATTATGAACAGGGGTTTCGTTTGATTTTATCAATTCAATTGTGTTTTTTGTGTTGTATGAAGGTGGTGAAATGTAAGCTTATGTTTCCAAGCTTGTTTTCATGCCATTTTAAAGCTTGTTTTTCACCGCATGACTTGGAACTTATGATGTGTGAATTGCAATTTCTCTAATCTTTTTACATGTAAAGTGCATTCTATGATTGTACCGTATATCACAACAATGTAGAATAGCGACCGCGGATGAACAATGAACCATTTTATTATAAATATGAAAATTCCAATTAGAGCGATAAATTCGTTATGAGGTAACTTCACAAATACGTCTAGGCTCCGATGGTACTTTGACTCCGTGATGCCTTCTCTTTCTTCTTTGAAACTTTCTTCTCAGTAGCGGGCCCACTTTCGGCTTCTTCAACCGTTTCAATCCTAGCAAAGATGGGGGTAGGTGGAGCCATCACCTGACCACCCTTCAGCCCACCCCAATTTGTATCACTCTGCAAATTGTATTTTTCAGGAAATAAAAATTATTACAGAAATAATTCCAATTTTGTAATCATATTAGTTCAGAGAGGGAGTATACCCATGTGGCAGCATGGAACTGTTGGTCGGTGTAGCCAAGTTGACGATAAATTCTAAGACATAAGTTTGGTGTAACGGGCGACAATGCAACCGCGATAATCCTCACTGCTTCTAATATAAGCACGAGATCCTGCGTTAGGATAGTCGATGAGAATACAGAGAATGAACAAGTTAATACACGTCTTTGTTTTAGATCTGTACACCATGAAAAAGTCCATGTGATGAACATATGTTGATATCGAAAGTTCTTGAAATTAAGAAAGACTGAGATACCTTTGCAGCAGAATCAAAAGATTCACCTCCTTGTTTAAAAAGAGACCACGGTGCACGTGCATCAATGTATAGATTGCCAGCATTACCGATTTCCATCACACTCTCACAAGCAGATGATAGTTGGAGACTTTCGTAATGAACCTTTGACTTTTCAACCTGCACAATGAAATGAGTCCACTTAACTATAAAATAACCTAATATTACGTAATTGCCCTCGGTGATCATCATGAAGAATAATGAAACTAATTTCGGTCTACAAAAATGTCCTACTTATGTCACATTTGAACGGTATTTCAGAAAATTTAGTAAGTAGTCAACCTATGCAATTTTAAAATAAGTAGTTTGAAAATTTATGTTATGAATCTTACCAGCTTTTCTACAGTATCCTTGAATTCAATACCTTCAGCAGCATCACTCGAATCAGCAACCAAAGTTGATTGGCAGTTCTTTTTCAAAAGTCCAAGTGTACGATTAAGAAGATTTCCTACATGGCATGGCATCATTAATAATCAAAATGATTAAATTTCATAGATGTAGCAAAATGGACAGGCCCGGCGGGTTGGGTCTAGAGTCAAAATGAGCTTGGGTCAAACGGGTCAACATGTAAATAATGCGTTAAATATGAATAGAAACAATAGTCTAATATTAAGAATAAAATAAAATACCGATTGTATTGGCGAGATGTGCGTTGACAATATTGATGAAGCGTTCCTCAGAGTAATCACCGTCATTTCCAAATTCAACCTCTCTGAGAAAGAAGTACCTGACGGCATCAGGCCCGAATCTTTGCACTAACTCTTTTGGTTCAAGGGTATTCCCAAGTGACTTTCCCATCTTCATACCATCCTAAAATTTTACAAATAAAACCATTGCTGCATGAAATGAAAGCATATACATATGAGCTTAGTGCTCATTTCATGTCTTATAACGTAGTGATTTTTAAGAGAAATCAGATCTTAAATTTTTTTTAACTATTACAAACTATTAACATAAAGCGTTTAATGGCTAAATAGTAAGTAAATACCTTAGTCAGGAAACCATGGCCAAAAACAGTATTGGGAAGGCTCAATCCAGCGGACATTAACATAGCCGGCCAGTAAACTG
This sequence comes from Helianthus annuus, assembly GCF_002127325.2. Lineage (NCBI taxonomy): Eukaryota > Viridiplantae > Streptophyta > Magnoliopsida > Asterales > Asteraceae > Helianthus > Helianthus annuus. The sequence goes on from NC_035441.2 coordinate 97,107,110, forward strand.
CATGAAAACGCAATATATCCTGAAGAAAAAATGCATAGTGTTAGTAGAGGTGGCGATTTGGACCTGTAACCGAACACACCCATTTGACCACTTTTGCGACTTTCGTCCAAAGATTCGCCTTTCCGCATCTGGATCCAAAAGGTTTAAAATCTTGCCATTTTCATCAGACTTGTTAATTCCATCCATTTATTAATGTTAAGCCGGGGGTATTTTCGTCCTTTTACCTATTTGGTAATGTTTATAAGAAAAGTCATAACTAGAAAGTCAACAGAGGTGTATCTTTATTTCTTAATAATGTTTTCTAATTTTAATAACTAAAAGACAGAAATACCCCTCATTTAACGGAGAAAAATGGATGGAGTTAACGAGTTGAATGAAAATGGCAAGATTTCAAACCTTTTGGATCCAGATGCGGAAAAACAAACCTCTGGACGAAAGTCGGAAAAGTGGGCCAAACCTCAGGGACGAAAATGGCATTTTACTCTATAAAAAATAACAAGAAACATTTTAGAGCTTTGAACTAATTGCTTTGTTCCATTTCTATACGGCCCAATAATACCTTTCCAATCAAGTGCAGCGAAGCAGGCCAACCGGATGAAATTGCGGTTTGTAAACTAGGTTGCTCATGATCATCCGACAATGCCGATATATAACTGCACAAAGACAAAAAAAAAAAAAAATGATAGAAGCTTTAATAATCGTTTTCCATGAGAAAAAATATTACAAAAAACCATAAACATTAAAACAATATCCATAAAAAAAATAAATGCATAGAAAAAAAAAGTAAATATACCCTAGCAAGGCATCAAACCAAACATATATGGTTTGTTTCGGGTCGTTAGGAACTCTAATACCCCAATCCACTGAAGCTCGGGATATAGAAAAATCTTTCAGCCCGCTTTTCATCCAATTTTGAACCTAAATAAGTTTTAGCATCAGTCATGCTACATTTCATTAAGTGGCAATTACACGCATCAATAAAATATTATCACACCTCATTTAAACGATACAATGGTTGTACAAAATCTGGATTGTGCTCTAAAATATCTTCCAACTTTTTCTGATATTTTGACAGTGCAAAGAAGTAATTGTCTTCTTTCCTTGAGACGCACGGCTTTAGGTGCATTGGACAACAATTGTTTTCAAGCAGTTCTTTTTCATCCTGTGGATGTTATATAAAAAGATAATATGTGATTAACTGCATGAATAATTTTATAATAATATAAATTCTCAATTAAATGATTTTGGAGGTTGTTTGCACTGAAAACACATGTCGGGCTACTTTCGACCCGTTTGACTAGTTTCTTTTTTAGTTAAACTATTTGCTTTGACTGACCCGTTTGAGATAGAACATGAACCGAATCAACCCGTATTATAAACAGATCAGCAGTTTATTTACCTTGTATTCCTCACAATTGACACAGTATAGTCCTTCATAATCAGCTCGATAAATATCACCATTAGCAAGAACCTTCGAATAGAATTCTTCCACAATAGCTTCATGCTTAGGGTCAGTTGTGCGAATAAACTTGTCGTAAGATATATCTAACTGAAATATAAATGTAAGAAAGAAAAGCACACGATTATGAATGAGAGTTGAAGAATATATTAGCCATTGGGAAATACGTGATTTTAAACAAAAGCGATTTACATCTTTCCACAACGCCCTATAAGATTGTGAAATTGCGTCACAATGGTCATTTGGGGTGGAGCCACCTGCAGCGGCGGCGGTAGCTATTTTCTCTCCGTGTTCATCTGTGCCTGTGATGAATATAACCTTCTTTCCGATAAGCCTCTGGTGTTGGAAACAATAGTCAGAACACTAATAAGAAGTTATCTAGATTATATGTCGATTTTGCATAATTTTGAATTACTAATAAGAAGTTTATGTGGTTCTCTTAATATTTGGATTGATTATAAGTTGAAGAATTAGGAAATATATTTACAAAGAAGGTTAAGAAATGTGAAAGAATGCATTACTTGCATGTCTTGATTCATCATACAGATAAATCATTTATATTCCAATTTAATATTTACAAATTTTATTAAATTCATGAACTAGTACAATTATAAGCAATTATGCATGCCTATTATGATTAATCTTTTCAATCATCGAAGCATATTTAATGAAATATTAGTGGATATGTAATTATTTTGTGTTCACTTATATATTATGATGATCCAAGAAGCTAATGATGTCCCTCATTTTATCTCCTCCACAAATGATGGTCTCAAACAATATTAAGTCTAATGTAGAACCTTCTTTCCGATAACTATGTAGTCTATGTAGTACCGTTCCCACAGAAGTAGATGCAAAATACGATGAAGGTTCTCAAAAGAATGGTAAGTCTCTAGTTGGTACATTGATGAGCGGATTAACATGAAATTTGAAGATTCATGTATTTAATTTGCTATATGAAATGACTAAACGGGCGTTTTTAATTTGTTGAACGATTAATTAAAATGGCAAGATACGCTTGGAACCAAACGAAGCTAGTACATGAAAAATTCTACTTATGGTATAAACTATAAACATTTGGGTCACATTGCCAAGGAAAGGATGCAAAGATTGGGTAAATAGTTAATGAAATGAAATGCTTCCACAATTGGACTTGTGAAGGAACAAACGATATGATGTTGTTGACCTACAAGAAATCTCTCCAATCATAAGCAACTGGATATTCAGATTCAGATTATGGCAGATGCGTAGATACACAGAAACATGCATTTGATTATTTGTTCCGTTATGTTAAATGAGCAATTTCATGGAAAAGTGTGAACCAGTCCTTTATTGCTAGTTTGCTACATCCACAATGGAATATTGGATGCAGAATGTGTCGCATGCTTTGAGTGTTTGTAATTGTATCCATGAACGTTGGTGTCAAAGCATGCGACACATTCAGAATCCAATATGCAAGGCATGCGTATATGCTTTCCCATTTCTATTTAGGAATGATGTTGATAGGGTCAGCCTTTGTATTGTATTAAGATGGGCCATTATGATATTTTCTTAAGAATCATAATATGTTTACAATTGGTGTCGTAGTATGACTCATGCTTAATTTCGTACTTATGGTTCTAGTAATAGTCAATAAAATACATTAATGTGGTGTGAATGAAAGCAATATGAACATAAGAAATTTAATTTGCCCGAGTTATATCTGGATTGACTATGAAGAATCATGAACAACATTTGAGAATTAGGGCAAAAAATACCAAAGAATGCATTTGCTATTAACAGTATCACTTACTAAATCGTTCCAACATTCTAAGTGTATATAACAACAAAAGCTGGACCTAGTAGCCTATGATGCACTGGGACGGGTACGGGAACGGGGTACGGGCACGGGTACGGGAACGGGAAACGGCAAAACTAAAAAATTCAAGAAGCGGGGACGGGACGGGTACGGGAATAAAAACATATAAAAAAACAAATATATATTAAAGATAATGTAACACAAAACCCCAAAATAGTTATATATTGATGTAAAGTTCAAAAATCCCATATCTTCCTAAGTGATAATGTAACACATCTCAACCCCAAATGATCTTTTATAATCAAAATTTTCTTTCAAGTTATATATATTTTTGGAAAACAATAAAAATATGAAAAAATAAACTCTATATCAAATAAATTAATAAGTATATAAAGTAACTAAATATCTGTAAAACCAAAGGGTTGGATTTTTATTGAATGAATAGAGAGTTACAATCAGGGAAATATAAAGACTAAAATATTACACATTCAACCCTCTAACAATAATAAACATGACAGACTTTTGGTTTAACATTCCCCCGCAAGTTGAGGGCGGGGAACGACCTGCAACTTGGACCTTAAGTGTAGAAACCGTTGAGATGGTAGGGCTTTGTGAAAACATCAGCAATCTGATCACTTGTAGAGATAAACTGGACATTTAATTGACCTTGAGCCACTTGTTCACGAACAAAGTGAAAATCTACTTCTACATGTTTTGTACGAGCATGAAATATAGGATTCGCTGAGAGATAAGTGGCCCCTAGATTGTCACACCAAAGTGTAGGGGAAGTATTTACTGAAATGCCTAATTCATGTAGGAGAGACCGTAACCAGATTAATTCTGCCACTGTATTAGCAAGGGCTTTGTACTCGGACTCGGTTGAAGATCGTGAAACAGTTCGTTGTTTACGGGCAGACCAGGAGATGAGATTGGATCCAAGATATATGGCGAACCCTCCCGTGGATCGACGGTCGACTGGGCAACCTGCCCAATCTGAGTCAGAATAGGCACGAACCGGTGAGGTGACAACATTTTGCCAGTTGACAACATCTGTAAAGGCTTGCAAGACAGAACCCGAAGAGTGGCGAATAAAGAGACCCAAATCTGCAGTCCCCTTTAGGTACCGGAGTATCCGTTTTACTGCCGACCAATGATTTTCTGTTGGAGAATGCATGAATTGACATACACGGTTAACAGCAAAAGCAATATCTGGGCGAGATAGAGTAGCATACTGTAAGGCGCCAACGACTTGACGATATTTCACTGGATCGGAGAGAAGTGGGCTGTCATCAATGGTCAACACTTGGGACGTGCTCATTGGAGTATTTACCGGTTTGCAAGTAGAGAGGCCGAAACGTTGAAGGACATCTAGAATATATTTTTGTTGTGATAGGACGATGTCTTTCTTGTGATGAACCACTTCAATTCCCAAAAAATAATGAAGCTTTCCAAGGTCTTTGATGGCAAATATGGAACTGAGGCGGTGAACAAGACCATTAATAGCAGAATCGTTGTTGCCCGTAATGATAATGTCGTCTACATAAACAAGAACATAAACAAGAGTGCCACCGGAGTTAAAGATAAACAGTGAGGGATCAGTTTTTGATCCATAAAAGCCAAGTTCAACTAGAGCTCCTGATAAACGATTAAACCAGGCCCGAGGAGCTTGCTTGAGCCCATAGAGAGATTTGTGAAGAAGGCACACATGATTTGGTTTTTGTGGATCAACAAAACCAGGTGGTTGTTTCATGTAAACAGTTTCTTTTAAATCCCCATGTAAGAAAGCGTTTTGCACGTCCAACTGACGTAAAGACCAGTTGCTTGTCACGGCAAGAGACAAGAGAACCCGAAGAGTAGTTGCCTTTATTACCGGGCTGAATGTTTCATGATAATCAAGACCGGGTTGTTGAGTGAACCCCTTTGCAACAAGGCGTGCTTTATGACGAGTGACATTGCCTTGTGCATCTTTCTTTAACCTGTACACCCACTTACAATCAATAACATTAGTGTTGTTGACATAGGGAACTAAAGACCATGTTCCGTTCTTATGTAAAGCTTGAAACTCCTCAGACATGGCATGACGCCACTTCGGGGATTTGTTGGCAACGGTAAAGGATGAAGGCTCAATGGAAGATGAAGAACATGTGGCCGTAAAAGCCGATGGATCATATCGAGTTGTTTGTTTAGGATTTTGTCGAAGGTGTGAAGGCCGAGGCCGAGTGGGGGGAGGAGGGGGGTAGGAGCTGAGTTGGGTGAAGTTGTTTGTGATGGTGATGATTGATGTGGGGAAGGAGGTGACTTTGGTGGTGGTTGCTGGGAAGAAAAAACTGCATCAGCAATTTGTTGGTCTGAAGTGGTGGAAGAATAAGAAGGGTCTAGTGAAGAAAGGTGAGGAGGGCTTGGCAGTTCGTTCTGTGCGAAGTCGGTGGGAAGAGATGGAGCTGGTGTAGGGTAAACAGAAACATATAGGGTAGACACGGGAATGGATGATTGAGGAGCGGGAGTTTGGAAAGGAAAGACATCCTCATTGAATCGAACATGCCTTGCGATATATATATGTTCAGTAACTGGATCAAAGCAACGATAGCCATGATGATCCGGGCTATAACCAAGAAAGACACAAGGGAGAGAACGGAAGTCCATTTTGTGACGGTTATATGGGCGAAGATAGGGAAAACATTCACACCCAAATACTCGAAGAAACGAGTAATCTGGTTTGCGTTTAAAAATGTGCTGGAAAGGAGATTTGTTGGAGGATATTCTGGATGGTAACCGATTTATGAGGTAAACGGCGGTTTCAAAAGCAAAGTGCCAAAAACGTTGTGGAAGATGAGACTGGGCTAGAAGAGTAAGCCCGGTTTCCACAACGTGACGATGACGACGTTCAACAATTCCATTTTGTTCACTAGTGTAGGGACATGAACGTCTATGAATAATACCAAGTTTAGAGAAAAAAGGAGATAGGTTACGAAATTCTCCTCCCCAATCAGTTTGGACACACTTGAGTTTAGTATGAAATTGTCTTTCTACCATGGTTACAAAGTTGGTAAAGGTGACATATACATCAGATTTATTTCTAAGCGGAAAATACCACATATAACGCGAGTGGTGATCAACACATAATAGGAAAAACCGATATCCATCAAGAGAAACAGTAGGAGAGGGTCCCCAAACATCACAAAATATCAAATCCAAAATATTATTGCTTTGAAACTTAGAATTATCCATAGGAAGTTTGGAAGATTTTCCCAACTGACATGGAGTACATAATGTTGAGCATAATTTATTTGAAATTGACAAAGAACAATTTGAAATAACAGATTGGAAAACCCGTTCATGTGGGTGACCAAGACGTTGATGCCAAATTTTTGAGGGTGCTTTGGTTGCTGAAAAGACTTGTTTTGAAATTGATTTAAGCTGAGGTAGATGGACGGAGTAGAGGCCTTGATTACTTGGACCCATGAGAAGGGTAGTGTGTGAAAACTCGTCCTTCACAACAAAGAAAGATGCATGAAATTCAAAGTAGACGTTATTATCAACACAAAATTGTTTAACAGATAATAGATTCTTTTGAATGGCAGGTACGTGAAGAATATTATTAAGATTAAACGTTTTATTTGGTGAAAAAGATTTGGATGATCCAATATGTAGGATGGGCAAAGGATTACCATCGCCAACGTGGAGTGCCTCATTACCTTGATATACTTCGGAGTTGTCAAGATTCGACAAGTCAGGAGAGGCATGGCTATTAGCACCAGTGTCAGGGAACCACGTAGCTCCTGAGGTTGAACCCGTTTCTGAAAAACTTGCAAAATTAGCCTGAGACTGAGCCTGGGCAGACCGAGGACCAGATTGGTTTAGACATTGTGAGGGTAGATGTCCTATGCCACATCGGTTACAGTGACCATACACCATATTATGTGTTGAAGCCCAAGAAAACTGTCTATTGGAACCACCAGATTGTGTATTTTCCCTGGTCCGATTTTGACTGCCTCGGTAATTACCCCGAGAGCTTCCCCGACGATTGCCTCGATGGTTCGGTGATCGGGCAGCATAGAAGGCCTGAGGTTGCTGGGCCGGCGGTGTAACCGGGTTCAACTAGTATCCCATTTGGGCTGCTAACTGGTGTAACTGTTGTAAGTTTGCAAGTTGTTGTTGAGGGGAAATGGTGTTTGTAAGCTGTTGATTTGTGGTAGCAGCAAACAATTGAGGCAATGGGGTAGGGGTAATAGGGTGTGCTTTGTTGATCATATAGTCATCATCAGATAATAAGCCAGGCAGTTCATTAAACGTGATTGGTTGGTGTCGGCCTAGAAGATTGGATTTTAAACCATTGTATTCATCTCTTAATCCAGATATTGTGAGCATAACTAGGTCCTTATCTTTCATAGGTTCACCAATATTTGACAAAGCAGAGGCATATTCCATAGCTCGGGTCAAATATGCAATTGGGGTTTCATCCCCTTTCATCATTATTCTGAGCAATTGAGTTTTTAAAGTGTATTCACGAGAGGCTGTGTTGGGTGCATAAGCACGTTCTAAAGAAAGCCAAAGATCACGAGAAGTGTTACCTTGAACATGCTGAAATGATGCTTCAGAAATTGTTGATAAGATTATCATCCGGACGTGGGCATCGTTTGCAATCCACCGGGAATAACTGGGGTTATCAGTGGTTGAAGAAGCTTCACCTTCTTTAGATGCTGGAATGATTACAGTTGGTTCTGGGCAAGGAATGGTGCCATCCACATAATCGAACAGATTATTTGTAAGCAAGAAAGGTTCGATCATGGCTTTCCAATACCCATAGTTTGTTGGGGTTAGGGTAAAAGCAAATTTGTGTGTGTTATGGGCTGTTTTCTCAGCAGTGGTGAAGGCAGCCAAGGTTGCCATGATTGAAAGAGGCTGGCCGGAAAAAAAACAGGTTACCGGCGAAGGGAAGGGGAAGAGTTGACTGTTGAGCTCCTGGCTCTTGATACCATGTAAAACCAAAGGGTTGGATTTTTATTGAATGAATAGAGAGTTACAATCAGGGAAATATAAAGACTAAAATATTACACATTCAACCCTCTAACAATAATAAACATGACAGACTTTTGGTTTAACAATATCTAATGTAATCAAAAAGTTTAAAGTATAAAACAAAATAGAAACGGAGAAAAACTGTTAAATATTAAATAGTAAATAAGTTTGTGGTGTAAATTTTACGTAGTATTCTTTTTACTTATCCTCATAAATGCACACAAAACAAAGTGTACCACAAATAATATAATATTACTTTTTAAATATTTTAAACATCATCGTCTTCTCTACGCAGAAGACTACCGGAAATCAGAGAGGAGCCCACCGGAAAGTCGGAAAAACCCAAAAAAATAAACGGAAACATGTCGGAAACGTTTCCTTCGCGTCCCAAAACGCCGTCCCCTTCTGCATCACATTTCCACGCCATACCCTACATGCCGGGGACGTTTCCCGGCCGTCCCCGTGCCGTTTCCGTCCCCTAGCAGTCCCCGGGACAGGAGACGGCACCTCATAGGCGTTTCCGTGCTTCCGAGCGTAGTAGCATCCTACCTATAGCAAGGCTATTGGTATGGTCTGGGGAGGGTAGAATGTAGGCAAGCCTTACCTCTATCCCAAGGGATAGAGAGGCTACTTCCGGTGAGACACTGAGACCCCCCGACTCCAAAAACCATATCTATATACAAATTCAATTAAAACATGCATAGCTAGAAAAAATAAAAAAATACAGCAGAAAAACAGAGAGTGCTAAAAATATCTTGTGTTGCTACTAATAACCGTATACTAAGAACAAGTAAAACATCCTATAGTCACACCGACAAGGGTAACATGCAAAGGCCACCCAAAAGATATGACAAGCAAAGCCCCGAAGGCAAGAAATCTATTACAAATCTAAACCATCCTCCTAAAAATCCTTAAACTTAATACTACGCATCCACAAGCTTCCATCATGGACCATTTCCTCATAGAGGTGCAAGTCAAGCAAATCATGCCAAATCCGCTCATCCTAAGTCAGTTAGGGTCCGTCGTGAAGTGTATGCTTATCGTAGTCCTTAATATCCTAATTCATGAAGATTCTAAGTAGTGTTATTGTTACTAATTACATGCTAAAACAAGTCTTACATAACCATCAAGATTCAAACTTTATCACCAAAAGATAATATCTTTACAACACCTCAAACCTTATGTAGTTATGTACAATTTGACTTTAACTTGCAAAGCCCTAATAGCAGTCAACAATTTAGGGGTGGTTTTCAACACAGAGAAGATAAATTAACAAAACATTTGATAGAAAAAGGCAGACAAATTAATAATTAAAGGAATTAAGTACCTGAAAGCGAGCAATAGCATCGGCGGCAATGGTGGAATAGGCACTGCCCATGTGAGGAGGGGCATTGACGTAATAAAGCGGGGTGGTGAGGACAAATGGATCTTGGCTAGAAGTGCTGCTGCAAGTGCAGTATAAAGCAGTTGGTGATCTTCTGGATGATGGTGAGAACCATTTGTTGTGGGTTTTGTTGATGGATTTAGGAAAGAAGAAGGTGGTGAAGGTGGTTGTATGAGATTGAAGGGAGTGATGCACCCTTGCCGCCATATCCTCTCTTTTCCGTTCAGTTCAGTTGAGGACTGATTTGAATACGAGCCCCCCTTGGAGATAGGCTGCAAAAATGTTAATCCACTATTTTTTTTAGCTTTTATTTTTTGGCTTATGCTTATATTTTAAAGTAGCTTATAGCTTATTTTCTATCTTTCATTTGATAAGCTCTTTTTAAGTGTTTGGATTAGCTTATAGCTTATTTTCTATCATTTGCCCTTGCACAAATAAGCCTCTTCAAATAAGCTTCTTCAAATTAGCTTATATAAGCTAATAAGCATAAGCTTAAAAAGCTAAACCAAATAAGCTTATTTTGTATAAAAAAAAAAAAAAGCTATAAGCTTTGTTAAAAAAGCTAGGCCAAACACCCCCCTTAGTTTTTCACCCTTTGTGTTTGTATTATACAAGTAACTAATTCAAACTCATTCATCTGGAATTTCAATTCGTACACGTGAGATTAAACATTACATAACATGTTTATTCACATAAATTAACATAACACTCTTTAGACGATGTTGAAAACAATTGGTATCTAGGAAATGGATGGATATGGATTGGATCATGATCCGATCTATTAATGATCCAACTTAAATGGATCATGATCCGATCCATGATCCAACATAATGGATCGTGTGATCCGATCCATATCCAAATAATTTTAAATGGATGGATTACTATCCGGATCGATCCATATAAAAAAAATATAATAAAAAACCTCTAAAAATTAAAAAAAATCACAAAAAATGTAAAAATTCAAAAAAAAAATCAAAAAAATCTATAAAATTAAAAAAAAAACAAAAAATAAATTAAAAAATCTAAAATAATTAAAAAAATCAAAAAATTCTAAAAAATCTAAAAAATAAAAAAACCCTAAAAACAAAAAATAAATAAAAAAAAAAGCGAAAGATTCTGAAAAATTCTAAAAAATAAAAAAAAACTAAAAAATAAAAATATAGAAATTCTATAGCCAGTACATTTCACATGTCAATTTAATTTAGGACTGGTCACATGAGGATGGGTAACTGACTTGATAATGGCAAAAAAATAACAAGAAAAAAGAAAAAAAAAGAGCATACAAACTTAAGTGAAAGATGAAAGATCTATGCTTCACACTGCATCACCTTTCAAGAGGTGCAAAAAGAACAATGAGATCTAACATAGAAAACTTAACAAGCAAAAACAGATACATCAATTGCAAAATGTAAAATATATGCAGTACTTAACTCAGTTAAACAGTATATTAGGTCTACACACACTAGTATGTAACTTTACATGCATATTTAAGTTTTGTGTGTCTAACGTAATTTGTAAAGTAGTTTAATTGTTTGTTGGTCTTAAAGTAGTTTTGTTCTCTTCATAATGAACTAAGACAGAAATATGGTTGCATGAACAAAGATAAGGATAGACAACAACAATAAAGACTGATATAATAGCCATAAATGAGGTTTTCTGGTTTTTTTTTTTTTTTTTTTTTTTTTTTGCAAATGCAACTTCCATAGACACCTATCTCCACATAATTTCTTCAGAATTAGACTATGTATCACTTCTCCACACTACCTAAAGATATGATGTAGATGAAGAATGTAAATGCATGGAAACATTGAGAATAGAGGGCCATAAAATGAGGAATATGGCAAGTGGGTCTCCTAAAAAGCTGCTGAAATGAGGAATATGGTAAGTGGGCATAGTAAAAAGCTGCTGAAATGAGTAAAGGGAGGGTATTCAGCATAATATTCAAATCACATATGGAAGAAAGGCAACTGAGAACATCCATTGAAGAACAAAGATTGAGGACGGTGTACTAAAAACATGCACCTAGCTACTTAAAAAATAGCATAAAAGCACAGTATACTAAAAACATTCTTAGTAAGCTACCAAACAACTAAAAACATACAACAGTGAGAGTTTCCACGGTTAGAACTGTGGCCGTAGCCTAACATGCCCAAGCCATCTCAATAACTGTGGCCATCTATGTCTATTTATACAAAATTTGAATACAGCTATCTTCCACTAACTAAATATAGTTCGATAACAACGCAACAACAATAATACAGCAGTTGTATATATTAACAGTTTAACACCAGATTGAACATAATGTGTAAACTATTAGGCAATGTTTAAGGGATAAAACGGTTAACTTTGTTGTAAGAATGATCGATTTGAACGATTATCATCACATATTCTGTGAAAATTCATAACACAATCAGTTTATCATGCACTAATCAGTCTAATCAACATGTATCAAACAAAAATTTACACACATCAAGTCCAAACAGAAACCCTAACAACAATATCTAATATATTTATTCTGATCATAACAAATATCCACGGAGACTACACATCAAGCGTCAATAATCGAACATCAGGATCCAGTGGCGGACCCAGGATTTTTTTCAATGGGGTCCACTTTTTTCGGTGTTCAAATTTTTGACAAACAAAAGTTAAAATTTTCGGGTCGTCGTCGTTTGGGTCGGGTCGGGTCGGGATGAGGAACATAATAAAATACAATACCATAACAAAATTATATAATCATTACTCATTAGAAAACACACAATAAACACACGATGTCTTTCGAAACGAAAAAAAAGCATTACAAACTTTTAGAGTTCTTTGTTTTAGTCCTTCACTTGCAGACAGAACCACTTTGTTTCTTAGGATGTTCATAGCTTTCGTTTTGTGTTGGGTCTTGGAAAATTTTGTGGTCTTAGTGTATATCATGTGGTTTCTGTTCTTTTTCTTAACAAAATATGATGGTAAATAGGTCTTTTTTTCGATGGAATTGCAGGTAATTCGTTGAATTGTTTTACAACTTGTTTATGACCCTTTTATCTGGATTACAACTTGTTTACAACCCGGTTAGGACCATGTTCAACTTTATTACATAATACCAAACTCGTGTAGGTAAAGTAATACCAACTGGTTGGTTATAAGCAAGTTCGACTTTCAGTTAATATTTTCTACACGAATAAACGTATGAGTCCTTTTTAAGTTCATCCAAATATTTGTTTGGTTAAAGAAATTTGAAAATTACCAACCAAAAACCATAAAGTTCTACAAATTCAAATCAAGGAAATATCAAGTTTGTTGTAGTTTTCTAACTTTTTTTTGTTCTTCATTCAGCCATTCATAACTAATTGAAATATTATCATGGTATATAATTGAAATCATGCATAACTAATCAACGGCTCAACGCCCATTAACAAATCGCTATCCTCGTAAAGAATCCCCAAACAAGTCTACATTCAAGAACAATAATATATGTTCAACAGAATAGAAGTTACAGAACTTCTGAGACATGAACTTCTGTAACAGAAGTAAAAAAAATTCATAAACCCTAAACCCTAAATTCAAGTTACAGAATTCTGTAGATATATAGAAAGATTCATAGCAAAAAAAGTCCTTAGACAACTAGATATATACCAAAATTCTAGTTACAGAAGTTAAAAATTCTTACCAGTGGAGGCGGATAGGGCGGCGGAGAGGGCAGAGGAAGGGGGAGCCGGCGGTGGGAGGCCGGAGGAAGGTGGAGGGTTTCTTGAAAATTGATGGTGCGCAGGAGGAGAAAGGAGAAAACAGAGGGAGGACTGAGGAGGAGGGAGGCCGTTCTTTTGATATGCTGTGAGATCTGATTGTTTTGAATGGCTATTAGAATTACCCAATTTTAAAATCAAATTTAAAAAAAAAACACACAAAAAACGAAACTAACAGGTAGGGATGAGCAGAAAACCGAAATAACCGAACTGAAACAAAAATCGACGGTTTGGTTTTCGGATTTTTAATAACCGAAAATTTCGGTTCGGTTTTTGGATAACCATTTTCAATAACCGAAAAAAACCGAACCGAACCGAAATGAAAAAAAAAACATATATTTTTATTTTTAAGTTTAAGGGGCTGTTTGGTAGCCTCTTAATGAGCATTCAGATGTTACCTCTTAATGGTTTAAAACCTCTGAATGGTAAATCATCACATGTCACATTCTTCTACATTCTCATTGGTAAGATTCTTAATGGTTCCATTAAGAGGTAGCCTCTTAATGACCATTCAGAGACTACCAAACAGCCCCTAAGTGTTTAACCCATGCTATTAGAAATTATTAATTTTATTCTTGAATATTAAGTACTTATAATAAAAACATTAAGTGTTGTAAAATAACTAACCTATTAGCAATATAGAGAGAAGAATGAGAGAATGTGGAAGTGTTTTCTTATATTGATTAATATATCCATATACAAATGCCACTATATATAGGCATATATATTAATACAAAAGAAATGAAGAGATAGGAGTTATGTATGTGAATAGTCACCATTATGATACATTCATAACACTCCCCCTTGACTATCCACATACCTTTACTATGCTTGGTGATATTGCCTCATTAAAAACCTTGCTAAGAAAACCCAATGGGACAAAACCATAGCTAAAGAAAAAAGAGTGCAGCGCGTATCGTCTAACCCTAGTACTTCTGGATCATGTATGTTGCCTCATTAAAAACATTACTAAGAAAATCCAATGGGATAAAACTTAGTGAAGGGAAAAAGAGTGCAACTTGCGTAAAACTCCCCCTCATTATGATATGTATCATTTAATTAACATGTGCCAATCTTCTATGAAAGTTGCTGAAAATTTTGTAGTAAGTAATTTGTCGCTTGATCTCTTGATGTTCAATCATTTAATGAACATTGATGTATGATCTTCATGTGAAACTTTAATTGCCTCCTATTGTAAGTAGATACCATAAGATTCATGAATGTGTTTTGTTATAATCCATGCATTTACAAAACTAAACAAACTTGTTGATGGGTTAGTAAAATATGAACCCATATCTTTCGTACCTTAAGGGTATAGAAAATATATGTTTTACCCATTACACTATCTCCTCGTTGTACACGAGTTAAATCTTGCCAGTGAATTTAATGATATATGTTTATGTATAACTAGTAAGATATATTAATACAATTTGTATTGAACTATGGTACTTCAGCACCAAGGATCTTTACTTCTTTAATAGAAGATGATAAAAATCATTTTTCTATATCAAAAATTTGGACATCATTAAATGTACTTACATCATAAGCTTTGTCCATATGAAAATGTCCACCATTTTCTAGATGTGTTATGATTGATGGATTATAATATAAATGTATGTTCTACGTATCGAGCCATCAGTTTTCAATACCATATTCCATTTGCAAATTCTTGTTTTAATATTTGAGCTCATTTTTTTTCTCTTTAAAAGATTCAATGACATCATCAACATATATTGTAATACTTGTAAACATCATATTGTTCTTTTAATGAAAACAAATGGACCAACTTCACCATATGTATTTCTTATTTCCGAGCTAACTAGTGAGTCGATTATACCACATTCGACTTGACTATTTTAGTCCATACGTATTTTGTCAACTTTATATAGTAGTATTTTGTCAACTTCATATTGTACGTACTTGAGTTTTGATTTCAATGCCTTTGGCATTAACAATCCATAGGGGAATTCTTTTCATCTTATCAAAATATGCATGTGCTTTCACTATTCAATAGTTTTGCTACATAAACTTGCCCTTTTAACACATAGATATCTATATCATATGCAAAATATCATGAACACTTGCTTTTATCTCCAAAATCCATATTGTACCATGTTTGTACACTGTGTACATTGAGATGCCATAACAACCAGGTACGTATTTTCTATGTATGTTTATTGGAGTATTGGTGCACAATAATTACATCCATAAGGTGTTCTAATTAACCTCTTAAGCACTCAAATGCTTTAGCATACTCATGAGGAGTTTCAATTATATTCAATTCAATAACATATACAACATGTATATGTATTCAGATTTGAATTTATATAATAATCATAATATTCTCGAGAACTTATTTTATATGACTTAGTATCAAGTGATACATAACTTTCATAAGACACGTGTCAATTCTCTTTTATATATTACCAGAAAAATAAGATATTGGAAAGTCAAAACATCCACCACGGGAGAATACGTCTCCTCATAATCAATCATAAGTCTTTGCAAAAATTGTTGTGCCACCAATTTTGACTTATATCACTTAATTTGATTTTCACATGATTCGCGTAAAAGACACATTTGTATCCAACATATTTTACAGCTTCAGTTGTATGGATTGTTGTTCCAGAAACTTTCCATTTCATTAGAGAACTAAACTTTGCCTTATTTGCGTCTTTCTATTTTGGCCAATCATTTCTTAATATTCATTCATAGGCAGATCTTAAATCTTGATCCTCATCATTTAATCATTTTAAGCGCTACATTATATACAAAAGTATAACGACGTCGATTTTTATTTCGATTCCATACATATCTTAGACATGATACAACTTAATGAGATCTCTTTATTTTCAGGTACCTGAGGTTCTTCTTGAACCATCATGTCTATTGTCTCTTCAGTAGATCTTATTACTATAACCTCGACTTGACCATCTTAATTACTTGCTCCAATTTTCGAGGAATTTTATTATTGGAATCGACTAGTCTACCATGCTTCAGGCGTGCAATAGACTCAATACAAAACATGTGGTTGTCCTCTTGGACACAAATATAACTGGAGCATAAGCAGTTGATTATGTGACTTACTTAGTCACTCTATTTAGGTCAGTGAACTTGTCTGGTAATTTGTTCTTTAATATTGGGAAATGAATTATACTTTAAACTTCTACTTCATAGTTTATATTCTGAGGATCAAGATGACATGATAATTCATTTCACTTTTCACTTTCCAACTGCTTGTTATCTCCCCCTAATGTTGGGAACATTTATTCACTAAAGTGAAAACCAATGAGCCATAAACAAATGGCTTTAAGTATTCAATCATATACGATTATTTATACCCAACATATTCTCAAACTTTTTAGAAGTCCCATCTTTGTGCGGTTTGGTGGATGAATTTCAATATATGTCGCACAGCCAAAATCTTTGATGAGACATCTTTGGTTTCTGACCAAAAACCAACTGTATGTGGAGAACTATAACTTATTGGCTTTATGTGAATTGATGATAGTATATATAAATTACATGTACCTAAATGAACTTTTGCTTCTCTCATGATCATTGGCTTTTTGTAACCAATAGTAATCTGGATTAATATGCTTGTTATCACATTAGCTAAGCCACAATCACACAAGCTTCAGGTTGTGGATACCAATAGTAATCTGGATTAATATGCTTGTTATCACATTAGCTAAGCCACAATCACACAAGCTTCAGGTTGTGGATTTGATAACCATTTAGACGATGCATCGATTTCAAAATACTAAATAGTATCATGTCGGGATACACATATTCCCTTATTATTTCCAAAATATTTAGGGATCTAAACCATACTTTAGTTGGTATATCATTAACTTCCCTTGAGAGCAAATATTGCATGCACTTAACAAGAAATATCTTGTAGTTCTTCATTAAATTTCACATCATTATTGACTCGGTGTGGTCTAACGATCATGCCAATTAATCAAATAATCATGATTCATAAACTTTTGATTTCAATATCATAAGATGTAAGATAACAATGTGTTCTTATAATCACTCCCATAATTCCTCACTTCTAGTGGTCAATCTCATTGTGACCATTATAACAATTTTGATAGTCGATCTCATTATTAACTTGGCTATCTTACAACTTTTGATAGCTGGATCTCATTAGTAACATGATCAGCATTATAAGTTTCTCAATTACATCCATCATCCCGACATTTTCAAAGATCTTATAATTATATTCACTTCAAGGAATGATGTAAACCAACCAAGTTTCATGGTTCGGACAAACGGATATGAAATCATTTCAAAGTTGTTATCCTTGTTCCATAATATTGCTACTTTAGCATATTTGAGATCGACAAATGAAAATTGTTTTATCCGAGTTTACCTTGTAAATAATCTTCTCTTTGCATAACACCATAGAGAAGTAATTACATGTCCGAATCATATACGGTCTAACATCGTATGACCTTCTACAAACTCAATATGAGATTTAGGGAGTATGACATCTCGGGTGTTATGTCTAAACTTTTGATTCTCTTTCATGAGAGATATTAAATCATTTTAGATGATCGATTAAATACTACAAATGAGTATATGATAACATATGAAATACACAATATAAAATAAAGTCGAATTATATAATACATGGCATCATAATATAATATGTGACCACATAAAACAATTTATTATTATCACAATATGTGACCACATAAAAAGTTGGTATGAAAACTTTATGAAATATGCGTTTTCATCACACTTAAAAGCAAATATTTAAATCATATGTATTACTTGTAACCAATTAATATTTTTCACTTTTGATAACATCATTTAAGATAGAAAATTCATTAATTCTATTGTATCCATGGTTCAATCATCTCTATCGAAATCGGCCTCAAGACCAAAAACGTTTATACAAAATAGTATTTGTACGAAATACAATTTCATATGTTGAATCAAAATATTAATAACATTACTTGTTAATCTTGAACTTGTAGTAATACCGTATTTTTAAAGCACTACACCATAAAAACCTTTTGTATTTCTTAAATTTTGTGTAGTATTCTTTGGAACATAAATGTATATTTATATAATTCAAGTAGAAACATAAAAAATATTTTAGCACTAAATTAAACAACTAAAAAAGAAATTCATGGTAATGATTACTATTTCATGATCCCTTAAATAGCATTTGAATTTCAATTTCATTATTTATCAAGACTTATAAATCTTTAAAATGATGTGAAAACAATAGTTACCATTTAAGAAATATAAATTTCTTGAAAATCATTTACCAACATTTCAAACCCATTTGTAAGGATAAAACTAAATTGAAAACAAACTTGCGTTTGATGACTAAATTAATTTATATTAATAAGATAACTAATTTTCTTTTAATTATGAACCAAGATGGGGACATTTTTGTTTTTCCTCAGTGATAGTGATGTAACTGTGTCCTCTTAAAAATTAAATACAAAATACACGTGACTTGCTTCCCTTGTATTTTCTCATCTAGTAGTTGCCTAATTTAGAGATGAGCGGATCAAACGTCATCACCCACAAATCATCTTCCCCAAGATTATTAGGGTATTAAAGAAAACCTAATTATCAAATAAATATACTATGACAAATAATATGATTTTATTTCATATTATAAAAGTTTAAAACATGATGATTTAAACATATTTGATCGAAAGAATAGCATAAAAAAAACCAAACAAAATAGAGCATCAAAATTCATATAAATTGTTTAAAAGGACATGGATTATCTAAAGCACCAAAGTGTATGATGAAATAATATAGTATTTTGTAATTCATTTAGGGATATAGAATACTCAAATAACCATATTATAATTCGACAATAAACTTAAAGTTCAATTATTCGCTAAAACTTAATTTATCTTACATAAAACAACAATTTCTCATAAAACGATGTAATCAAATGATTTGTTGTATGGTCTAAAATTTAAGAAAAGTCAAATCAAATGCTAAGATCAAATTTGTAAATTACTAAAGGTGAAGGGCTTGTAAACAAAAACTCTAGAATCATAAGTAGGAGTGAAAGTCAAAGCGTCAAGCAGATGCTAATTGAGTTTTCATCATTTTTTTTAGTTTAAGTAATTAATGGGGAGGTTCACGTAACCCACCAGCATATTTCATTTTCTTAACCGATGAATGAGAACCAAGATTCATTTACTCTAATTAAACCTTTTATTCACCCCTAATTAAAGTAAAGATTCATTTACAACCTACTGAATGTGGTGGTGGAATTCTTTTTAGAATATTACAAGCTTTGTCATAGAAATTTTAATTTGGCTTACTTTTTTTTCAAAAAAAATTAGTTTACCAAAATTATGGTATTTTGGTTTACCTTCATCATATACAAATCCTTTTTCTTTCGTGGCTGGAATTTTTTTTAGAACCAGGAGGATCAAAGCATCCAAGTGTAAGTCAAATATAAAGATAGGAAAAACTATGAGTATTTATTACCTGATTTGTGAATATAGATCGATTCGGTCGTTCCTCCTTTCTGATTCGCCTATGGTAAAGACAATCGCTTCTTATTCTGGTGTCTACAATGTCAATGGACTTGCGATGGTATTACTCCATGAGTAGAGAAAAACGAGTGAACTCGTGCTGATAACGTGTTGTAAAATAACTAACCTATTAGCAATATAGAAAGAAGAATGAGAGAATGTGGAAGTGTTTTCTTATATTGATTAATATATCCATATACAAATGCCACTATATATACGCATATATATTAATACAAAAGAAATGAAGAGATAGGAGTTATGTATGTGAATAGTCACCATTATGATACATTCATAACATTAAGATGTTTATTTATAATTGAGATGATTTATTTATTGCCTATAACAAACAACAAAATTTAATATAAAAATTAAACAATCTTCAAAGTATTATAAAAGAAAAAGTCCTAATAAAAACTTTGAAGAAACATAAAAAATAGATTCGAAAGTTAGTTTTATGTAAACATTTTTAGTTAAAAAGATTAAGTATAATAACTTAAATGTAACCATAGAAAAAAGATTCTTAAATTTTGAATTATATTTTTTTTTATTTTTGAATGTTACTTACTTTTGTTTCAAAAACCGAAATAACCGAAAAACCGAACCGAACCGGTGTAAAAACCGAAAAAACCGAAACCGAAAAAAACTGAAACCGAACGGTTTTGAAAAACCGAAAACCGAAATTTCCATTTCAGTTTTGATTTTGCCCAAAAACCGAATCGTGCACACCCCTACTAACAGGTATCGAACCGGGACCTTTTGTGTGTAAACAAGGGGGTTTTCCAATGCACCAGACTCACTCTTATTGTTATAGGGTCCAACTAAATTATTCTATGGGGTCCATAGAGAATTTTATATACCGTTTCTACTACTTTTTAAAAAAAGATTCGGGTCCGGGGACCCCGTTCCGCTTAACGTGGGTCCGCCCCTGTCAGGACCACGATTAACAAAATATCATCTCAACTTTTCGTTGGAACAATAAGGTTATGAATTATGAAACCCTAAATTGTAGAATTGAAAATCCTAGGATATTAATACTGTTAAACAAGACGGATAGAATATGAATAAGAGTTGAAGATTGATCGTACTTACTGTGATTGAAATATTGAATGAAGAACGATGATGATTGTGAAGATGATCGTTGAATTGCTGAACCGGGCTTTGGACTTTTGAAGAGAAGAGGCTGGATTGGATTGATTTCAAAATTTAAGGTTTGGACTTTTGAGAGGCACGTATAGTGATATTCTAGTAATATGATCGATCTGGATGGATCATGGATCGATCCATATAATTAATTGGATAAATGGATCGATTCATTGGATTAATTAATAGATTAGTGGATGTTTTTTTTATGATCCAATAAGTGATTTAAATGGATTGGATTGGATCAATATCCAATCCATTGCCAGACCTAATGTTAACGGAATGAAAAGATTACAGAGAGTGATACCGTTGAGGAAACAGGGTTGCCGTAGACGGTGGAAGGCGACGGAGGAGGAAAGTGCCGTACTCAATCGCGTGCGATTGATGCGTTCGGCGTGCGGCAGACGAGGAGATATAAAGTTTGTTGAGTTTAAGTATTTAACCACTTATGTTCTATGAATTTATGGGAAGTATCCTGATAAGTCTTGTTGCATTTCATGTCAAACGTGTGTAATTTTGCCCCAAACCGAATTTTTTCGCTCTCGTAACATGTACGTCTTTGTTTCAAAAAAAAATTAAATCAGCTTAACCAATTAAAACAAAACACTACGTTACTTTTGGTAATAAAAAAACTAAAACGATGAAAAGGTTGTAATTTAAACTGAGGGCAAAATTGTATTTTTTCAGGACAAATGAGCGTGTGTCCGGCAGTCGTCTGGCACGACTAAAAATTACACCAAGTCAACCAGTTAAAACAAAACACTACAATAGTTTTGTCAAAACAATAAAAACTAAAACGATCGCATGACTATAACTTTACATTGGGAGCAAAATCGTAATTTGACAGGCAAAAAAAAAAAAAAACAAAAACGATGGCAAAGCTGCAAATTTAAACTAAGGGCAGAATCATAATTTAGCTGGGAGGGGAAAAACATAACCAATGGTAAAAGCGTAAATTTAAACAAGGCAAAGTTGTAATTTAGATGGACCAATGAGGACAGAATCGTAATTTAGCCGGGAGGGGAAAAACGAACCAATGGTAAAACAATAAATTTAAACGGGGCAAAATCATAATTTAGATGGACCAATAGGGAAGTGTCAGGCAGCTGCCTGACACTATTGGCAGCCGCCCCAACAAAAACGATGGCAAAGCTGTAAATTTAAACTAAGGGCAAAAAATTTAGCTGGGAGGGGAAAAAACAAAACTAATGGACCAATGGAGAAATGTTTGGCAGCTGCCTGACACTATTGGCGGCCGCCCATTTAAGCCAATGGCAGGGAAATACTATTCCCTGCCATGGCTTTTGTTAATATAGTAAATAAATAAATAAAAATTAAACTAGTCTAATCTCCCTTTTTCTAACCATGGTTGTCATCATTTCTTGACTAAGGGCATGTTTGGCTAAGTTTTTGTCAGAGCCCCCGACCCCACCCAGGGAGCGGGAGCCGCGAGCCAGTCTGATGGTATCGGTGTTTATTAATTTGGCAGCGGAAAATTTCATCAAGATCGTAGTTAGGAAATATTTTTATCAGAGTTAAACACCATAACATTTTAAAATGAATAAATGGGATAAAACCCAAATTTTTCTGATAATACATTTATAATAGACAAATGGGACAAAGCCCGATTTTCATTTTAAATATATATATTCATATGGAGTAACCCTGATTATTGAAAACAATTCTCCTTTTTAATTTGGTAACTTTTATGGCCACTTTTCTAAGCCTTCAGTGCTCTCCAGCTGGCTTTTATGGGCTTCACACTAAGTTACCTGAAACACGTGTTTAAAACATTTTATTAGCAAGAAATACTGGCGAGTGAATCCCAGTTTAATCAAAACAGATTTTATCATTTTACAGCATTGAGGGCGGTCGTGCAATTACATTTGTTTCCATCTACCTTAATTACCACCCACGGTACTGTCAACCCGACTTGTGTTCATGTTACTACTCACAATGTAGTAACAAATTTTGTATACAAATCCCCAACATACCGACGATAATTGTAGAATACAAATACTCAATCACTATTTAATATAGTATTAATGAAGTGAGGTTTTGTAAAAACAGTTTACAAAAAGAGGAATTACTCACATTGTTATCTTAGGTAATTTCCTGTGGCTTCCTGGTTATAATCTATAAATTTTAAATAATGCACACGCGTTAGTATAATAACCCAATTTTACATTATTTATATCCTCCCCGAGACAGAACTCCAACGACTACGTCGGACAGAGCCTCGACAGCCGTTACGGAGCACTAGATAAATCAGGCAGCGTATTTAATACGTAACCGGGGGCTATGATACTTACAACGAGGCAGAGCTTCGCTATTTTAGTGGGTATTATACCCGGGTATTACTTTAGCTATTCAGAATTGAAAGAGAAAGTTTATGTGATGAACAAATTGGAAATGAATCTCGACTGCTCCATTTATAGGCTGAATCAGGGGGCTCTCGCGCCCCGCGAGAGAAACAACAGGGGCCTTCACGGCTCGCGAGGTCCAGACTGGCGGCAATAAGGTGGGTGAGTCACCGGTAGGTTTGACACGTGGCCTGACACGTGGCTTGCTTGTGTGCCCGCAAGTTATACTCCGCCGCGCCCCGCGAAGGAATCTCCTTCGGCGGTCGCAGGCCGTGACGGCACTATTTTATTTGTTTTATTTGTTATTTATTAATATAAAGGTTATTCGGGTCCGTTACTCGTATATGGGGTGTATTTAGGGTCGTTTTAGTAGGGTTGTTATATTCTGGGTATAATTCCTGAACTATTTAATAAAATAAATAATGAATTCATATTAAGTACAGTAACCCAATTCAACTTTATCCCTACGTCACGAGACAGAACCCCAACGTATTTAGTCGGGCAGAGCCTCGACATGCGTTGGTAGGTCCTAAATCAATCGGACAGGGTATTGACTCAGTGGTCAGGGGTTACAATACTTAAAACGGGGCAGGACTTTATTATTAGTATTATTATTATTATTATGGGTATAATATAAAAGAAATAAATATTTGAATTAGAGAAAGAGAGGAGAGCGTGCAAGAGCCAAAGCAAGGAATTGGGCAATTTCCAAATATCTGCCATGCTATCTATTTATACGACTGCTTTCCACGAATTTTGCAGTAAGTTTCATAAGATTCATTTTTTATTGGAAATCTTACACGTATACTAACTCATTAAATGGAAAGGACACCTACACATATTCCATAAATTTGAATTTATGGTTTTGATTCTTCTTTTCAAATTAGGACACGTATGCACAATATTTTAAATTTTCATATGTTAAGTTAAAATATTATTTTATTATTTTATATATTATAATTAATTCAACTGCTTTACTCATTTGACGCTTATAACTTCTAAAATATGACATTTTATAAAACAATGAATATGTCATTAGAATGAGAATATTTGTGTCTACATTTTGACCCAAGTTTCATTAAAAACGAAGTAGGTTCAAATATAATGTATTTTTATTATTATAATTATTAAACGAATAAACGGTTCCTACGTTCGTCAAAATACCTTATATTTCTATTGATCAATTTACCCATGACCTATTCGTGTGATAACTTTATTTTAGATTTAAAATTTTGGGAATGTTACATCCTCCCCAGCTTGTTTTAAATCTCGTCCTTGAGATTTGGGCTACGATATCTTCCTAGGGTTACGTCACGTCTTGTAGTTGGTTATCAAGGTGTCTGGGATAGAATCAAAAGATGAATATAAGGATGTCATAGGATAATTGGAATTTAATGGTCTCAAAACTTAGTTTCAGGAATTGATGTTAACTGAATTAGATGAAATGATACCATTATCAAGGCGACTAAGTTTCACAAATCAAAAGAGAGATTTAATAGGCATAGAATTCGAAATGCAATGACTTGTATAAACAATAGGATTCAATGCCAGAAAAGAACTTACTTTGATCGTTTAAAAAGAACTCCGAATCAATAATTTCAATTGAAGATAGAACATAGAAGTATGAAAAATGATTTGTCAATTATCAAACCAGAATTCAGTGACGTTTATTTAAGTGGCAAGGATACACCGGACAATATAATAGAATCATGGTCTTAATACATAATTGTATCGAGACTACTTGAATGATGAGTCAAACGAATGATGTATGATTACGGTTTATTATTAGCACAGACTACAAATTTATCCGAACACCGCAAGGTGTTGTAATGACTGAAAGAATTCAATGATTACAGTGACCGAACGAATTTACCATTCTCGTAATTGACTGAAAGTTTCAAATGGAGTGAATCTGGATATTCAAAAGATAGGATGTTCCAAATGAAGAAATATATGAATATTGTAGGATTAATTCAAAGATGAAAGAAATGTTGGAGGTACATTGGAATAAGAATTTAGGTATCTTTATCTTAACACAAAATTGTATTAAGACTGGTTTATGATAATGAATCAATAAATAGATAAATTCGTACCTCAGGTGTGAAAATGAAATGAGTTCAAGTTTCAAAGAAATCGCCACCGCAAGGTGTTGTGTTTTAACAAATGATATATTGAAAGTAAAGACTTTAAACAAGGTTACTATGATTCAAATAATGAGATTACCTTGAATATGATGATCACAATTCATCATATGGGATTTTGAATTAAATGTATATTGTGAACAAGTTCAAACAATTGAGCTTGGTTTGGACATATTCCAACAATGGATATACGTATTGACAAGAAAAGGTTTCAATGAAAATCTGGTAAGTAACTTTGAAAAGAAAAGGAGTTTTCCAAAAAATTTGTTGACTTGATATCAAAAGTCAGCATTTTCACAATCAGGGGATTATCAAAATGAGCATAACGAAAATATTTATTCGATCTTGTGAATAGATGATCTTTTGAAATGAATCCACATGCATGACAAGCAACGCACGTATGACATGGGAATTTGTCAAGAGATGCGACAAACGAGAGTTAGCTATATAAAATAAAGACCTCCTATTAATGAAGTTTGGATCGGAATCAAAAGTCAATTAATACTTAAGTACAAACAAAACATAAGGGTGCCTTATTTTAAAAGTTTGCCATTGTCTCTGGTATTGTAAATATTTATGCGTTTTTCTTAGCTTCATCTAGGTTTCTATTCTTGTTGTCGGGTGCCTTAGATAATTTCAGGCAGTAGAGACGGAAGTGGCCTGGGTTTCCGCATTTGTAACATACATTAGTTTTCCTTCTCCTTCTACATTCTTCTTCTGTATGTCCAGTCTTCTTGCAGAAACTACAACGAAGTGTCTTCTTAGAATGGCATTTTCTTCCGTGCTGCTTGTCGTAGTCGTTACAGGTAGGCTGTGTGATTACTTGTTCCATTTCTTTGTCCTTACTCGATTTGTCGGAGCGGGATTCCTTATAAGAGTAACTATAGGTTGTGGTTTTCTTTCGTTTGGAAGATGGAGTTTTGATGCGAATACCATGACTTCCATTAATACTAGGGTTAAGTTTGAAGTGATGAGTATACTTACAGTGTATAGTAGGAATCTCGTTTATAGGCACAAAAATTTTAATGGCTTCAATGATCGAAGGTATAGCATTTGATACTGATTGAGCTATTATATTTTCTATAGTATTTTTATCCAAAGAGTTCTCGTTACTAGCCTGAATTTCTTGATCACATGCTATTTCCTTTGACATCTGAATTACAAACATGTTCATATATAATTATCACAAAACTAAGCAATTAAACAAGAACATTTTATTTAGCACCACTATAGTCATAGCTATCAGTTTTATGTGTTGATATATATATATATATATATATATATATATTATTTCAACATTTCCTTTTACTATATATCTTATCAAAATATAAGGAAAATGTATATATTATATGTGTTGTTTCTTCCTTTGGTGTAATAGTTTTTCTTTATTTTAATTTAACTATATTTCCAGAGCTCATGACTGGATAGGTGTTTAAAAATAAGGTAAGGGCTTTATATGAAATTCTGAAATTCTTCCGTCATTGACTCATCTTTAAGAGGTGGTGCTAGTACCGATATCCTTAACGTATCTTTTAAATTAAAGTTGGTGAGTAAACATGTAGGTTTGTTTCTTCTGTTATATAAAAGCTTGCCCTTTTACAAAAGACATTTGATTATTATGCTTACTATCTAGAAAATGGCATCTTGCATGTATATACATATAAAGTTTAAAAGTTTCCTGAAATATATACATATAGTATCGGATTATAAGAATCCAATTACATAACTAATCGTATTAATTATCTTGTTTATTCCCATAACTTTGTTGATTCCTTTATATTAATAAATTTCTATCAGATTTATTGAACATATATTTTGGAATAAAAAGGTAATTTGTTAAGAAGAATAAATTAAATAAAATATAATTTTTTTCTGGATTCTTTCTAGAACAATTTAATCTTTAACTGACACGTTGACTTATTTTGGTTATAACATACTTAGAATTTAATTCAAAATTTTATTATATCTGTTTAGTAAAAAAAATCAAATAGATAATACAAAGTCTAGCGTTTTTAGTTTGATCCTTAAAATATTAAGAAAAGAAGTATCATTCTCCTATCAGAATATATATACATATGACTTAAATATAGTTTAAAAACGAATTAAACTTATCAAACGATAAAAATTGTTTCTTCTTGAGATATATGTATACATTTTAAATCATATAGTTATATTGTATTAAATGTTTTTGTACATATCTTGATTGCATGGATGAAATATCATTTATAATATTGATACAAATTATTAAAGTATACATACATCTGATTTATATACAATTTAAGAAATAAGTTTAAGTTATTTCCTGTTGATATATAAGTATTATGTATTAAAATCATTTAATTACACAATACTAAGTTATTGTACATATTCCTGTTTCAAAAATACAGTGTTGTAAAATGTTTTATATCTTCCATTGTATACGTATATGTGTTTAAATTTTAGAATTGTCGAATTGTAATAATTCTTGTTTATTAATTGTATAAATTAATTAAGAATTATGTCTTATAAAATTCTTTTAACATTACTTTATTCAAAAGCCAAATATTTTATTCTTCCAAAAATATTATTATTATTAGTTTTACTTTAAAACAAAATTTAATAATATTTAATTTAGTATATTATATTAATAATAATGATGATAAATAACAACAGTATATATTAAAGACCTTTCTTAGAGAGCGTTTGCGTATTAAAAATTTCTCTCGCATGTTAATTATCATCAACATTGACTATACGTATAATTTCTGAATATTACGTAACTTATCAAATTTTGATGAATAATCTACATATTTAATATTTAATAATACGATAAAGGGTTATAAAGTGATTTTCAAAGTATTTTAATTATTGTATCTAAACAATGCTAAAACATTATATTTTAACAAAATTATTATAATTATATGTTTTATCAAAACTTTTGACAAATACATATTTTTAAATGGAGTAAAACTTTTGGATTATATCATAAATCATAAAATATACGGCTTTCATTAAATAATATTTTATATTATGATATTTTAGTGATATCATATCTAAGGGTATTATCTTATATATTTGATCAAGATATTAGTATCAATATCATATTATTATTATAATGTCGTAAATTCATATTGAATTAATTTCATATAAATACATGATATACATATAATATATCATAAAATTAATAAGACATAACATTATTAATATATCAACTATATATATATATATTTATGTATATATATATATTTTTCTTAAATATAGCATGAGTGTAAGATACAGATATGGGTAACACATTTTGGGGATTCAAAATTTGTTAAATGGCATAAAATCATGATAAACACGTTAAATTTTATATTCACAGGATAATACATAAGATATTAATTTCCTAACACAACATAAATGTTTAAGGTTTAGGTATAGGTATTAGAAGAACACCTAAATGGCTTAAACAAGTGGCTTAGCTCTGATACCACCTTCTGTCACAGCCCCTGACCCCACCCAGGGAGTGGGAGCCGCGAGCCAGTCTGATGGTATCGGTGTTTATTAATTTGGCAGCGGAAAATTTCATCAGGACCGTAGTTAGGAAATATTTTTATCAGAGTTAAACACCATAACATTTTAAAATGAATAAATGGGATAAAACCCAAAATTTTCTGATAATACATTTATAATAGCTAAATGGGACAAAGCCCGATTTTCATTTTAAATATATATATTCATAGGGAGTAACCCTGATTATTGAAAACAATTCTCCTTTTTAATTTGATAACCTTTATGGCCACTTTTCTAAGCCTTCAGTGCTCTCCAGCTGGCTTTTATGGGCTTCACACTAAGTTACCTAAAACACGTGTTTAAAACATTTTATCAGCAAGAAATACTGGCGAGTGAATCCCAGTTTAATCAAAACAGGTTTTATCATTTTACAGCATTGAGGGCGGTCGCGCAATTACATTTGTTTCCATCTACCTTAATTACCACCCACGGTACTGTCAACCCGACTTGTGGTCATGTTACTACTCACAATGTAGTAACAAATTTTGTATACGAAACCCCAACATACCGACGATAATTGTAGAATACAAATACTCAATCACTGTTTAATATAGTGTTAACGAAGTGAGGTTTTGTAAAAACAGTTTATAAAAAGAGGAATTACTCACATTGCTATCTTAGGTAATTTCCCGTGGCTTCCTGGTTATAATATATAAATTTTAAATAATGCACACGTGTTAGTATAATAACCCAATTTTACATTATTTATATCCTCCCCGAGACAGAACTCCAACGACTACGTCGGGCAGAGCCTCGACAGCCGTTACGGAGCACTAGATCAATCGGGCAGCGTATTTAATACGTAACCGGGGACTATGATACTTACAACAAGGCAGAGCTTCGCTATTTTAGTGGGTATTATACACGGGTATTACTTTAGCTATTCAGAATTGAGAGAGAAAGTTTATGTGATGAACGAACTGGAAATGAATCTCGACTGCTCCATTTATAGGCTGAATCAGGGGGCTCTCGCGCCCCGCGAGAGAAACAACAGGGGCCTTCACGGCCCGCGAGGTCCAGAAAGGTGGCAATAGGGTGGGTGAGTCACCGGTAGGTTTGACACATGGCCTGACACGTGGCTTGCTTGTGTGCCCGGTAAGTTATACTCCGTCGCGCCCCACGAAGGAATATCCTTCGGCGGTCGCGGGCCGCGATGGCACTATTTTATTTGTTATTTATTAATATAAAGGTTATTCGGGTCCGTTACTCATATATGGGGTGTATTTAGGGTCGTTTTAGGAGGGTTGTTATATTCTGGGTATAATTCCTGAACTATTTAATAAAATAAATAATGTATTCGTATTAAGTACAGTAACCCAATTCAACTTTATCCCTACATCACGAGACAGAACCCCAACGTATTTAGTCGGGCAGAGCCTCGACATGCGTTGGTGGGTCCTAAATCAATCGGACAGGATATTGACTCAGTGGTCAGGGGTTACAATACTTAAAACGGGGCAGGGATTTATTATTATTATGGGTATAATATAAAAGAAAGAAATATTTGAATTAGAGAAAGAGAGGAGAGCGTGCAAGAGCCAAAGCAAGGAATTGGGCAATTTCCAAATGTCTGCCATGCTATCTATTTATAGTACTGCTTTCCACGAATTTTGTAGTAAGTTTCTTAAGATTCCTTTTTTATTGGAAATCTTACACGTATACTAACTCATTAAATGGAAAGGACACCTACACATATTTTATAAATTTCAATTTATGGTTTTGATTCTTCTTTTCAAATTAGGACACGTATGCACAATATTTTAAATTTTCATATGTTAAGTTAAAATATTATTTTATTATTTTATATATTATAATTAATTCAACTGCTTTACTCATTTGGCGCTTATAACTTCTAAAATATGACATTTTATAAAACAATGAATATGTCATTAGAATGAGAATATTTGTGTCTATATTTTGACCAAAGTTTCATTAAAAACGGAGTAGGTTCAAATATAATGTATTTTTATTATTATAATTATTAAACGTTTCCTATGTTCGTCAAAATACCTTATATTTCTATTGGTCAATTTACCTATGATCTATTCGTGTAATAACTTTATTTTTGATTTAAAATTTTGGGAATGTTACACTTTTTGAAACAACTTATTGACTTATTGCCTTTTTGAAAAGTCATAATCTCTAAAAAGTCTGTTTAGAATTGAGGGTATATGTGAGAGGAAAAGTCATAAGCTCCAAAAAGTCACTCTATACTCACTTTTCCAAAAAGTCAATAAGTAGTTTGAAAAGCTTAGCCAAACACCCCCTAATATTCCTAGTCCAACGTAATATATTAGAAAATATATTTTTTATAAAACGTATATTTCACCAATGGTTTTAATAAATTAATAAAGCCAGAGGTTTATTACCAAGGTTAATAAGGCTCATGGCCTACTATTTATATAAACGAGAACTGATCTCGTTGCGTTGCAACGGCGGGATCAAAACTAGTAAAAATTATAAAATCATAACATGAATTCATAACACCAAGTAACTCACGCAATGTAAAATGTAGATGATGACCGACTTATACTGACACGTATTAGAGAGTCGAGGGCAAAAGCGACAAATTTGAAACTCGAGGGGAAGAATAAATTCTTCCAGTAAAAAAACTTGTGGGGCCAAATGTGACAATCAAACAAAGTTTGGTGTTTAAACTCAAACTTATACCGACAAGTAATATAAAATGGAGAGTGACAATTATATATTGTATAAACTTTTTAGAAAACATAGGGCAAAAGTGACAACAATAAACTTGATTAAAAAGAAAAAAAAAACGAATTCAAAAAAGAAACTGTAGCTGAGGACTTCAAATGTGACAAAAATATGTAGTTGTCAAACTTGACAACCAAACAAATTTGGTGGGCAAAATCAGAATTCAAAAAAGAAACTGTAGCTAAGTAATTCATGAATTATAGAGTAAACTGCAATTTTACCCCTTGGGTTTTAAGCCAGTTGGCACTCTGACCCCCTCCATGGAAATAATTGCAATTTTACCCCCAACGTTGTTGTTATGTTGCACAATTACCCCCTGGTGTCAAATAAGTTAACAGGTCTGTTAACTAGAATGTGAAATGACTATCTTACCCTTTAATATTACCCCCCAACGTTCTTGTTATGTCGCATAATTACCCCCCACTGGTAAATTACTAAATTGTCCTTTCTTATTACCCCCTATACTTTGTTGTAAGAAACAGTATTACCCCCTGTAGTAACCAAAACCCTTCCCGCCAAAAAAGTTTGACCAGCCAAAGTCAACTACACATGTTAATTAACAAGAAATCGGTGTAATGTATTTGAAATTGCCTTAACAATCTGATTTAAACTTAATAAACACTTATATTCAAACTTGTTCTATGTTTTCAAACCTGTTCAAACATTTCTATACTCAAAATCAGTTTAAACACTTCCAGGTTTGCCCAAAACACATATACTCAAAATCAGTTTAAATATTTGTATTCAAAGTCAACAATGTAACCCTTCACTAGAAACCCTTCACAAAATCAGTTTAGAATAAATACAAATGCTCATTGCCTATATGTATTCAGGATATTACAATTTGTCCAAGCATTCAAAACATGTATGCACACTCAAAATCAGTTTAAACATTACAATCTGTCCAAGCATTCAGAACACTTCCAAAGAGAAACATTACAATCTGTCCAAGCATTCAGAACATGTATGCACACTCAAAATCAGTTTAAACATTTGGCAGTTGTTTGGCTGCAGCTGTATGCAAATGTATGCAAAACACATACCTGGTCATGCATAAGCATTCAGAACATGCTCAATTGGTCATGCAGTATGCAAAACACATACCTGCAGTATACTCAAACCTGTTCAAAAAACACATACCTTGTCACAGCCCCCGATCCCAAATCCCCGGAAACAGGCGGCCACGAGCCAGTTTCGGTGGTATCACGTTATTGTCTAATTTGGTAGCGGAAATTTTCATCAGGGCCATAGTTAGGAAATATTTTATCAGAGTAAACCACCACATTTTATAATATTAAACACATGGGTAAAGCCCAAGTTTTCAGTACACATAATTTCATAGGGATACACCCTATTTTATTTAAGAAAAACATCTATTTCTTTTTAGGTAACTTTATTGCCACTTTTCCAAGCCTTCAGTGCTGTCCAACTGGCTTCTATTTGGCTTTCACATTTTGTTACCTGAAACGCGTTTTAAAAACATTTTGTCAGTGGAAATACTGGTGAGTGAATCCTAGTTTAATCAAGTTGAAATACCAATCATTTTGCAGTATTGAGGGCGCATCCGCAATTACATTTGTTTCCAAGATATAACAATTAACATCAGTGGTACTGTCATACTCAACTTGTGGAATGTTACCACGCCAGTAACAAATTTTGTATATAAAACCCCAACATACCCACTATAATTGTATTCTTACAAATACTCAATAACTGCTTAGTATATATTTAATAAGTGAGGTTTTGTAAAAACGTTTAACAAAAAGAGGATTACTCACATTGCTGTTTTAGGGTTTTCAGTAAGGATTTCATGGGAATAATCTATAATTTACACAAATGCACATGTGTTAGTATAATAACCCATTTTAACATTAGTAATACCCTCCCCGAGACGGCATTCCAACGACTACGTCGGGCAGAACCACGACAGCCGTTACGGAACCCTAGATCAATCGGGCAGAGTATCTAATACGTCTCCAGGGGTTATAATACTTACATCGTAGCAGAACCTCGCTATTTAGGGGGTATAATGCCCGAGTATTACTTCTACTATTCAGAAATTCGTGAGAGAGAAAGAAAATTGAACGAAGCAGACTGAAATCCGATGGCCTCTATTTATAGTTGCTGAAACTGGGTCTCTCGCGGCCCGCGTAAAACAAGCACAAGGCTTACGCGGCCCGCGTCAAAGTTAGGTCAACACGTAGCCCATCCGGATCACCAACTAGGCTCGACATGTGTTGGGCCACGTGGCGGCCCAGGGTTCAGCCACCTTTCACCCTCTCGCGGCCCGCGTAAGGTTAAGGTGAGGCTTACGCGGCCCGCCTTAACTTAAAATTCTGATTTTTATTTTATTTTTAACGTTATGTTGTATTTTGGGCTCGGTTTTCACATACGGGGTATATTTAAAGACATTTTAGGACATTTTAAATATTTTTAGGGCGCCGGAAAAATTATGAGGGTGTCAGTTTACGTTAGGGTTGTTATATCCTCCCCACCTTGTTTTAGAGCTCGTCCTCGAGATCTACTAGAACAAGTGCGGATATTTCTTTTGCATTTCTGATTCAAGCTCCCATGTGTACTCAGGTCCTCTTTTGGAGTTCCATTTCACTTTGACCAGAACTAATCTCTTATGCTTGAGATTCTTAACTTTCCTATCTTCAATCTGTAGAGGCCTCTCTACAAACTTAAGTTGTTCATTTACCTCTATATCTTTAAGAGGCACTACGAGTGATTCATCAGCTAGGCACTTTTTGAGATTAGATACATGAAATACTTCACGTATTCCTGCCATTTCCTCTGGCAGTTGTAGCTGATAGGCTACATGTCCTATTATTCTAATAATCTTAAAAGGTCCAATATACCTGGGACTTAGCTTTTCTCTTTTGATGAATCTTACCACTCCTTTCCAAGGAGAGACTTTTAGTAACACTTTGTCACCTACCTGGAATTCTAACGGCTTACGTCTGTTATCAGCGTAGCTCTTCTGTCGATCACGTGCCGCTTTCAGTCGTTCCTTGACATGAATGATCTTATCGGTTGTTTCCTGCACAATCTCAGGTCCAGATAGTTGTTTTCCCCAATTTCTGCCCAACAAACTGGGGTTCTGCACTTTCGTCCATAAAGTGCTTCGAATGGTGCAGCATTGATCTCGTGTGATAACTATTATTATAAGAAAATTCTATTAAAGTGTAACACCCCAAAACCCGAATGTTTATACTTGTCGTATGTTCCTATATAACTTAGTATGAAATAACTAACTAGGCTAATTAACCTAGTTAAGTGTGTGGTTAAAAGTCTTAAATGACCAAAATAGTGCAATTTATGTTAAATGACAAAGATGAGGGGCCAAATGGAACAAGATGAAAGTTAAGTTACTAAATAACAAAACTCTCACACACAAACACACATATCGTGTGTTCGAGAATGAGCAGGAAGCTCCCATGGAGCCAAGAACCCTAGCTTCATCCTTTTCATCAAATTGGAAGGATAAATGAAGCTCAAATTCAGAACCGAACGCGAATTTGTGATCACCTACACTAGGGGATCATAAGGTATGTCTTAGATTCTAGATTTGATGATTACCCACGAAGTGGGTTATGTTGTAGATCATGAATTAGTATAAAATTGAGCATGAGTATGTGCTAGATTCATCATTTGGAACATGGATTATGCATGGTTTAGGTTAATTTGATGTTTAAGGGTGAAACCCGTTTGTTATGGTGAAGATGATGACATGGGTAAATCATCTATGCCTAAATTCTTGCTTAAAATTGATGTATTTTGATTTGTAAGATGGATTCTTATGAGGGGAATTGAAAGAAATGTGATACTAGTATGTTTGATGTTTATGCATGTATGATTCATGTTGATTAGAAGGAAGAAATTGATGAATTATGTATGAGATTAGAAGGATATGCATGAACTAGTTGTACACTATGCTTACAAGGTAGTACACATATCAAAAGTATGATGAAATTATGAAGAGCCTAAGATTAGATCACTTGTAAGTGATTAATAAGTAGTTATGAAGTGGGTTTTAGATGATGTAATGTATATTGATGATTTACTTATGTTAACAATGTTTGGAATCATACATGTGTGTGAGTGTTTAAAGAAATTGGATAAGAAATGGTGAATTGTTGTTAGATGAAGTGAACAAAATGTGATGATAATATGTATGATGTTTAATTTTAAATACCACATGTTGATTAGTAGAAGGATTTGATGAACTATGTATGAATTTAGAAGATTGTGCATGAATTAGTTGTACGTTATGCTTAAAAGATGGTACGCACCTCAATCGTATGATAAGATGTATGTATTGTCGTCCGTATAGTCGATTATGATGTTGCGGGTATATAATGATAGGTCGAAAGTTAAACTAAATGAACCGTTGACTTCTAAAAGTCAACCGTGTATAAGAAGGATGGTTAGACGAGTTGTCATAATTGTAAGGTTAAGGTAAGTTATATGGAGCGTGTTTGACGAATGTGTGTTTAATGCGATGACATGATGGTTTACATGAGTTTGAAATGATATGAATTTGGTCACATGTATTATGCTTGCTAGAAGTAACTGATGAAAGTCAAATAGGAATTATGCGATCGATATGATCGTTAACATGTACAATTATGTATGCTAATAAGAATGTGATTTCGATGACATGGAAGTATAGGAATCATTCGAGACGGAATCAAGCACGGAAGGCTAACGGGTCAAAAGTTGCGAGGAAACGAGTATGAACATGGACGCACGAGGTAAGTGATTTTTTTGTAATCACTTCTTAGTTGTTTATGTAAAGTTATGTGCAATTTAATTAAGTATGATGATCGAGGTCAAGTAGGAAAGAATTGTATGAGACCGATGAAGTATTAAACGGATCTTAGTTTTGATCCGAGCGAGGTATGTGTGATTAAGAACTGTAGCTAAGTAGTAGGATTGGTTACTTATGCAAGGGAGTCCTTTGTTGTTGAGGGTAGAGCAAAGTTGACAAAAACGCCCTTGATGGGTAAAACAAGCAAATGGTCTTAAAAGTTGATTACAAACAAGCTATTTGATTAAATGAATGTTTTGAAAAAGCAAGAAAGCGAGAAGTATGGTTGTCGTAAGCTAAAGACCTTAAAATGCGCAAATACCCTTAACGGGTCAAAATAAGCTCTTGAGCGAAAATGGGTCAAGAGGATGCAAGACATCCGAGAATTTAATCTTGTATGATATACAATGTTGACATTATTAAGTTCATAAGAAGTCTTGGTCAAACAAACAAGTTTTGTGGATGAAGGCATGAACGGGTCGAATAAATCATAAATGAATGATAAGGCGATAGCGTGTAAGTTAAGAATTTCCTTAATTCGGATATGGGATTTTAAGTTCATATGATAGAATGTGAATTTACAAGCATGTAGGAAGAAACGGGAGGCCAAACGGGTAACGGTTCAAAAGTTACGCGCGTTTTAGTGCGTACGGACGACGAAACGAACCTGCAGAAAACTGCAAAAACTAGAGGGCGTCGCCGACGGGTAGGGGGCCGTCGCCGACGGGCAAGGGAAAATCAATTTTTGTGCTGACGGGTTAATTACCTGTCTACGGGTTTTTGGGCTACGGGTAAATGCAAGGCCCGTCGGCGACGGCCCTAGGGGCGTCGGCGACGGCCTTCCCAAGTCCCAAAAGCTGAAATCTTGTTATTTAAGTTAAATTATGTACCGTGGGCTTCGGTTTGATATCCGTGGACTACGGTGGACTTTCCAAACATGATTTTGATGGTTCCTTAGATGTTTATGGGCTATAAAGCTAAGTCTAAGACCCATGTTAATAATGTATGATTATGTAAGAGGTACGCGTGATCTAGTACGTGTTCGTTAAAGTATGTACGTATGTAGATGTGTATGTATGCATGTATAAAGATATGTACGAGTGTATGCATGTACGTAACGATGTAGGAAGGGTATGTATGTATGTAGAGGTGTATGTACGTATGCATAAAGATATGTATGTATGTATACATGTATAAAGATATGTGTATTTGTGTATGTATGGGAGTACGTGTGATCGTAGGCATGAATGTAGAGACGTATGAATGTAGGTACGTATGTAGAAGCGTATTTATGAATATATGAAGATACGTATGAGTGTAGGCATGTATGTATTGAGGTATGGATGTATGCAAGAGTATATGTAAGTATGATTTTGGATACGTTAAGTGTTAATGATATTAATCATGTACATGGAAAACGAAGATTTACGCAGGTACATTATTGAAGACTCACAAGGGAATGGATACGCTGATGATATGCTTAAAGTTAGAGAGAAAGCTGAATGGAAAGTGTACATGTATTGAGTCTTGTTTATGTATTGTATACTAATGTGATGAATGTATGTGGTGAGTGCAGGTTGTACGAATCACGGGTGGTTATCACGAGGAATAGAGCTCGAAGAGCGAGTCACAAGCTAGATTGTACGGGAATAACTGAATATGTATTATTAGTAATTAGGGCTTATGCTTTATTTTTTTGTAAACGATACATATTAAAACGTACTTTCAAGTAAGTCATGACGTTAATAATGAAAGAAATTTTATGGCACGAGTTTCCGCTGCGACTTTTTGTCAAATATGAATTAGGGTGTAACAAGTTGGTATCAGAGCCCTGGTTTGAGAGAATCAAGTAAAAGGAGGTGAATACTTGAACTCAAACCGGTGTGCTCTCGTGACCAAGAACCCGTACAATCCAAGACTCGATCGAGGCCTAAATGCAAAAGTGAATGTAAGTATGTATTAGATTATGTATTTGAAGGAAACTAATAGTATGTTATGTGCAAGGAAAGCTTAAGAGTTTGAAGAGGGTGATCCGTGAATGCAGAATAGGATGAACGCTAAGGCGGGCGAAGGTGCAAATAGGCAAATTAACCCCAGGTACACAATACTAATATGTATGAGTACCGATGTCAAAAGAAAAAGGAAGGGGTCTCCTTGGGAGAGTAATTATTAAACGAAAGACAATGATGTGGTCTTGGGGAAGTTTTAGAAATATGCACGAAACTGAAACCCATCTCTCGGGCATAAGGCGATG
The DNA here is from genome assembly GCF_002127325.2 of Helianthus annuus. Lineage (NCBI taxonomy): Eukaryota > Viridiplantae > Streptophyta > Magnoliopsida > Asterales > Asteraceae > Helianthus > Helianthus annuus. The sequence goes on from NC_035441.2 coordinate 97,145,991, forward strand.
ATTACACGAAGGCACGAAACTAGTGTGTGGATTGCGCACCTGGCCAGTACGCAAGAAGCATATGACGTTCGTGAGACCGTGGCAATTATTGCAGGTATGTCCGGTAGAACTGGGTAGCAGGTGGTCGCTATGTTGTAGCGAATGCGAAATAGCAAACCCATTGCGGATTTGGTTATGCTAACGAAGGTTATGATAAGCTATGCGAGCCGACCGGTTCTAGCGAACAAGTCGAGCAAGAATAAGCTACCATCCGTTTTGAACGGGTGACTTTGAATGCTCTAATGAATGCTAGAAGCTTAATCCGTTATACGGGTAGAAAGAAGAATTTATGTTAAAAGCGAAAAACCCAATTACTTGGGTAGTCGAATGTGTATGCTTAACTCTCATTGAGAGTGTTTATGCCGAACCCAATTACTTGGGTAGTCGAATGTGTATGCTTAACTCTCATTGAGAGTGTTTATGCCGAACCCAATTACTTGGGTAGTCGAATGTGTAAGAAAGAAGAAAGCTCGTATATGGATGGAACTAAAATGAAGTAATTATGATTCAACAACTGAGATGACTAACTTTAAAATCTTGTTGCTGAAGGTAGGTAAAACTTTAAGTTTTTGTTAAACACATGTAGGGAAGAAAAGGTACGAATGATATGTTTGAAACCGTTAGATGGATTCAAACATAGAAGGAATGAAGGGTATGGATGTTACATTTAAATCCGTGGGACGGATTTAAAACATAAAAAGGATGTAATGAATGCCTTTATAAGTAAGCATGAATGGAAGGAAGTACGAATGTGTACCCCAATGCATCTATGATAAGTAAGAAAAGTCAGTTTACCTTAAGAGGTCAAACTACAAAGATAGGCAAAATAAGTAACCTTAAGGAATGAAACATGGAATGTGTAATAGCATGTACATAAGAAGTTGTAAAAGGATTATAGACGAATAATCATCTAGTATAATGAATGTACGAATGAAATATGCTAACTGCTAAATTGTTGATGATTATGTTAGAACTCTTGATGTGACTATTAAGTCAAACATAAATGTGTGTGTGTGTAAGAGGAAATGAGAAAGGTTTCGGGGACGAAACCTTATTTAAGGGGGGTAGACTTGTAACACCCCAAAACCCGAATGTTTATACTTGTCGTATGTTCCTATATAACTTAGTATGAAATAACTAACTAGGCTAATTAACCTAGTTAAGTGTGTGGTTAAAAGTCTTAAATGACCAAAATAGTGCAATTTATGTTAAGTGACAAAGATGAGGGGCCAAATGGAACAAGATGAAAGTTAAGTTACTAAATAACAAAACTCTCACACACAAACACACATATCGTGTGTTCGAGAATGAGCAGGAAGCTCCCATGGAGCCAAGAACCCTAGCTTCATCCTTTTCATCAAATTGGAAGGATAAATGAAGCTCAAATTCAGAACCGAACGCGAATTTGTGATCACCTACACTAGGGGATCATAAGGTATGTCTTAGATTCTAGATTTGATGATTACCCACGAAGTGGGTTATGTTGTAGATCATGAATTAGTATAAAATTGAGCATGAGTATGTGTTAGATTCATCATTTGGAACATGGATTATGCATGGTTTAGGTTAATTTGATGTTTAAGGGTGAAACCCGTTTGTTATGGTGAAGATGATGACATGGGTAAATCATCTATGCCTAAATTCTTGCTTAAAATTGATGTATTTTGATTTGTAAGATGGATTCTTATGAGGGGAATTGAAAGAAATGTGATACTAGTATGTTTGATGTTTATGCATGTATGATTCATGTTGATTAGAAGGAAGAAATTGATAAATTATGTATGAGATTAGAAGGATATGCATGAACTAGTTGTACACTATGCTTACAAGGTAGTACACATATCAAAAGTATGATGAAATTATGAAGAACCTAAGATTAGATCACTTGTAAGTGATTAATAAGTAGTTATGAAGTGGGTTTTAGATGATGTAATGTAAATTGATGATTTACTTATGTTAACAATGTTTGGAATCATACATGTGTGTGAGTGTTTAAAGAAATTGGATAAGAAATGGTGAATTGTTGTTAGATGAAGTGAACAAAATGTGATGATAATATGTATGATGTTTAATTTTAAATACCACATGTTGATTAGTAGAAGGATTTGATGAACTATGTATGAATTTAGAAGATTGTGCATGAATTAGTTGTACGTTATGCTTAAAAGATGGTACGCACCCCAATCGTATGATAAGATGTATGTATTGTCGTCCGTATAGTCGATTATGATGTTGCGGGTATATAATGATAGGTCGAAAGTTAAACTAAATGAACCGTTGACTTCTAAAAGTCAACCGTGTATAAGAAGGATGGTTAGACGAGTTGTCATAATTGTAAGGTTAAGGTAAGTTATATGGAGCGTGTTTACGAATGTGTGTTTAATGCGATGACATGATGGTTTACATGAGTTTGAAATGATATGAATTTGGTCACATGTATTATGCTTGCTAGAAGTAACTGATGAAAGTCAAATAGGAATTATGCGATCGATATGATCGTTAACATGTACAATTATGTATGCTAATAAGAATGTGATTTCGATGACATGGAAGTATAGGAATCATGTCGAGACGGAATCAAGCACGGAAGGCTAACGGGTCAAAAGTTGCGAGGAAACGAGTATGAACATGGACGCACGAGGTAAGTGATTTTTTTTGTAATCACTTCTTAGTTGTTTATGTAAAGTTATGTGCAATTTAATTAAGTATGATGATCGAGGTCAAGTAGGAAAGAATTGTATGAGACCGATGAAGTATTAAACGGATCTTAGTTTTGATCCGAGCGAGGTATGTGTGATTAAGAACTGTAGCTAAGTAGTAGGATTGGTTACTTATGCAAGGGAGTCCTTTGTTGTTGAGGGTAGAGCAAAGTTGACAAAAACGCCCTTGATGGGTAAAACAAGCAAATGGTCTTAAAAGTTGATTACAAACAAGCTATTTGATTAAATGAATGTTTTGAAAAAGCAAGAAAGCGAGAAGTATGGTTGTCGTAAGCTAAAGACCTTAAAATGCGCAAATACCCTTAACGGGTCAAAATAAGCTCTTGAGCGAAAATGGGTCAAGAGGATGCAAGACATCCGAGAATTTAATCTTGTATGATATACAATGTTGACATTATTAAGTTCATAAGAAGTCTTGGTCAAACAAACAAGTTTTGTGGATGAAGGCATGAACGGGTCGAATAAATCATAAATGAATGATAAGGCGATAGCGTGTAAGTTAAGAATTTCCTTAATCCGGATATGGGATTTTAAGTTCATATGATAGAATGTGAATTTACAAGCATGTAGGAAGAAACGGGAGGCCAAACGGGTAACGGTTCAAAAGTTACGCGCGTTTTAGTGCGTACGGACGACGAAACGAACCTGCAGAAAACTGCAAAAACTAGAGGGCGTCGCCGACGGGTAGGGGGCCGTCGCCGACGGGCAAGGGAAAATCAATTTTTGTGCTGACGGGTTAATTACCTGTCTACGGGTTTTTGGGCTACGGGTAAATGCAAGGCCCGTCGGCGACGGCCCTAGGGGCGTCGGCGACGGCCTTCCCAAGTCCCAAAAGCTGAAATCTTGTTATTTAAGTTAAATTATGTACCTTGGGCTTCGGTTTGATATCCGTGGACTACGGTGGACTTTCCAAACATGATTTTGATGGTTCCTTAGATGTTTATGGGCTATAAAGCTAAGTCTAAGACCCATGTTAATAATGTATGATTATGTAAGAGGTACGCGTGATCTAGTACGTGTTCGTTAAAGTATGTACGTATGTAGATGTGTATGTATGCATGTATAAAGATATGTACGAGTGTATGCATGTACGTAACGATGTAGGAAGGGTATGTATGTATGTAGAGGTGTATGTACGTATGCATAAAGATATGTATGTATGTATACATGTATAAAGATATGTGTATTTGTGTATGTATGGGAGTACGTGTGATCGTAGGCATGAATGTAGAGACGTATGAATGTAGGTACGTATGTAGAAGCGTATTTATGAATATATGAAGATACGTATGAGTGTAGGCATGTATGTATTGAGGTATGGATGTATGCAAGAGTATATGTAAGTATGATTTTGGATACGTTAAGTGTTAATGATATTAATCATGTACCTGGAAAACGAAGATTTACGCAGGTACATTATTGAAGACTCACAAGGGAATGGATACGCTGATGATATGCTTAAAGTTAGAGAGAAAGCTGAATGGAAAGTGTACATGTATTGAGTCTTGTTTATGTATTGTATACTAATGTGATGAATGTATGTGGTGAGTGCAGGTTGTACGAATCACGGGTGGTTATCACGAGGAATAGAGCTCGAAGAGCGAGTCACAAGCTAGATTGTACGGGAATAACTGAATATGTATTATTAGTAATCAGGGCTTATGCTTTATTTTTTTGTAAAAGATACATATTAAAATGTACTTTCAAGTAAGTCATGACGTTAATAATGAAAGAAATTTTATGGCACGAGTTTCCGCTGCGACTTTTTGTCAAATACGAATTAGGGTGTAACATAAAGGTAAGTTATCGTCCCAATTACCTCCGAAATCAATTACACAAGCTCTAAGCATATCTTCCATTGTCTGAATTGTCCTTTCACTTTGCCCGTCCGTTTGAGGATGGTAAGCTGTGCTTAGATTCAACTTGGTTCCCATTGCCTTTTGGAAACTTGTCCAAAAATGAGAAGTAAAACGGCTATCCGTATCAGAAACAATTGATAAAGGAATTCCATGTAATGAAACGATTTCATTTACATATAATTTGGCTAGTTGTTCCATACTAAAAGTTTCCTTCATTGGTAAGAAATGAGCTGACTAGGTTAGCCTATCTACAATCACCCAGATTGTATCATTACTTTTTCTTGTTTTAGGTAATTTAGTAACAAAATCCATTGTTATTAATTCCCATTTCCAAACTGGCATTTCTAACTGTTGTAATAGACTTGAGGGCTTCTGGTGTTCAGCTTTGACTTGAGAACAAGTTAAACATTTAGAAACATATGCTGCTATATCCTTTTTCATTCCTATCCACCAGAAATTTTTCCTTTAATCCTGGTACATATTATCACTTCCTGGATGCATCGTATATTTAGACTTATGGGCTTCTTCTAATATACGGTGACGTAGGTTTCCTAATTTAGGTATCCACATTCTCTTTTTATGGAATTTCCAAATTCCATCTGTTCCTTGTTCTAATTCTTTAATCATTCCTTTTAATTTTTCAGTATCATCCTTGATTACTGATTCTTGTACTTTTCTAATCTGATCGTTTAAATCTATTTGTAGATTTATTTTAAGAGAACGTACCCTTTTTGGCTTTTCATGATACTTTCGACTTAAAGCATCAGCCACTACATTTGCTTTCCCTGCATGATACTGGATATCACAATTATAATCACTAAGCATTTCCATCCAGCGTCTTTGTCTCATATTTAACTCTTTTTGCCCAAAAACATACCTTAAACTCTTATGGTCGGTGAATATGGTGAATTTACTACCATAAAGGTAATGTCTCCAAATCTTAAGAGCGAAAATTATGGCTCCTAGTTCTAGATCATGGGTTGAATAATTTTCTTCATGATTCTTAAGTTGTCTAGATGCGTAAGCTATAACCTTTTGACGTTGCATCAGCACACATCCATAACCTAACTTAGTAGCGTCACAATAGACTACAAAGTCTTCAGTTCCTTCTGGTAACGCTAATATGGGTGCATGGGTCAATCTTTGCTTAAGGATTCTAAATGCTTCTTCTTGTTTTGGTCCCCATTCAAACTTAATGGATTTACAGGTTAACTTAGTTAAGGGAATGGCTATTCTAGAAAAATCTCGAATAACTCTTCTATAATATCCGGCCAATCCTAAGAAACTTCTAACCTCGGTTGGCGACTCAGGGGTTTTCCATTTGGTAATCGCCTCGATCTTTGCTGGATCCACATGAATTCCTTCATGGTTAACTAAATGTCCAAGAAATTGTACCTGTTTTAACCAAAACTCGCACTTGGAAAACTTAGCGTACAACTTTTCCCTTCTTAACAGACTTAAAAGTAAGTGCAAATGTTTTGCATGCTCCTCTTTACTTTTAGAGTAAATTAGAATATCATCTATGAAGACAATTATGAATTTATCCAAATATGGCTTACATATTCGGTTCATCATATCCATAAATGCGGCTGGGGCATTGGTTAAACCAAATGGCATGACAGTAAATTCATAATGATCATACCTTGTTCTGAATGCGGTTTTAGGAATATCCTCTTCCTGTACCTTTAATTGATGATATCCTGATCTTAAATCGATTTTAGAGAAAAATCGAGCTCCTTGAAGTTGATCGAACAGATCATCGATCCTCGGTAATGGATGCCGATTTTTAATCGTGACTTTGTTCAATTCACGGTAGTCAATGCACATACGCATTGATCCGTCCTTCTTTTTAACAAACAAAATCAGTGCTCCCCATGGCGATGAGCTTGGTTGTATGAATCCTTTCTCCAACAATTCGTCTAATTGGTTCTTTAGTTCCTGCATTTCAGTGGGTGCCAAACGGTAAGGTGCTTTGGCAATCGGTGCTGTCCCTGGTAGCAGGTGGATTCTGAATTCAACTTCCCTGTCTGGCGGCAGTCCTGACAATTCTTCTGGAAAGACATCTGAAAACTGGGACACTACTGGAATGTCTTTTAGTTCTTTTCCTTTAGTGTTAGTGATTATAGAAATCAAATACACTATAGATCCTTTTCTTATATAACTTGCAGTTTTCATCACAGAGATGAATTTAGTGGATCTAGATGGTTTATCTCCTTTAATTGTGATCTTTTCACCCCTTGGTGATTTTACTTGAATTGACTTTTGATCACATAAAATAATAGCTTTATTAGCTATTAACCAATCCATTCCTAAGACGACATCAAATCCTGCCAGATTCATTGGATAAAGGTTTGCGATAAATTTTTGATTAAAAATTTCTATTCTTGCTCCCTGCAAGATTTCAGAAATCCTAACGGTTACTCCATTTGCTGTCTCTACTAGACATTCTTGTGGTAGTTTAGTTAATGATTGATTTAGAAGTTTGCAAAACGAAGTATTAATAAAACTTTGGTTTGCACCAGAGTCAAATAATACTTTAGCAAAAATATCATTAACTGAAAACGTACCAGCTATAACGTCCGGGATCATCTTGGCTTCATCTGCAGTTAGAACAAATGCTCTAGCATTTTCAGGATTCTTGTTGTTTGCAGCTGGAGCCAATTTCGGACAATTTGTCTTGATGTGACCTTTTTCTCCACAACTGAAACACATTCCATTACTGGATTTCTTCTTGCAATCTTCTTCCTTGTGTCCTGGGGCCTTGCAAAAATTGCAGTGAATGGAGCATTTTCCTGAATGCTTCTTTCTGCAGGTTTTGCAGTACGGTGCAGAGGTAGAACCTACATTCCTACGGTTGAAATTCCCAGAACGGAATTCTTGAGTAAGCCTTTGGGTTAGGTTTCTCCTCTGGTCTTCTTCTCTAGTACGGATTGACTCATCTGTCAAGGTATTAGCTAGTTCTACAGCTTCTTCTATGGTTTGAGGTCTAGCTGCCTTGACTACATGTCTAATCTCTCCGATTAATCCCCAGATGTAACGGGAGATTAATACCAGTTCAGGTGATGCAAGGGTTGGTACTATTCTAGCATATTCAAAGAATGTGGTAGTATAACCCTTACTATCTACCCCGGTCATTCTAAGATTCAGAAACTTGTTTGCTATCTGTTCCTTTTCATTGGGAGGGCAGAACTTCCTTTCTACCATATTTTTGAACTCCTCCCATTCCATGTTATATATCCTATCACTTCCTCTTGACTGGAGGATAGTGTTCCACCACTCTAGGGCTGAATTCTTAAACAAATTCGAAGCAAACATTATCTTATCCTCTTTAGCACATTTGCTTATTTTCAGAACAGCTTCAGTTTTCTCTATCCAACGTAGAGTTGCAATAGGTCCTTCATTGCCCGAGAATTCTATTGGTTTGCAGGACCAGAATTCTTTGTAAGAACAACCATATGGCATGGTTCTTCTTCTTTTGGGAATGGGCACTTGAAGTACGGGTCCATTGTTCACGCTGTGTTCTGGTTGAGTTGGTCGCTTACTGCTATGCTTACTTTTATTATTTGCTTCTTGAACCGTTTGAATAATAAATGGCATTGCATCTATAATTCCTTGTGCCACTATATGCTGAATGGCACTATTATCCATTTGGTTTCCATTGTTGTTCAAATTCTCATTATTCAGATTATCATTATTTGAGTGGTTGTCGTTCTGGATATTATCATTCTGGCTTTCTTGATTAGCTTCGTTGTCCTTCTGAATTTTAAACATTTACCACATATTAATATCACCAATAATATTTGAATATAGCCAATCACATGACACGCACTTTTGGTCAAAAGCGTCGAGCATTGCGACTTTTACTTTATTCATATATTATGCATCTATTACACACCAGTACTGAAATTAAAATTACAATACCGACTGAAATATAAAGCTACAATACTAGTAGTATGCATCCGTAGTTTTTTTTCTAACACATGCACACATATATTATTATTATTATTATTATTATTATATTATATTATTATTACTACCGTTTCCACCATCACATTCATGGATATGGATTCATCCAAAAATCCATATTGCGTTTGTCGTATTTCCATACGAGACGCTCTCCCACCTGTCGCATTCTCTCACTGCTTTCTAAAATTTCCTCACCGAAAGTCCGAAGTTCTTGTACGTTTTCTGCACTCATTGGGGGTGCAGGTTCTAGGACTGGGTTTGGAATCTGGGGTGCGGGTTCCTGGTATGGGGGTATAGGGGCCTGGTATGGGTAAGGATTTTCTAAGATCTCCCTAATGTATGCATCGTTATTAAAATAGGGATCTAGAGTATCTAACCCTGGGTAGGCTCCTTGGTTTTGCATTGGCACATCTTCGTGAATCGGGTAGCGTTGCACATAGTCCCTAACATCATCCCACCAGGGATCGTAATTGGGTCTAGGGGATTTGGTGCAGGTACCCTAGGTATCTCCTCCGGGTTAAAATCATGCATTTCTACCTGATTTCCAAGGTTTTCTATTTCCATGGGTTGATCAGGAATTTGTGGTTGTGGTTAGGGTGCTAGCATTTGCTCCAGGTTTGGGTCAGCTGCAGTGGTTGCTAAAATATGGATATTAGCTATACCCCTATTGAGCATATCCTGGGCATAGGCATCAGTTTCTCTTTTGGCTGCGGCTAACACTCGCTGTTCCTGTAACTTTTTCATACGTTTCCTACGCTCGTGTGCTTCCCTACTGAACCATCCCCTCTTTTTCTGAGGAAATGGCTCTTCAGATTGAGCCTTAAACACAAAGATTCCTTCTTCCGTATCAGCAGAGTACCCCGAGAGGGCATGCTGAGAAGAGGAGGTGCCTTCGCTTCTAGACGAACCAGACAATTGACGATACGCGTCAGATGGTCCTTGGTCGCTCATACTGTAAACTAACATATAGTCAGATAACACATAACAAGAAAATACAATTATGCATGTATTTTCGTAATTTATTTCCTAACAATTTGAATTTTGATGTCAGTAGAACACTTCTGTGGCTGAATCAGTGGCATAGCTTTGATACCACCTTCTGTCACAGCCCCCGATCCCAAATCCCCGGGAACGGGCGGCCGCGAGCCAGTTTCGGTGGTATCACGTTATTGTCTAATTTGGCAGCGGAAATTTTCATCAGGACCATAGTTAGGAAATATTTTATTAGAGTAAACCACCACATTTTATAATATTAAACACATGGGTAAAGCCCAAGTTTTCAGTACACATAATTTCATAGGGATACACCCTATTTTATTTAAGAAAAACATCTATTTCTTTTTAGGTAACTTTATTGCCACTTTTCCAAGCCTTCAGTGCTGTCCAGCTGGCTTCTATTTGGCTTTCACATTTTGTTACCTGAAACGCGTTTTAAAAACATTTTGTCAGTGGAAATACTGGTGAGTGAATCCCAGTTTAATCAAGTTGAAATACCAATCATTTTACAGTATTGAGGGCGCATCCACAATTACATTTGTTTCCAAGATATAACAATTAACATCAGTGGTACTGTCATACTCAACTTGTGGAATGTTACCACGCCAGTAACAAATTTTGTATATAAAACCCCAACATACCCACTATAATTGTATTCTTACAAATACTCAATAACTGCTTAGTATATATTTAATTAAGTGAGGTTTTGTAAAAACGTTTAACAAAAAGAGGATTACTCACATTGCTGTTTTAGGGTTTTCAGTAAGGATTTCCTGGGAATTATCTATAATTTACACAAATGCACGTGTGTTAGTATAATAACCCATTTTAACATTAGTAATACCCTCCCCGAGACGGCATTCCAACGACTACGTCGGGCAGAACCACGACAGCCGTTACGGAACCCTAGATCAATCGGGCAGAGTATCTAATACGTCTCCAGGGGTTATAATACTTACATCGTAGCAGAACCTCGCTATTTAGGGGGGGTATAATGCCCGAGTATTACTTCTACTATTCAGAAATTCGTGAGAGAGAAAGAAAATTGAACGAAGCAGACTGAAATCCGATGGCCTCTATTTATAGTTGCTGAAACTGGGTCTCTCGCGGCCCGCGTAAAACAAACACAAGGCTTACGCGGCCCGCGTCAAAGCTAGTTCAACGCGTAGCCCATCCGGATCACCAACTAGGCTCGACATGTGTTGGGCCACGTGGCGGCCCAGGGTTCAGCCACCTTTCACCCTCTCGCGGCCCGCGTAAGGATAAGGTGAGGCTTACGCGGCCCGCCTTAACTTAAAATTCTGATTTTTATTTTATTTTTAATGTTATGTTGTATTTTGGGCTCGGTTTTCACATACGTGGTATATTTAAAGACATTTTAGGATATTTTAAATAACTTTAGGGCGTCGGAAAAATTATGAGGGTGTCGGTTTACGTTAGGGTTGTTATATACCTGCAGTATACTCAAACCTGTTGAAAGGGTATAAAGGTCATTTCCAAGTTGCAAGATCAATTTTGTAGTATACAGGTTATGAAACAGGTTATGAAACAAGAACCTGTTGAAAGGGTATAAAGGTTATGAAACATGAACCTGTTGAGTATACATTAGTTGTTGGCTTAACATAACCATGATTAACATTATAGTACACAAAACCTACATATACATTAGTTGTTGGCTTACAAACAGTTAAGATGCAAAACCTACATAACCATGATTAACATCATAACCATATTTATCATAACTATAATTAACAAAACCTACATATTACACAAAATGCATGTTTATCATAACCAAGTTGCAAGATCTAATTTAAGTTAAGTTAACCTACATATTACACAAAACCTAAATAACTACTAGAGTAAACATCCTCTCAACTCTCCGGTGGATAATGGAAGTTGAGGACAGGCCTACCAAACATGGAGACCACCAGGTGGACCACCACTGATGAGCTTGATAGGCTCATCGTCAGGTCAACTGTAAAAAAAACACCAAACATTACAAAATTAACATGGAAATCAGACTCAATCAGACTAATTGTTAATACCCTGTTTAACATGAGACTCAATCAGACACAAATCCGACCCTAACCCTGTTTATAACATGATAATAACTAACACTGACACAAATCTGACCCTGATTAACTAACATTGGGCGATTGTACCTGCCGTGTGGCGGATCACGTATCGGATCAGCCAACAAAGTAGCGGCATTGTAGCTGAAGATCGCAGGAGAAAGGGGTTGGCCGGAGAAGGTGTCGCTCTGAAGGTCTGAAGGTGTCGCCGGAGAAAGGGGTTGGCAGGAGTGGAGGACCGGTGTTGGAAGGTGGGGGGGGGGGTAATAGTGCTTTGATCGATTACTTATAGGGTGGTGTATTGTATAAGCTACACAAAGGTTTGTTGGAAATTACCTTTATACCCTTTGACCTTTACATAGTTATGTTGACTGTTAACCTTATTGGATGCCAGGGGGTAATTGTGCGACATAACACCAACGTTGGGGGGTAAAATTGCAATGATTTCCATGGAGGGGGTTAGAGTGCCAATTGGCTTAAACCCCATGGGGGTAAAATTGCAGTTTACTCTAAATTATATATATAATAATATAACTATTTTTGGCTTAATGTAATATATTTATGATAAAACCAGCTAAACGATATATATTATGTTATATACACACACATACTGACATACGTATATTATATTTTTTTAATAGTAACTTTCATTAACAAACTGCCAGCCCAAACTGGGCCGACAAAAAACACATCGAAAATTACATGAAATCAAAAGAACACCGCTCTCTGCATTCTATGCCTTTACTTTTCGATCTATTCGAGTACCAAAAATAACCTAACGACTTAACCTCGTTAATAATTTTGTCAATCCTGATAGGCGTTCTAGATAAAACCCAATTGTTTCTCGCCCGCCACAGGCACCAGCACACTATAATAACAATACCATGGATGACTTCCTTCTTCTTTTCCGGGATTGGGATAACCTTGTGAGAATCAAGAAGGTCTTTAATAGAAAAAGCGAAAAAATTGGAAATCTTGCACCAAGAACTTACTCCATTCCAAACGTTGGCTGCAACGAAACAAGCATTAAACAAATGCTCGGCTGATTCGTCCGCAGAAAAACAAACCGGGCATGTCAAATCACCGAGAAAAACATTTCTTTTCCTTAAAGCTTCTCCTGTAGGAATCCTTTCCGTCTCCAATCTCCACGCGTGTATGTTACATTTGTCGGGGACCCATTTGCACCACTCCATAATGAACCTGTTATTCGTTTCCACAGCCGGATACAGTAACCTTTTGACATTTTTGACAGAAAACAAACCCTCCGGATCACCAACCCATCTCCATTTATCAGCCGCGGACGTAATCTGCACCGAATTAAGAGACTGCCGAAGCCTGAGAATATCATCATTGAGAGACTGATCGACCGGAGGCGACTTCCAGCTCCAATCGAAAGATAAGATACCATCCTGGCTTTTGGTTCGGTCCGCAATATAACACCTTTTGTCCGAATCCAAACGAAACAGTGAAGGATATGTCAGTTTAAGAGGCTCATTGTTAACCCAAGAATCAAGCCAAAAAGAAATACTATTCCCGTTACCAACTTCGCCTTTTAGAAAATTCCGAATAGGGACTCCACCCACTTTAGTGTTAATAAAGACCTTCGCTATGTTACTCAATATACATACGTATATTATATATAGTTATGATTTAAAGTAGATATAAAAATAATTACACATGCGTTATATAACCAACAACAATAAACGATTCGAGTTTGTACGGATTTTGAAAAGGATCCGAGTGGCTTGATCTTTAGATATTTACAACTTAAAATGTTGTTATTTCCAATAATTAAATACATAAAGCGTGCCATTCGAGTTATAGTTGGGTGATAGAGGCTCTTGTCTCTTGGAAAAAATACTAGAGTTCAATTCTGATATGTGGTGTATTGTGTAATTTAGTGTATACTGGTGTAGTTTAGAAGTAATGTAACATTTGTCATTAAAAAAAGTTATGTAATGTTATACATAAAGCGCTATTTCCATAATATAAAATTATAAGTTAGCAACATATTGTTGCATTGTGTTGTTATACCCTAAGCATAGGGGGTTTTTCAAAAAAAAATTGTGATTTTCACTTTTAACCCAAAAGTTTTCATCTTTTATATTTCAACACTTTTAATTTGTTTACTTTTAACCCAAAACTTTTCATCTTTTATAATTTAACCCAAAACTTTTTTATTTACAACTTTGGTCCCCCATACTTTTTATCTTTCACAAGTTTTGTTTTACGTTTCGTTCTAAATTTTGCGAGTTAATACGTCGCAACGTGCATATGTGGTTCAACGTTTTTCGTCTATTTTTTTTTCACATTTGACAGGTATGTCGCAACGTGTCTATTTTCCCCTTGGGAAATTCGCCGCAACGGGCGGATCCTACATTGACTTAGTTATTCTTTTCTACATTAGTTTGCGAGTTAACGCGGCGCAACGTGCGTGTGTGGTTCAACGTTTTTCCGTCTATTTTTTCCATTTAACAAGTTCGTCGCAAAGCGCGTGTCCTAAATCGACAAAGTTATTTTTTTATGTTACATGTTTCAGTCTTATTTCTTCGCATTAACACGCCACAACTTCAGTGTTGGTGGTCGCTACCAACGGTGTGACATTGATGTTATCTGGCATATTTTTAGGCCTCCGCCGCAACGCAAGGGTGCTTAATTCTAGTTAAAGGATAAAAAGTAATGTTATATAAGACATGTACTTGGATACGCAATAAATAGAAAGGTAGAAGGTACAAGTGATAAATGCACATTTCCATTGGGGTGAAAAATAGTTACAACCTTATTAATGTGTAGGCAAGTGAGGAGATGCCTTGGACCAATTTATGAAGTGCATCACAGTGTGTGTAACATTGCATCATCTGAATCCTTTAGTAAATTTTCCATCGGTAAAATGTTATAACTTATGGCTTATGTCTCTAGCAATTTTATGTCTCTTCATTCATGGGCTTTTGTACGAGTTGTAATGCATGTATTACAAGTTGTTAGATTGCTATTGAGGGGGGGCATTCATTAACTGCTAGATTCGCTCTATGTGATTATGATCAAAGAAACACGTTCTTTAGTGATATGATTAGCAGAACTAAATAGAGAATTACCAAAGTTATATATATATATATATATATATATATATATATATATATATATATATATATATATATATATATATATATATATATATATATATATATATATATGTAAAGAGTAGGGTACAAATTACCTAATCATACATTACGTACGCGACAATTTTAGCCATACACGTGTCCTGATTCATTTTTTCTTTAATAAGGTTAAATCAGACAATTAATTCAATCATGTGAGGGCAAATTCGTCTCTTCATTCAATCAGCGAGAAGTTCGTTACACTAATATCCCGGTAATTATCATTCGAATCAGTTTCAAATTTTCCATAATTCTCAAATTGCAGTTTTCGTTCTGCTGTGTTAGGGTTTCATTCAATTGTTTTTTTCGAAGGATCCACAGAGTAGCACTGGACGAACAGAAGTTGATTTTGAAGAAAATCGACCGATCGGTGGTCATGCTCAATTATCTGCTTATCAGAGAGTTTCGATTGAGGATGTTTTAAATCCGCGACCTGCAAATCCAATTCCAATTCCAATTTCAAGTACAAGTGCTACAAACGAGTTTTCTATTGGTAATTATGTTAATTCAGATATCTAAATTGTTCGTATAATTGTTTTTTGTTTAATCGTAGCATTGTTGTAGCTGTTTTTGAAGTTTGAATGTTTGATTACACCTTTTGTATTTGAAAGCAACATGTATAAATTCGCATGTTATTACTCTTTCAATTCGCATTTGATTTTATTTTTTTTTGTATTTTCGCATGGTATTGTGTAATAAATCGCATATGAAATTTAGATTAATCAATATCATCATTTCGCATGTTTTGATCAGACAATTCGCATGTGTTTTTATGACGTTTATGTTTCTTATTTTTTATTCATGTAGATGAAAGGGTTTACACTCCGGAGGTTCAGGCATCAGCTACACCTGTTGTTGGAATGCAATTTATCTCTATTGAACAAGCATATGCGTTTTATCAATCATATGCTAAGTTAGCTGGTTTTTCTATTCGGAAAGGTGGTGAAGTATACAATGGTGGTATAATCAAAACTAAGTATTTTGTTTGTTCTAAAGAGGGACATAAGCCTCTGTGTATTGATGATCATTCTAAGTCAAAAAAGCAATTCAAAACAACGAACAGGGGGACTATTAGGACCGGATGCAAAGCTCAACTTATGATTTGCACTGTGGATGGTAGATTATATACAGTAAAGAGATTTGTTGATGGCCATAATCATAAGTTTGTATGTCAAAATGACATTCACATGCTCCCAGCTTACAGACAATTGTCAGATGTCCAGGAGGAGATGGTATGGGAACTTGGCACTTTAAACCTTGGTCCTGTCAAAGCTTTCCATATAATGAGGAAACGTTATGGTGGTTTTGAGAACGTTGGTGCCACGGTTGATGATTGCAAAAATTTTAGGAAGCGAATAAACAGCTATATAGGAGAATATGACGCTGACATGGTAATAAATAGGATGACTGACAAAAAAAAGTATTTAGCTGATTATTCGTTTGAATACTCTGTTGATGATGGCAAACGGTTAACTGGTTTGTTCTGGGCTGATGGTTTATGCAAGCTTAACTATATTGAATTTGGGGATGTGATATCATTCGATGCAACTTTCAAGACAAACAGGTAAGTGTTTCAAGACAAACATGTTTGTTACATATTTTCGCATGTTTGTTTGTTAATGCAATTTTAATATCGCATGTGTAGACAAAACAGAGTGTGATGAATATATCGCATGCCATAATTCTGGTTTCGCATGTGATTTTTAATAATTCGCACATATTAAATGTTGTTTTCGCATGTGTTGTTCAGGTACAAGATGGTGTTTGTTCCGTTCGCTGGCATTGACAACCACTGTCGAAATGTAACAGTTTCAGTTGGGTTGCTGGCATCAGAGAGTATTGAATCATATAAATGGCTTCTGAATTCATTTTTAAAGTCATTTGGTCGGCAACCAAATGTCGTAGTGACGGATCAAGACCTTGCTATGAAACAGGCTATTGAGGAGGTTTTCCCTATTAGCAGACACAGATTGTGCATGTGGCACATAATGAAAAAAGTGGCAGATAAGGTATTTCATGCAATATTTTTGTCTTTTGTTAGGGTTATTTTTATTTTTATTTTTTTTGTTATAGGCTGATATAAAAAGCATTTATTGTTATAGGTTGGACACGAGTTGTGTAATAATGATGAGTTTAAAAGGAGGATGTGCGACATTGTTTGGACTGATTCGATTGAGCCCGAAGAATTTGAGAGACAGTGAAAATTGGTGATGATTGAGTTCGGTCTCACTGAAAACAAATGGATTGATGATATGTTTGGAATGAGATCCATGTGGATTCCGGCATTTTACCGGCATGAGCCAATGTCTGGTCTTATGAGAACAACTTCAAGATCAGAGAGTGAGAACCGTTTTTTTTGCCAGGTTGCTAATTCACAACTCACACTCGTAGAGTTTATGAATCATTTTGATGGTGCAATGGATGTACAAAGGTTCAATCATAGAAAAAATGATCGTATTTCAACATATACTGAGCCAGCTGATTGGAGTCAAACTACCTTGGAAAAAGATGCTGCTAAGATCTACACCAGGTCTATATTTTTTTATCAGCAATTAGAGATTCATGGAACAATTTCTGCATGTTTGCCGATGGACACCAAAGTTGAAGGTCCACGTATCAGAATATTGTTGAAGGACTTTAAAGCACATGGCGATGGTTTATTGGAGGTATTTTACATGTTTTTTAGACATGCGAATTTGTTTCATCACACATGCGATTTTAGTTTATTTATTCACATAATTTTTAGACATGCGAAATTGTTATGATTCACCTGCGATTTTAATTTTATTCACTTACATGATGGTTTAGACATGCGAAATTGTTATTTTTATAAATGCGATTTTAAATTTTACTATTTTTTTTGGTTATTGCTAGGTGTGGTTCAAGAATCTTGAAAATGATGTAACTGCAGAGTGTAGCTGTTTGCGGTTTGAGCAGTATGGGCTGCTATGCAAACACATATATTTTCTTTTCAAGATGTTTGGTGTTAAAGAAATTCCAAACAAATATGTTATGAAGAGATGGACGAAGGATGTGGTGCCCAATGAGTTAAATGTGAAGTGCAATCTAAATATTGGTGGTAAGGATGTGCAAAACAAGGCTAAACGGATTGCTCGTGAAATCATTCATACATGGGAGTATTTGGTTAGTAATTTGATTTCCGACCTTGATCAACTTGTCTTAGTGAGGGATCAAATGATGCAGCTTAAAGAGAGAGTTGATCAGAGTCGCATAACCAAGCAACTTGATCCAAAATTTGACCGATTTTCAAAGTTGATTGGTTATCAACAACCAGTAACTAATGCTCCCCCTACTGTTCGTGTGCCGGCTGGTATAAGAAACAAAGGCCGCGGCTCGCATAGAAGGATTAAATCTAAGAAGGAACAAATGATCAGCCGCAAAGGGAAAAGGTCAAAGACATGTAGCGTATGCAACGAAAAAGGTCATGACATTCGGACTTGCGGCGAGCTTAAAGCCAAACAACAAGGTAAACAGGGAAAAAAGAAGATGAAGGGTGTCCAGATTGAAAATGGTGGGAGAGACAAAGACAACGAGGTTGAAGACGACGAAGAGGAAGATGACTTTGAAGATTACAGTAGTGATGATGTATCTGAAGAAGAAGATCAGTGGGAAGAGGTGTCTGAAGATGACGAGGATGAGTAGGTTTTTAAAATGCACATGCGAATTATACTAAACACATGCGATTTTTATATTCATCTGTTTATATCAGTTTTCATGCGATTATAGTTTTTAAACATGCGATTTTATAATCTCCAGTTTATAATCATTCTTACATGCGATTTCACTTTTATTACATGCGATTTGTGAGTTATCTTGTTTTTGTTATGTGACAATGATGGCTATATCATTCATGCGATTTAATATTAAGAGCAAACATAATATGTGTTCAAAACATGTACAAAAAATATAATAATAGTTATTGTCTAACATAGCCACAACCACAAAACGATTAAAAAGAGATTTTAGTTACTTGGAGCAAATATTTTGTCTCGTTCAGAAGAGCTGAACTCCATCTTCTCCTTCACAGTCTTCAGAGCATCTGTCAGGAAAGAGAAGGCTAAGTCATCAGCTTGAGATTGCCCTTTTATGTGATCCAAAGCTTTGTCTCTGAAGCTTGATTGTGGTTCTTGAAGTAGCTGTTCCCATACATCTTGATTTTTCTTGATTTGTTCAAGAATTTTTCCTTGCACATCAAGAACCAGATGAGAAGAGCTGACATCAGTGCTTATTTTTGTCAACGTTCTTGTTAACAATAGCTCTTTGATAGCAATGTTTTTGATTTTTTCTGATTCTTCAGTTGCCATTTTTTGTTGGTCTGTGTTGTTGTGTGTGTTTAGTTGGTATTATTTATCTTATTATGGAAGTAGTTATATCTAGGTTTTTTATATTAATATAGTAAATTTATTATATAGGTAGGGTGGTAAAGTTCAGTAGTATTTATTGTAAAATTCATCATTACATGTCAAATTATAGTCACATCGTTGATAAATTAAGTTTTTTTATATAAAATAATACTATTTTTAGCTTTTAAGATTGGTTTTTTATATTAATATAGTAAATTTATTAAGTTTTTTCCATTTTTATTACAAAGTATTTTTAATTTTTTTTGCAGTGTTCTTAATCAAAATCGCACTTTGATTCGAAAGAAATTCGCAAACTGTAAGAAACCAACATATAAATATCCTGTTTTCTGATATCGCATGTGTAAAATATCTGAAATCGCACACTATATGAAAAGTTTTTTTGAAAAGTTTTTGAAATCGCATGTGTATTATCATGAATTCGCAAACTATATGAAATCTCATAGAATACTTAACTTTTTACTGAAATCGCATATGCATGTCATGAATTCGCAAACTATACGAAATTTCAAAGAATTCTTTTTTTACTGAATTCGCATTTGCATTGTCGATGATTTCGCACATGATTTGACATTCTGCATCATCTTCTTCGATAGTCAGTCCATCCAGAATTTCTAAATTCATCAGAAATTCATTTTCTCAGAAGAATTTGGTGAATAGGAATCGATCGATTTGGTGAATAGGAATCGATCGATTTTTTATTAATTGTTATAATTTCGTTTTTGGTTTTGATTTAGGATCTTACGTTATGATTTTTGAGGTTTTGTTTGCCGTTTATCAGGTGTTTTGATCTTAAATTTGACGATTTTAACCTTGGCGATTTCTTTTTTTATTAATCCTATGTTGATAAATTTAATAAAAAAACGCGCTGTTTAAGAAAGATGATCCGACGGTTGTGGATGAAGCGTACATAATGTACGATTAGGTTATTTGTATGATAACCGGCCTCTCTCTCTCTCTCTGTATATATATATATATATATATATATATATATATATATATATATATATATATATATATATAGGATAAGGATCATTACAGAACACTAATTATTGCGAGAACAAAAAGAACAACTCTAAATCACTAAATTTTGGGATTTAAGATTCATATTTTTTAAATTTTATGTTTCTTACATTCATATCTGTATTATATCTATATGAAAAAATCATATATTTTCCCTTACACATAGTCTACATACATGTAGGTAATTTAGCCTACACATAACCTACATGTGTGTAGGTTATTTAAAAACTGAAGATTTTTCATATTTTGTTTTAAATTCTAGTGTGAGAAACAATAAATCTTGTATTTATAACATTTTCATTTACTTTTTAGGTTTTTAGGATTGAAAAAATGAGTGATTTATTTTGTTCTGCGTGTTCTCGCAATATTTAGTGTTCTGCATAGAACCTTCCCATATATATATATATATATATATATATATATATATATATATATATATATATATATATATATATAGGTAGAGGATCCTTTAAAAAAGGCCTAAAGTATGAGAAGGGTAAGAAAGAATCTCAGCCATTAGATCTTTTGATCTAATGGTTAAGATCAATAGGGACCAAATTATAAAATATTTTCATTAATTTGGACTGATTTGAAATATCTAGGGGCAATATAGTCTTTTAAACCCACTAGAAATTAGGTAATGCACATGAAACTTCCCCCCGTCTTTTTTAAACGTCAATAACTTTTTATACGTAACTTTTTTTAAAAAAAAAATTACACCATAATAACGAGCGTTTTTTTATCTTCAATATGAGTACCATATTGCTATACTTGTATAGAGAAAAAAATATGTTTCGATCAGATGTTTAGTCAATGAATGGTGTTATATACTTGCTGAATGGTGTTATATACCTGCTGAATGGTTTATATACTTACTGAATGGTGTTATATACTTGTTGAATGGTGTTATATACTTACTGAATGGTGTTATATACTTGCTGAATGCTGAATGGTGTTATATACTTGCTGAATGGTGTTATATACTTACTGAGTGGTGTTATATACTTCCTATAATTAAGTGTTGGTGCACTTGTGTCTGTACTTTGTCTGTATTTTGTAATGTATAAAACGATGTCTTTTGTCTGTTGTGTTTACGTCTTTTGTTGTATTTGTTTAAGTGTTGGAATGTATGTTTGACCAAGTCAACCATCCTCCTGGTTTGACTTGGCCAAACAGTCAACACATTGTGTTTAATATGTATGCTTCGAAGGATGTCATCGAAGGATGTCATCGAAGGATGGATTGTATCCTTCGATGACCTCGAAAGATGATCTTTCGTTGGATACTTATGGACCTCGAAGGATATATCATCCTTCGAGGTACATATGGATCCTTCGATATCTTTCGATGGACATTCTGGTCGATAGATGATCCTTCGACCAGAAATCCCTATCCTTCGTGCATGTTAACTGATGTGGGTATATATATCCCATGTAGGTTTCACTTCACAGCAAGTTCTTAGCAGTTGTTCAAGTTCATATTGAGAGCATTTTGTGAGTGAACCCAAGGTCTTGTAAGAGAGCATTTCAGTTTGGTCAAGGGCTGTAACCGTGTCCACTGAAATACAAGAGAAAACTTTGATATATTGCTTGTCTACTCTTTCTCTTGTTACTTTGCTTTTCATCTAAACTACGGTTTGCACTCTAGCTTGGATTCCGCACTTGCTAGTGTGTTAAACATAACAAGGAATAGGTTTATCCTCAACCTCCGAGGGACCTACAAGTGGTATCAGAGCCGTGGCTCTTTTCCTTGTTAAAACCGGGTTTGTGCAAGACTTTGGTTGTGTTTGGACAAAAACTTTCTTGGTTTAGCACCCGTTTTTAGTGTGTTTCTTGCCTTTCTAACCATAAAAACGTGTTCTAAACTAACCGGGTGTGTTACGGGAAGGTTTGGGTAACTTAAAAATCTTGTTCAAAGAGGTTTGCTATTTTCCGGCCAATATTCCGGCTGAAATCCGGTGGTTGGTTGTGGATAAGAAACTTCCTTTTTGGGCATTATTTTCAAAGTCAAATCTGACTTGGTGAAAAGTTGGTGCAGAAACATCCCTTCTGCCGAAAGTTGTTCACCAACCACATCACCTTTTCACCAACCAGTCGTCCTTTCTGTCAGTGAGTCAGACGTGTTCGAAAGATATCTTTCGAACTCGAAAGATCATCCTTCGATCAAGGAGATTCGACAGATAACCATCCTTCGAATATCTTTCGAAGTCAGTGTGTTGTCTTTCGAGTCAAGGAATCTTTTCGAAAGATACATCCTTCGAGTTACTGTTTTTCTTCGAAAGATAAGGATCCTTCGTGTAGGAGAATCTTTCGAAGCTATTGTTCGAAACTCAACAGTGGTCCTTCGAACACTGTTGATCCTTCGAACAAGTGTCATCTTTCGAGCATCTTTCGAGTCTTATCTGTTTAGACTTAACAGTTTGTGATTTTCAGGTCCTTCGATTCTTAATCCTTTGGCTGTTTGGTATCCTTCAATTTTTAACATAGTTTGTGAAAATCAATTTTTTTAAATTAATTTTCACCTAATATATTAAATATAAAATGGGAACAAACGGTCAATGGGATCCATCTGCGTGGACTACAACAACTTTGACTCCACAGTCATCTTCTACGCAATCATCAGCCACGCAATCTGCGCCAGAGTTCAACAAAACTGCATGGATGCAGGCTATTGCCCCAACTCAAGCTGCAATGATAACTGCAAATCAATGGGCATTGGTCACAAATCAAAGCAGCAGCATTCAAGCAATGATGCAGAACGATAGTGAAACTGGTACAAGCACAAAACCGCCAAAACTAAATCACATCAATGATTGGGGATGGTGGAAAGAAAGGCTGAGAACTTATGTTCAGGGGCAAGGTCAAGATCTATGGATGTGTTTCTTTACTCCATTTGAAAACGAGTTGGAAGTTGCAGGATCAAATCCAGAAACTTACAGCACAATGTCTGATGATGATAAGAAGAAATTTGAGTTGGAAAAGAAAGCATTCATGATTCTCACGCAAGCTCTTCACTGAGATATATACCACCAGTTTGTTTACTGTACAACAACTAAAAGCTTGTGGGATATGCTTACATTGAGATGTGAAGGAAATGCTCAATCAAGGAAGATCAAGCAGGAGCTGCTAAAGAAAGAGTTTGAAGGTTTTACCTGCATGGAGAATGAAGGTCTAGCAGAGTTGTCTACAAGATTTCACCATCTGTTGAGTGAAATGTTTGCCTTCAGAGTCACTGCGACTCCACAAGAAATGGTGAAGAGATTTGCTGATGGCTTACCAGCAAAGTGGAGCAGTTATCTTGAGATTCTCAAGGAAAACGGTGTTCTGGATACAATTACCGTTTATGAGCTAATTCAGAAGTTGGAAAACAAAGATGTTGAAGAAAAGCTCAAGGCGAAAAGAACAATCACTCCTCAGAATCCAGAGATGTATTTTGGGATTGCAGGTGGTATTACTGGAGAAAAGCCAGCTTCTCAGCATGCTAAGCTTCAAACAGCGTTCATCTCCAACACCGGACCTTCAACAGCAAATCAATTTGATCCTTCAGCATACACAATGATGTATTCAAGACCAGATTCTTCTTCTCAACAACAACAACAACAGACAGCTCAACAATTCACACCACCGCCTTTCTTGGATCCAAACAGAGCTCAACAGCAACAACCACAACAGCAAGGATTTTATGGAAGTTCTTCAAGCTTTCAAGCTACTTCCAATCCAAACACTGTCAGATTGGACACTTCAAACTTTTCAAAAGTCAGTGTCGAGATAGCCAAGGAGCATATGGAGATGTTGAACACCTTGGTTAGTGCTTACTGTGGGTTGGTTGCAGGTCAGATTGGAAATATCAATCTAACCAACGAAGATTACCAGCAAGTTGACAAAGAAGAGTTTGAGATGATGGATATAAAGTGGGCTCTTGCTAGTGCTATTCGTAGAGCTAAAGAGTTTATGGAGAGAACGGGGAGAACCAACTTGGAAAGCAACAACAACACCAAGTATGGTTTTGATAAAAATGCTGTCACCTGCTTCAACTGTGGTGAAAAGGGTCACTTCAAGCGGGAATGTCAGAAGCCACCCAAGCAAGGCAATCAGAATCCTTTCAGGAATCAGAGACAGCCTCAGCAGCAACAGAACAATTCTGACAGACAAATAGTTCCCGTGGGAGGAAATACATCTGGAACCACAAACTCTAATCCCCACAGAGGATTAGTTGTTCAAGCTGATGAGATTTGCAACTGAAATCTTCAGCTTGGTGAAGGAGGAAATGGTGGAACAGCATGTTATGCTAAGGTGGTTGAAAAGGTTGAAGAACCCGTGTCTGCTGGTGAATCTTCAGAAGATGAAGATAGCTCGGGTTATAGTGGAAGTATGGATGGGGAATCACTTGATGCTGGTGATTTATCAAGTGAGGCTTTAGATCTGGAGGTTGATGAGCTATTGGCTGATGCTGAAGCTTTATGCAAGAGAAGATCTATTCTTTGCCAGAAAGCTGCTGGAACTTCTGAGAAGCTTTCTCAATTTTTCTCTAAAGATGGATCTTTTTCTTTTCATACAGCCTTCATGGCTCATGTTGAAGGACAAACCTCTCAGGTATGTGATTCTAAACCTGACTCTATTTCTGCTGCTGTTGAATGTGCTAAATGTCTTGAATATGCAGAAAAGGAAAGTCTTTTTGAAATCACACACAAACACAATCAAGAATTGATTGTTGATCTTTCTAAAGCAACTGAGGCTAACTTGTTTTTAACAAGAAATGAAAAAGAGTTTAAAGCAACAATTGCGTCATTAAAACATGATGTTTCTGAACTTCAAAAGGCTGTTTTGAGAAAACAACATGCTAATAATAATTTGATTGACACAATTGAAAAACAAATGGTAGAGTTAGCTACAGCTAGATGTGAATGTGAAACAATCAAGCAGAAATTGGAAAGCTATTCCAATTCCCGCTATGTTTTGGATCACATTATTGATGTCCAAAGGAAAAAGGGGGATGCAAAATGTATTGGTTACAAATCATCCTCCCCCGATGAATCACAATTATTCCAAATTGCCTAATGACGAGGATATGCCCCGTTTTGAACCTACTGTGCCACTCGGTCTAGATGACTTTGCAGCAGGCCTCGGGTTCACAACTGGTACATCATCCTCGGGGCAATCTGAATCTGAGAATGTGAAAAATTCATCGTCTGTTAAGGAACAGAGTTCTCCGATTATTGAGGATGCTGATTCTTCGGACGATGAATCTGAAGAAAATGAGAAACCACAGTCTAACTCGATTACACCAGACATTCCAATTGAGAATCACATCCTGTGTGATCCACCAGTGAAACCGAGTAAGGCTGAAACACCAAAGGCAATGAAGCCCAGTGTACCTAGCAGTGAAAAGAATAACTTGTTGTATACGCTCAAGGGAGACAGCAAAATTTATTCTGACAGAGATTTTCCAATCAAAAATGTAAATCAAGAGTTAATTGAGAAAATTTTTGAAGGACGAACTGATAAGTTTTTGGGAAACAAAGGTAACAAAGTGATGGTCACTCAATGTGAACCAATTCCGTGTGAGCTAATTAGAAAACAATACGGAAACCAAAAACTGCCAGTTGAGCGAAAACAACAAGTGAATTCTGGAAAGGGTAAGGGCCAGGTACAAGAAAAGAGGGCTCAAAACAAGAATGCTCAAGCACCAAAGGCTCAGCAGCCTAAGACTGAACAACCAAGGGTTCAACAACCTAAAGTTGAGCAGTCTAAGGCTCCTCAACCTAAGGCTGCACAACCTAAAATTCAACAATCTAAGGTTGAGCAACCTAAGGTTCAAAGGGTGCAAAACAAAAGAGCTCCAGCTAAGAAAAGAGAACAGAAAGTGAACTTTGTTGGATCAAAGGGTACGGACAAACTTGAAACATTTCAAAATAAATCTAACATTGATTTTGTAAAACAAGTTAGAATTTTAAAACGAAATGATCAGAACAATTATACCCAACACACCAATGGATGTGACTTAGGTCCAAGCACATCTAGATCACAAAGTTCAGTGTCTGGTTCTTCGTCTGGTCATCAACACGTTTCTCCGAGGTTTGTAGAGCGGAGAATGTGTTTTGAATGTGGAACAGTTGGGCACATTGTAAGATACTGCCCATACTTGCAAAAATTGAAAGGAAAAACAAGTGCTCCCCAAGAAACCAATTACCAAAAACAACCGGTTTCCCCGAAACAAGACCCACGTGTCTTGAAAGAAAGGGAAAAGAAGGTAAAACAAAAGAACAAAAAGGTAATTGAGAAGGCCTTAAAATCAGAGGTCAAGGATGAAAAACCTGTACAAGCTAAACCTACAAGTGTAAAACCAGTAAATGCAAAAACAATTAAAACAAATACTGGTACAGGACAACAAGCTTGGAGACAAAAACAGGTAATTCAGTCAGGGGGAGCACCTGAGGTTTTATTTCCTAATCATCAAGTGATTGAGATCACTTTCCTTGATGATCAAGGACGACCCAAGTCAACAAAGGCTTGGGTCCCCCTCTCAAACTGATGTGTTAATTGCATGTGCAGGCGGCTCCAGGAGGAACTATTAATAGTCTTTGGATTGTTGATAGTGGGGCTTCCAGGCACATGACTGGCGACTATCGTCTTCTTTTCGATGTGCGAAGTATAAGAGGAGGATATGTTGCGTTTGCTGGAGACAAAGGAGGGTATATCACCGGCGAGGGAATGATCTCAAATGGAATTGTGAGTTTCGACAAAATCAATTATGTGCAACAGTTGGATCACAATCTCCTGAGTGTTTCTCAAATCTGCGACAAGAAGTTCACCGTGCATTTTGATGATGCCGGTTGTTATGTGCTAAAGCCAGGATTCAAGATTCCCGCTGAATGGATTCTCTTATCAGCACCAAGAGTTAATGATTTGTATGTCCTTGATATGAGCCAAGCAATAACTCAGTCAAAACAAGTTACTTGCTTTATTTCAAAAGCCACTGAAAAGGAGACGATCTCTTGGCACAGACGAATGGGTCATATTCACCTCAGAAAAATGAATCACCTTGTCAAAAACAATTTGGTTAGAGGTGTCAATGTGAAGAACTTTCAACTTCAAGATGTCTGTGTGCCGTGTCAGAAAGGGAAGCAGACCAAGAAATCACATCCACTGAAGAAGGTTAACACTGTCAACATGCCACTCGAGCGTTTGCATATGGACCTTTTCGGCCCAGTCAAACACAAGAGTGTGCACGGGGAAGTTTTCTGCTTGGTAGTTACTGATGACTATTCAAGATTCTCATGGGTTGACTTCATGGTCCACAAGAGCGAGACTCCAAAAATTCTGAAGAATTTGATCACCTTGTTGGAAAATCTGTATAATCTAAAGGCGAGGCGAATTCGAAGCGACAACGGTACCGAGTTCAAAAACAGGGTTATGGATGAGTTTTGCACTGCAAAAGGAATCCTTCATGAATACAGCTCTCGGTACACGCCACAACAAAATGGAGTCGCTGAAAGAAAGAACAGAACCTTAATTGAGACTGCAAGAACCATGTTGGTTGAGTCTCAGCTTCCAGTTCGATTCTGGACTGAAGCTGTTGCCTCGGCTTGCTACACGTTAAACAGGGTTCTCACAGTGAAAAGACATGGAAAAACGTGCTTCGAACTCCTACACAAGAAGACTCCTGACTTGGAATATCTAGAACCTTTTGGTGCACCATGTACCATGATTGAACCTGATGGGAAGTTTGGTGCCAAAGCTATCGAAGGTTACTTCCTTGGGTATGCTACTCCTAATCTGCGAGTATGGAACCTGTCTACCAAAAGAATTGAAGAATGGGGTGAAGTAAGAGTTCAAAGATATTCTAATCCTCCGAAGCCTTCTGGAGATCCATGAATGTTCGATTATGATGGTCTTTTCGACTCATTTAATCTGACGACATTTGATGATGACAATGCAATTGCTCAAATGTTGTCTGAAAGTGAGAATGCGACTGGCTCTCAGTTAGGTCTTCCAATCATTGTTGACTCACAAGCATCTTCTTCTGTCAACAATCTCGCTTCAAATGAGGTGTTTAATGATGCTGTCGATTACAATTTGTCATCGGAAGATGAGGAGTATGTTGATGCAAATGATGGTGAAGCACTGCGTCCGGTTCAAGGTACTTCAGAAGCAACGGATCCAGTGTCTGCGCAAATTATCCAAGAAGAAAATGCATCATCTTCTACAACTCACCAGCTTCAGAATGATATCGGGAATTTAAATATCAATAACTTGAGGTCAAATGTTGAAGTTCCTCCAGTTTCTGAAACCCGAATTCATAACATTCATCCTCAGCAGAATATTATAGGTGATGTTCTCAGTGGCGTAAGGACAAGGAATCAAATCAGAAATAATGAAAATGCTGGCTTGTATGCTGAGATACGAGAATCAGGACAACAAAATGATTGGTCTTTCGCCTGCTATGTTAGCCAAGAAGAGCCTAAATCTTGGAAGGAGGCATTGAAAGATGATTCCTGGGTGGAAGCCATGCAAGAAGAACTTCAGCAGTTTGAGAAGTTGGGCGTATGGAAATTGGTTGATAGGCCCGACAACTACAAGAAGATCGGAACTCGCTGGGTGTTTAAGTGCAAAAAGGACGACCGTGGGATTGTTGTCCGAAACAAAGCAAGGTTAGTGGTACAAGGCTTCAGTCAGATCGAAGGTATTGACTACAATGAAGTGTATGCACCTGTTGCTCGTCTGGAGGCTATTAGAATCTTTCTAGCCTACGCATCCTTCAAGAAATTCAAGGTGTACCAGATGGATGTTAAAAGTGCTTTTCTACACGGAGTAGTCGAAGAGGAAGTATATGTCGAGCAACCGCCGGGGTTTGAAGATCCATTACATCCTGACATGGTTTTACTACTTAACAAGGCATTATATGGTCTTCATCAAGCACCTCGGGCCTGGTATGAAACACTGTCTACCTACCTGCTGAGCAATGGTTTTAGACGGGGTTTGATCGACTGTACCCTCTTCATCAAAGAAAAAGGTGAAGATCTTCTGTTGGTACAAGTGTATGTCGATGACATTATCTTTGGTTCTACCGATGATAAGTTATGCAAGGAATTTGAAAAGGTGATGCAAGATCGATTCGAGATGAGTGCGATGGGTGAAATGACGTTCTTCTTGGGTTTGCAAGTTAATCAGTCCGAATCTGGAATTTTTATTCATCAAACCAAGTACGTCGGAGACATCTTGAGCCGGTTCCAGATGTCCGATACGAAGCCAATTTCTACTCCTCTTCCGCAGAATCACGGGATTACTCCGGATGAAGAAGGGGATGATGTGGATTCTTCACTTTATCGTGCTATGATTGGATCCTTAATGTATCTCACCGCATCAAGACCCGACATTATGTATCCAACTTGTCTTCTCGCTAGGTATCAAGCGAATCCGAAGGTCTCTCACTATGCTGCTGTCAAAAGGATTTTTCGTTATCTGAAGAGTTACCCTGACACCGGGTTATGGTACCCTAAGGATGATAACTTCGATCTCAAAGCTTTCAGTGATTCTGATTTCGGCGGCTGCAAGAAAGATGGAAAATTAACTACAGCAGGATGTCAGTTCTTAGGCAATCGCCTAGTCACTTGGCAATGCAAGAAGCAGACATGTGTGGCTACGTCTACATGTGAAGCAGAATACATTGCTGCGTCTAGTTGCTGCTCCCAGGTTCTATGGATCCAACAACAGATGCGGGACTACGGTTTTGAATTCCTAACTACTCCTATTTATGTTGATAATGAGGCTGCCTTACAGATCACTAGAAATCCTGTACAGCACTCGAAAACGAAGCACATCGATATCAAATATCACTTCATACGTGATTGCTTTGAAAAGAGACTTATCGATGTGGTTCATATTCATACTGACCACCAACGTGCCGACCTTTTTACCAAAGCATTTGATAAATCAAGATTTGATTATTTACTTTTGGTAAACGGCATTAAGGTGAAGCAAGAGTAACCGACATCAGGAAATCGTTTTTGTAAATATTTTTCTAAAAACCAAAAATCCAAAAATATTTTTACTTTACTTTATTTTTGAATTTTAGGGGGAGAAAGTTTCAAGAAAAATACAAAAACATTGAAAAACCACAAAAATACAAAAATATGTCTTTAATTTAGTTACTTTCTGCATTTAAGGGGGAGAAAATTCAGAAAAACACAAAAACAATAGAAAAACAAAAATGAGTTTCTTGGTAATATAAGAGAAAGTGATATTACATCAGAGGTCGGTTGAAACATGCTTCTAGAAATCAAAAGGAAAAGAAAATGATAAGTAGCTCTACTAATGATGTACCGGTAGACTCACGATCATTTTAAAATATGCAGGAGATATAAACATAACAGACTGAAAACCGCGTGGGAACCGTTCATTGGCATATGGTCTTGGTACCGAAATTTCGTTTGATAGATTGCCGAGGTTCTGAGATATTCGGGGTTTATGCTGTTTATCATCTGGGTATCATGGTTGTTTCTATAAAAGACAAAGTCTAAGTTCTTCCATGATACCATACATACGTGTACATATTTCATACTGCATTCGACCTCAATAAGTGATAAACAATCACATGTCCATTCAAAATAAGTGATAAAATATCACATTTATCCGGGAGTCAAGTTCGTCTCTCTGCTGTACGGAAGTACTGACCTGTTCACGGACTTGCTCCTGTGCCCTCATGCATCGAAAATCAAGTTCCTCATCAATAAGTGATTCTATCACATAGGTCTTGTTTTCAAACTCAAATAAGTGACTTGTTCACATTGTATATATATACGTTAAAAACGGATGATAAATGGTATACTCCCCAGTAAGATGAACTCTCGTGCATACCTTGATACGGGAATGTGTCGTGAGTGGATGAACACCGGTCGGTAAGTATAAATCATACCTTAAACGTATCTCATTGTATTATGATTACACTTGATCGCTGAGTTTAAGTGGACAACAATATCGGTAATTGTGGTAGAATACTTATCCACCTCTGTAAAAGAATTTTAAAAGGAAATGTGTTTTGACAAAAGACCGCAAGCTGATATGATTCTCTTCGCCAGAAACTCGCAAAAATATTGTTGTGTTTGTACATATTTACTTACTGCTTTATTTATTTTCAAACAGTTTTGTCGTTTGGTGCATATCAGCACGACATTAGCGGTGATGTCGTTTGATAACATTCAAAGGATATTAAAATTGTTGCCTTTTATTTTATCAAACCACAAAATCCAAAAAGATTTTTCTTTTAATATTATTTTTGATTAACTGATGTTGGTGCTCGATCCGATACCTGACAAGCCGAAATACTTCATAAAAATAACCTTGCAGAACTTCATAACGAACAACTTTTCAAAATGGTCATTTCTGAAAACCTCCAAAATTTGAAGGGTTTAAATTGAAATTCCCAAAAATCCAAAGTGTTGGTGGGAAATCTGATCCTTCGAGGAAGCAATGGCCCTCGAAAGATCAGATGGTCAAGAAAGTCAATGAAAGTCAACTGTCTCAGTCGAAAGATGTTTTGGTCAACGAAGGATTTGACCAATTGATCTTTCGAGTTGACCAGATCTTTTGAAAGATGGTTTAGATCGAAAGATATCTTTCGAAGGATTCCAAAATATCTGGTATCTTTCGATCCAGATCTTTCAAATATCTGGATCCTTCGAGCCAAATAGGGATCCTTCGAGCCCAAGATCATCCTTCGAGACACCTTTATATCTTTCGAATGGTTTTGGGTCCTTCGAGGCGGTTGGACTTTCGAGGTCAGAGTATATAAAGGGGTTTTCTTCTTCATTTGTCATTATCAGTTTCAAAATCATCACAAAAACACTCTCATTCTTCTCGAAACTCTGCCGAAATTTTTAACAAGTTTTAGTATCAGGATTTCATTAACATCTCTTGGTAGGATAATCTTGAATCTTTTAACAAACAAACTTGTTAATCTGCCTTGATCATATGTTTTCTAATCTTTCTTTGTTCTTGAACTTTTGAAAAGAATGAACAACATATGATGGATGTAATGTAAAACTGTTATCAACATGTTAATGTTTTTAATCAGGATCATGATCACAACAGTCTTTCTTTTGAATATTGATGTCAGATTATGTGCTTGGTTAAAGAAAGAAATGGTTAGGGTTTTGGTTTGGGTAAACAGAGTATGTTGGATGTGGATTGTGGTCACTTTCCGGGTTGGATTAATGGTTGGAA
The DNA here is from genome assembly GCF_002127325.2 of Helianthus annuus. NCBI lineage: Eukaryota > Viridiplantae > Streptophyta > Magnoliopsida > Asterales > Asteraceae > Helianthus > Helianthus annuus. The sequence continues at coordinate 97,178,427 of NC_035441.2, forward strand.
TTGATCAACACATTGCTGTTTTTCTTGAATGGTTTGCTTAGTGTTTGTTGTTGCATGTTATCAAACACATTTAAAACTGATCAGAAACAATATTTGAAACTGTCACCGGAAAAACATGTAAAACCCCACCGGAAAACTTGCCGTTGAACAGTGATGCCGGTAGTCAAAACGAAAGATGATGGCGATAGATGATGACTCATCACCTCGATAGATGTGCTGAACAACATCCTTCGAGGTGAGTCTTGAAAGATGTTAGATATCTCGAAGGATCATCCTTCGATTGATCAATCCTTCGAATGATCAAGATATCTTTCAAAACTCTTGATTATTCGAAAGATGATCCTTCGATAAGGTTGACATCCTTCAAGATAAGTGACATCTTTTGAGCTTGACTAACATCTTTCGAACAGATTGCCATCCTTCGTGCCATGATTCAATCTTTCGATGGATATATGGATCCTTCGAAGAGTTCAACACTTGGAATTTTTCAAGAAATTGAAAATTTTCTAAGTGTGGAATTCCATTGTTGACTGTTTGACTTCTTCTTATTACGTGTCTATGTTTGATGAACAGAAATGGCACCGAAAGTGAAAAAGGAGCGGGCAAAGCCAACAAAGAAGGAGAAATCGAAAGTTGAGGCTATGTCTGAATCTAGACATAACATGGCTGCGTATTTACAACCGGTAGGCAGTATCAGTCTGGAGTTTACTGGCATCATGGAGTACCTTCACCGCTCGCGCATCAATTATGCTATCACAACACAGCACGTTGCCTATCAGTCGCACATCAAGGCGTTTTGGAGTTCAGCTGTGATTGAAACGGTGGAGAATAAGGAAGTGATCAGGGCTACTGTTGCTGAAAAACCTGTGGTTATTACTGAAAATACTATCAGAGAACGTCTACAGCTTGGAGATCAACCGGAAGATCCTACTTCTATAGATCTACAATGTCAGCGGGGGTTACTGATGAGGATTAAGTACAGCGAAAATGTTTTGGCTAATCAAATCAACAAGAAGTATATGCCACTTCGGTATAAGTTCTTGCTGCATATTCTTATTCATTGCCTGAGCAACAAGCGTTCTGGGTATGACTTGTCACCGATCGATTTGACTGGATTGTTTATGGCGTTGATTCTGAACAAGCCGTTTATCATATCTCGCTATATCTTCGACAACCTAAAGGAAAACGCTCGAAGGCCACTTCCGTCTGCAACACAGCGAACATCCACCAAGTTCTGGTTATATCCCAGGTTTCTGCAGATGATGATAGATGATCAGATTCCTGATCTTGCTAAAGCCGAGGCAGATGTTCTTCCTGTGAATCCGATGATCGAACGCACTCTGCTGATATTCAAGTCTATGGCCGCCTATAAGGAATCGGACCCAATTAGGAAACTGATTGGTCATCTTAATATTCCTAACTATGAGGCACCGCAGCACCACAAACGGCGACATGACGCAAGTGATTCTGACGATGAAGAACCAAGGTTGATTGCTTTGGCTGACACGCAGCTTGGGGCTAAACATGGAATCAAGGCAACTAGAAGGTCTGCTGGCAGTTCTAGTGCTGCAGCACATGTTGAGGTTGACGTAAATGTTGCTGCTGAAGAGGTTCAGGAAATGTCTGTAGATCCTGATGTTCGTGTTAGTACTGGTGGTGATGGTGGTGCTGTAGTTGTTGAAACGGGTGGTAGTGCTGGTGATGCTGGTGGTGTTGCTGGTCAGTCTGGTACTGTTGCGACTGACAAGGGAAAAGGCAAAGTAGATGAGACGAGGAAGCTAGTTGATGAAAGCAGTTCATCTTCTGAAGAGGAAGGAGGTTCGGGTGATGGTGGTTCATCGTCTGAGGATGATAATCCTCCTCCTCCAGGGATGATGAAAGTATTTGATAGTCGCGGGAATCCCCGGTTTGAGCGAATAGAGAAGACAGCTAGAACTGGAGAATCTGACAGGGATGAGGATTATGTCCTTACTTCTCCGGGTTTTATCAGAAAGAGGAAAGCTAAACGACAAGGTACTCGTGCGTCAAAGAAAGCTGCTGGTGATTCCTCTGTTCCTGTCTCTGTCCAGCCTTCATCTGCTCCTGAGCAGCAGGTTCCTTCCTCTGGTGATCAATTTACTGAAAAAGAGACGTTGGAGCTAATGTCTTCTCCTCAGAGGTCTTCTGGGACACGCACGGTGACTGTTGATCAACAGCCGCCTGCAACTCCCACCTCAGGTACACATGCTCGACCCCCTCTCACTGTTACTGGTCCTACAGGTGCTTCGGGTCAGGCTGGTCAGTCTGGTTCTTCAAGACCTGAGCCTTCAAGGCCCACTCTGGCAGAAACCTTATCTGGATTTTCTGAAGCTGACAAGATACAATTCCTGATTGAACAAGTCAGTGAATTGGGTTCTATAGTTGGTCGACACACTAGATCAATTGAAGAATATCGTGTCCAGCGAAAACAGGATGTAATGGCACACAACCAGCTGTGTTCAATTGTTGAAGCTCAGAATATCAAGATCAAAGAACAGGCCGAGGAAATTGAAAGGTTAAAACAGGCAAACAAGGCAAGAGATAGGGAGGTCGAAATTATGAAAAGGCATAGTACTAACTTGGAGACTCAGGCGAAGGCGTTAAGGGAGAAGGTTAGTAGTCGTGATGATAGACTGATGGAAGCCTTCAAACCCATGTATACAAACTTCAATAAGGTTCATTCGAGGGTTGGTACACTGTGGAGTGAAAGGTGTAAAACCTTAGGGATAGTTCCCTCAAGGCGTGAGGATGATCAAGATGATGATGCTGCTAATCCAGATCAAACAACTGCCTCAGGTTCCGGTGCAACTGCATCCGGTGCTGCAGGTGGATCTGGTACACCTCAAGACACTCCTTCTGCTCCTCCAACAGCTACCACTGGGCCATCTGAGCAGACAAAGACACTGGAAACATCTACAGGGCCTGAACATATTGGTATTGAAGCAGAAACGTTTACAGATCTCCCTGAATCCTCAGGTGCTCAGAAGTTTCATCCAGTTACGGGTGAAATGTTAGAAGAGGGAGAATATGTTTCTGAAATGTCGGATGAACAGATACTGGCTCTGACGGAATTGGATGATGTTGCAGTAAGCATGATTGATAACACTCCGTTAGTTCAGGATCAAACCGATTTCTCTTCAATAGATGAAATCTTCATCGGTTCGGATCCTGATCGTCCTGTATATGTTGGAAAGGACAATGCGGAGGTGAATGCCCTTGATGATGATTTTGTGGCTGAAAAGACTGCAGAGTTTGCCAATCTTTCTTCTGATTCGCCATCAGCTCAAGAAAACCGTGAGAAAACTGTGAATGAATGGCGAGCGGATTTCCTTGCTAGGAATCCTCCTCCGCTCGCTCCTTTGGAACAGGTTAACTATATGATGCTGGAGAAGAATCGGGCTCGGGGTCGCATTATTAGTTGGATGTTTGTCAAAGATCTTCACTGCATGGTCGTGAAAAGAGAAACGGGTCTTCAGTATTTCAGAACTCTCCTCAGTATTCTCACACTTCCATATTATGATGTTGCAGTGTTAGCCCAACTAGATGTCATCAATCGGAGCGAAGAAAAGATGGTGGATCTATTCGCTAAGAAAATCAGGTTGGAAAGGAGATTGGGTTGGAAGGATCCTCTGTACAAGCCACAGTTTCCGAGATACGAGCAGATCAGGTTTACACTTGATCCAGAGACTAACACAGCTCGTTATCGTCTGGTATATGATCCTCCCAAAGTGATGAAGAAGATACCGTTGCTAAAGATGAAGACCGACTTTCTTGGAAACTTTCATTGCTGGGTTTACGATGCTGATACTGGAGAAGCGGTGATCCTCTTCAGAGATAGTCAGGAGAACTTCAGGATAATAGATCCGATGTGGATTACTAACATGTCCAGATCGGATATTATTGTTCTGAAGGATCATGAGATAAACTACTTAGTTCAGGATCGAGATCAAGCTATGAAGTTTCAAAGGATGGCCCGATACTGCTTCAATCTGCTGGTCAACGCAGGAAGTGCATGGTCATCACATCATCTGACAGTGGAAAGGACGTCCGAGACTTAAGACACGAAGACCGAGACAAAGCTACAGCCAAGGGGGAGTTTGTTGGTGCACTTGTGTCTGTACTTTGTCTGTATTTTGTAATGTATAAAACGATGTCTTTTGTCTGTTGTGTTTACGTCTTTTGTTGTATTTGTTTAAGTGTTGGAATGTATGTTTGACCAAGTCAACCATCCTCCTGGTTTGACTTGGCCAAACAGTCAACACATTGTGTTTAATATGTATGCTTCGAAGGATGTCATCGAAGGATGGATTGTATCCTTCGATGACCTCGAAAGATGATCTTTCGTTGGATACTTATGGACCTCAAAGGATATATCATCCTTCGAGGTACATATGGATCCTTCGATATCTTTCGATGGACATTCTGGTCGATAGATGATCCTTCGACCAGAAATCCCTATCCTTCGTGCATGTTAACTGATGTGGGTATATATATCCCATGTAGGTTTCACTTCACAGCAAGTTCTTAGCAGTTGTTCAAGTTCATATTGAGAGCATTTTGTGAGTGAACCCAAGGTCTTGTAAGAGAGCATTTCAGTTTGGTCAAGGGTTGTAACCGTGTCCACTGAAATACAAGAGAAAACTTTGATATATTGCTTGTCTACTCTTTCTCTTGTTACTTTGCTTTTCATCTAAACTACGGTTTGCACTCTAGCTTGGATTCCGCACTTGCTAGTGTGTTAAACATAACAAGGAATAGGTTTATCCTCAACCTCCGAGGGACCTACATTAAGGTGGCGGTTATGGGAAGTTTTTAATTAATTGAATTAATGATAAAATTACTTGTTTACCCTTTTCAATTAATTTAGATCTAATGGCTGAGATTCTTTTTTACCTTTTTCACACTTTTGGTCTTTTTTACAATAACCTTATATATATAATGTTGGAATATTGAATTTAAATAACCTCAACTTTCACCAATTGGCCGATAACACTCCCAACTTTCAATTCGTACACCAACACTTCCAAATTTCAACTTATTGGCCGATAACACTCCCTAACTAACCGAAAACTAACCCAGTTAGCTGATGTCAGTTGCCATGTCATCAAAAATGCAACATCAGCTGCCACGTCAGCAAAAAATAACTGGGTTAGGGTTCAGTTAGTTAGGGAGTGTTATCGGCCAATCACTACTAGAAAAGTAGCCAGTTACTACGGAATTTTGCTACGAAAAAAAAAAATATGTCACAAATTTTGACAAAATTGTGACGCATTTATAACGACAAAAAGACCCCAATTTTTTAAACAAATTTGCTACACAATAGTGACAAACGCTAATAACATATAATTCTGTCATAATTTTGTTACAAAATGTGTTACAATTATTTTGAAAGTGCAGCCACACATTTTTTTTGAGATATTTTCACATTTCATATATATGATATTTTCGAGCAGATAATAAAACCGTCCAACACATCACCGTCCATATTTCTAAACATCAATAAAAGAATTTATTCAACACCTTTTGATATAACCGTCCAACACATCACCTCAAAGTTTTCAGATCTAAACCCTACTCCGCCTACTCCGATCGCACCTCCACCACCTACTCCGATCGCACCGCCACCATACAACCATCGTCCAACACATCACCAAAGCCTCCTCCGACCAACTCCTCAGCAAATTCGCCGAACGGAAGTCGCAGAACGGAAGTCGCCGAACAGACCTGGTCGGAAAATCCTCCCGCCGATTCACTTTCCGGCTCTGCTCCTCGATCATCCGCCCGTTCTCACATGGTATCATTTCACTTTTTCATGTTTTTCTTTATCATTTTCTCTTAAACTGCGTTTAAATTTCACTCATCGATGTTTTAATTCTTCATATTGACTGAATCAGCATTTAAGTTTCACATATAGATGTTTTTCTTCATCATTTTGAGTTAAGTTTCACTAACCGACGTTTTTTTTCATTACTGTTTGTTAATCTATTGTAAACGGAAGTCGTTGCTGGTTCCTGTGGCAACGAGAGATCTATTGTGAAGGAAGAGTTCGTTTTTTTTGGAACAATCGAGAAGGTACGTTGTGTAAATCGATTGAGCTTTATGTTAATTCAGTTATTGCTTGTGTGTGGGCGCGTGTTTGATTTACTGTTTCGAGACTGTAAATGAATTAAATTCTGTCTGAATTTGATAATTGCTGTGGTGTTTGTGTTTGAGTTAGGGTTTATTGACCTGATTGTACATTGATAACATAACTGTAATTGTATATGTATTGCGATAATAATAGTTCGTATATGTATTGCGATAATAATAGACTGATTAACTAACCTATGTTTTCATAGCAAAATAGGAAAACAGGAGGTTGAGAAATGTAAGCCTTTTGTCTCTAAATAGGAGGTTGAGAAATGTAAGCCTAATTGTATATGTAATCCTAATGCTTCTGCGTTAATTATATAGCAAAATAGAAGGTTGAGAAATGTAAGCCTTTTGTCTCTAATTAAATAGCTAACTAACCTATCTTTTCATAGCGGATAGTAATTTAAAACTACATAGATATAACTAAATTAATACAATAATAATATGAAACTACATATCCTTTGGTGTCTAGTTTGATTTTACGGAGATGTTGATGAATCTGTTGTGTTGAGTAGCCGTACAATTAGGTTCATTTATAATGGAGTTAATGAGCGAAAGTTGATCTATTGTGGTTCTATATCAAATTGTATGTTTGTTGTGATTACAATAGTTTGTATAGTGTTCTGTTTCGCAAACTGTTAGTTGTCTAGTTTGATTATAAGGAAGTGTCGATGAATCTGTTGAGTACTGATACAATTAGGTTAGTTTATGATGGAATTAGTGAATCTTGACAAGAATGAGCCACCAATTCTAAGTCATACCACATCTTTATCCACCCTTTTATATTTGCATACCGCCCGGTTCATTTTACCTGTTTCTAATGCAAGTATAATGACCCTGAGGTGTGGGCTCGTGTGCAGGAAGGAGGTCACAGGATTTGGGTATATGGGGTAGGATCTTCGGATTTGCATTACATGGTGACCGGGACGTCATCCTCTTCTAGTGGGTATGCGTCATCATCTGTTGATTACCAACGGTCCCAAGAAGAGGTAATATAAACAACATATATAACACTATCAGCCCATTAGATAGTATTTCAATATCATAAACATGGGTCATTGTGGTGTAGTTTAGTAGTTACCTAGCTTTTGGGTCTATTGTTGTGTTTGTTTGTAATGTGCCAGCACCCGCATTTATTTTCTGAATGATAATTCGTTGCTGTTAAAAAAATCGACTACAAAAAAGTCTAATTTATACATTGGAAGGGATGTTATGTCATACCCCAACCGATGGCGGAAACATCGGGGCGCGGCACTGAGCGAAACAGATTGTCCAGAAGTTTCCATAACAACTATATTTACCAAATATTTAAAGCAACACGTCCCATACCATGTCATATAAGATAGTACAATTATTACAGAAAAGATCTAGGCAAATTGTTCTGTTCCGACAACTCAGATTTTTTATTACAGACAATTGTTTATTGTTTCTAGACCTTCCCTAGCCTCGATTTCATCACCATGCACCTAAGCATCCTAGCAACTTAAGCACCTGTCACATACGTTAAAGTAAAAGTCAATACACATAGTGTAAAGGTGAGCATACAAGTTCGATAATAGCATATAGAGTTCGAAAGCGTTACGCATAACCAGCACGTACACCAAGTGAAATGAGGCATGTTAGTTATCGACATGAACCTATCGATACCAATGACTGCAGGTTGACTGCCCAAGGCAGTTCGCGATACATACTCACCACTATGAGCCATGTAGGTAATTGTCCTTAACAACCCCCGAGTGAACGGGTGCTGAGTCCAAACTAATAGTACTACCGTTGCTAAGGCAGGTAGACAGCATTCCATGTGTAAACATAATAAACAAGCATTCATTTAGTCACATATACATGCGATAGCGGTTAGCGTTTAAAGTATTGCATAGTGTGTTCGATGTGATTTTGTATAAGTAACGTATGTAACACCCAAAAGTGCGTAAAGCAAAAAAGGGATCGAGTATACTCACAGCGATTGATGGATTGAAGGGAGCGCTAGTGAGTAGAGTTAGCCTGAACAGTTCGATAGCATAACGATAAGTGACGCGCAAAACGATGCAAAGTACAAGTGAGTCGGATGGCAGTTCGATCAGATGGTAATCCGATCGGACAGCCAGTCGTGCGGGTAGTAGTCCTTTCGGACAGTCGTCTAGTCGGATGGCGGTTCGAGTGGATTGTTTCTTCCTTTGGGAAAGAATGTGTTTGTGTATGATGGCTTGAATTTTAAAGTTTTTGTTGTAGTATTTTGAAAACATTTAAGTATCTCTACCTTTCAGGTCGTCCGATCGGACGGTCGTTCGATCGGCCGGCAACCCGATTGGTTGGGCACTTCAGCGAGAACAAGTTCACAGCAGGTTGTCGCTCGATCGAATGGTCGTTCGATCGGGCAGCACCCTTTGTGTATTGAACATGTTGAAAATTGTTTAAATGTTGAAACTTAATTGTCACATGTTTGAGCGGCTAACCCGATCGGATGGTAGTCCAATCGGACAACAACTCGTTCAACGATCAGACTTCAAATGTTGGTGAATAGTTTAAGTGTGGGACCCAAGGTGCAAGTCGTTCGGTTTGGCCAGTCATTCGGATTGGCTGTTCGATCGGACAACAGTCCGATCAGACGACACTCCGTCCTGGTCGACCTGTTCGTCTTACACTTGGTTGTTCTTGATTGTTTGTCGTTTTTATCGAGGTGTTGTGATAACGTGCTAAACAACAGAAACCTCGTCAATACTTGGTACTCCTGATCGGACAGGAATCACCCAAATCCGATTAGTTAACTGTTCGAGACGGTGTTTCATGTTTAACTTGAAATCAATGAACCTTCTGGATAGAATCCAGATCTTGGGCCACACAACCACAAGAATGAGTAGTAGGCCGGCACAAGCTCCGTTTCTATCGGTCTTGAAGGCATTGAGTGTAAAAGAGTTGAAAGAAAGTTAGAAACCATCTTTCAATACTGTTTATTATGAATATGCTTAGATCTATGAAAGGTCTTTATTTGTTTATGTGGAAATCGGTTAGATCAAAGTTGTTCTTGGTGGATGAGGCCAAAACATGAAGTTCTTCAAGAACACATGATGACGTCATCCTAGAACACCTTGAATCTTGATGATTTTGCGGTTAAAAGTAAGATTCAAAACATAGAAAGGTGTAGGAGTGCGTGTAGATCAAGAAAGTACAAGATTTAGGACGAGATCTTACCGGAATCGAGAGAGATCTGAAGAAAAAGTGAGGAGAGCGAGCTGGTCGGACGTCAGTTGCCAAAAGTAGAAAGAATGATGCTGACAAGGGGTATTTATAGGGTTACCCAAAGTGGAAAGAAGAGGAGGGAGGCTGATCGATCGGTTAGGCAGGCCGGCCGACTGGCTAATCGATCGAACTGCAGTTCGATCGAACAACTGGTCGATCGGTCAGCTGCCTGATCGATCAGTCAATTGTTTTGACGAGTTTTGCCGTTTCGATTTCGATTGCGAGCGATGCGAATGCGATAGAGTTTCCTATTCAAATTACTTTTAATCCAACTACTATATCAACATACTAGCATCCTTATTTCCCATTCGTTTAGCGTTTGCGACTCGATTGCGATTGAGTTTCGATTGATTTCCATACATACATAACTAAACACGCACAAGTAACACATAAGGCATACACACATATAATTAACCAAGATGCGTAATTCGAGTTGCGAGTGTGATTGCGATAGCGATAAGCGATCAAATATCGATTAAATCTCGATTATTAATAGATACTCCACATAATACAACTAACGCAAAAATAAAATAGACTAATATATGAGTCAAATAAGTCAAAACAGGAATCGAGCGAGGAGAGACAGATCGCAATTAGCAATCTTTTCTTCCTTTGACTTGAATCTTGACTTTGAATTTGACTTTCGAAACACGGGGTGTTACAGCCTCCCTTTGTTTAGGGAATTTTGTCCCGAAATTAGGATTCAGCCGTAATAAACAACTGCGGGTACTTCGCCTTCATGTCGCTTTCTAGTTCCCAAGTAAACTCTGCGCCTCGTTTGCCTTCCCATCAGACTTTCACAATAGGAATGCGCGAGCGTCTGAGCTGCTTGGTTTGGCGGTCCATGATTTCGACAGGCTTCTCCACGAAGTGTAGTGTTTCGTTTATTTGGAGGTCATCGAGGGGTACAATCAAATCATGCTCAGTCAGGCACTTTCGGAGGTTTGACACATGGAAAGTCGGGTGGACATTACTAAGTTCCTCCGGTAGTTCGAGTCTGTAGGCGACCTTTCCGATCCTTTCCAGAATCTTAAAAGGTCCAACATATCGAGGCGCTAGTTTCCCTTTCTTGCCAAATCTGACCACACCCTTCCAAGGTGATACCTTTAAGAGTACGTAGTCGCCAACATCAAATTCAAGGGGCTTGCGCCGTCTATCGGCGTAACTTTTCTGTCGACTCCGAGCTTTCAACAAGTTATCTCGAATTTGGAGGATTTTTTTTCAGTCGTTTCTTGCAATAGCTCAGGACCGGTTAATTGCGAGTGACCGATCTCGTGCCACAGAATAGGCGATCGACATCTTCTTCTGTATAAAGCCTCGAATGGTACCATTTGAATGCTTGAATGATAACTGTTGTTATACGAGAATTCGACTAACGACAGGTAAGTGTCCCAATTACCACCGAAATCTATGACACATGAACGAAGCATGTCATCAAGAGTACAGATCGTTCTTTCAGTCTGGCCGTCGGTTTGAGGATGGAATGCGGTACTTAGATTAAGCATAGTACCGAGAGCCGGTTGAAACGTTTCCCACAGTCGCGATGTAAACCGAGTATCACGGTCAGAGATGATGTCGCGAGGCGTCCATGATTACAAATGATCTCGTTGGTGTAGATTCGGGCTAATCGTTCTACCTTGTAGTCTTCCCGTATTGGCAAAAAGTGAGCAGATTTGGTCAAACAGTCAACGACAAACCAGATGCTGTCGTGACCTGATGACGTGTGCGGAAGCTTTGTTATGAAGTCCATGGCTATACTCTCCCACTTCCACATCAGGATCGGCGGTTGTTCGAGTAAGCTAGAGGGTCTTTGGTGTTCAGCCTTGACCTTTGCACAAGTCAGGCACTTCCCAACGTAGAGAGCAATATCCCTCTTCATGCCCGGCCACCAGTTCTTGCAGCGAAGATCCTGGTACATTTTATCGGCACCGGGATGAATAGAATACCGGGATTTGTGGGTTTCGTCCATCAATATCTGTCGCAAATTGGTCCGTTTAGGGATCCAAATTCGGTCCAGGAAGTGGAATACCCCATTTGACTTATTCACAAGCTGAGCTCCTTTGTGATAGATTCTCTCCATCTTCAGAGTGCATTCATTAAAACAGGCATGCTGGGCTTCGCGGATGAGGGTTTCGAGATCGTATTGGGCTTGGACGTTACGAATGCTAAGCAGATAGCTCCGTCTGCTGAGGGCGTCGACAACGACATTTGCTTTGCCTGGGTGATAACGAATCTCACAGTCGTAATCATTGAGAAGTTCTACCCATCGGCGTTGACGCATATTAAGTTCCTTCTGATCAAAGATATGTTGTAGGCTCCTATGATCGGTGAAGATCGTACACTTGGTACCATACAAGTAGTGTCGCCAAATCCTAAATGCAAAAACAACTGCGCCTAGCTAGAGATCATGGGTTGTATAGTTCTTCTCGTGGATTTTGAGTTGTCGAGATGCGTAAGTGATGCGTGTGTAGTGTAATATATTTTAGGTGTATATTTTTAAGCCCTTTTACACTTTTTAGCCAAGTTTTAAATTTATAAAACACGATATTTACTAACACTAAACACACATATGGGCAAGTGCACCCATCGTGGACGTAGTATAGTGTTGGTAAGATACCGAGGTCGTCCAAGGACACAAGAGCTTTTAGTACCGGTTTATCCTCAACGTCTAATCAAATCAAAAAGTTAGAAAAAAGTTTTAAACTAGAAAAGTAAAATTAACTAAAATGCTGAAAAATAAAATAAAAATAAAAACAGATAGACAAGATGAATCACTTGGATCCGACTCGTGTGTAGTGTAACCTTTGATTATTTTCGCACTTTTGCACTATTTAAGAGATTATCTTAGTTATTGTAGTAGGCCCCTCTTTTGAAGGTGAGGTTACCCTCAACCCAGTAGTTTGAGTCAGCAAGGATACAATCCTAAAGGGTCGGATTATTGAAAGATAATTAATTAAGTTATTAATGCATAATGTGGTAGGCCACTCTTTTGAAGGTGATGTTACCCCCGGCTAAGTAGTCCGAGTCAGCAGAGATACAGTCCTAAGTAGCCGGGTTAAAGTTTTAATAGTAGTTTAACTTATGAGGGGATCAAAGAGTTTGGACCCCCGCCATCCAATACCGGTGGGTATTGAAGGAGGTCCTACTAAATTTGACCCAGGTCCTTTGCAGGATATATACACTGAACAATGGCAAGACTCTTACCAAACCGTTCCCTTAACCCCCGACCAGGTAGCCAACATATCTCCATATAGACCGTGGAGATATGAATGATGAAAATCTTTTATTTTATATAGACAGTAAAATAATGCCAAGACACCACGGACAAACGATAAGGAAGAATCACCTTCAACATAAGAAACTAGTTGTTAAAGTCATTAATACATAACCAAATAAAAAGTGCGAAAAGATTAAAAATAAAAAGTATTACACTAAACACTTGTCTTCACCAAGTGATGTAAGAGATTTAGGCAAACATGGCCTTTGATTGTCGAGAACTCTTACGATCAATCTTGGATCCCGAGATGACTCACACACTCTATAATGGACAATGGATGATGGTGGTGGATGATGGTGTTGTGATGGTTGCAAGTGATCCAAGCAATCCTATTTATAGGCTGAACAGAAGCTCGGGCACGGCCCCGTGCCCATTAGGCACGGCCCCGTGTCCATCCTCCTCTCTTTCTTCATTAAATGCAATTTGTCTGCATTAGTTGACCACGCCCCCGTGTCCACTGAGCACGACCCCGTGTGCAGAAGCGTATCTGTACTATCAAGATTTCCGTAGATCTTGCGAATCTTAGAGTTGACCACAGCCCCGTGCCCGCTGAGCACGACCCCGTAGTGGGCGATAGAAGCTTCTACAACTTTGTCTTTTCTGCTGACACTTGGGCACGCCCCCATGCTCATTGAGCACGGGGCATGTTCAGCCTTCTGTTCTCTTGTTTTGCTTGGGAAGCTGCTGTTGGGGAGGCCGGGCATGCCACATTTGTTCCTTTTCTTGTATTTATGTTAGATTTAGCTGCCTTTTTGCTTCTTTTGTTGATTTGAGCTCATTTAATCCTAAAAATACAAAAGGAAGACAAAAGCACACTTTTTCCAACATTAGTACTAAAAAGGGTTAGTTTTATGCCACAATTGATGTAATTTATATGTTGCATTTTGTGCACATCAGTAAGCTATAACCTTGTCCCGTTGCATAAGGACACAACCTAGACCAAGGTTGGAAGCATCACAGTAGACAATGAAGTCGTCACTTCCGTCGGGCAACGTGAGTACGGGAGCATTGCAAAGCATGTGCTTGAGGGTTTGGAAAGCAGACTCTTGTTCGGTTCCCCAAACAAAAGGCTTGTCTTTATGCGTAAGGGCGGTAAGCGGCATAGCGATCTTTGAGAATCCTTCGATAAATCGTCGGTAATAGCCCGCTAGTCCGAGAAAAGAATGAACTTCGAACGGGTTCTTAGGTGTAATCTAACTCTTAACTGCTTCAATCTTCGCTGGATTGACGTGAATACCTTGACTATTGACAATGTGACCCAGAAACTGAACCTCCTCCAGCCAAAATTCACACTTGGAGAATTTGGCGTAGAGTCGATTCCCCTGGAGCAGCTCGAGAACCAAACGTAGATGCTGCGCGTGTTCGGCCTTCGACTTGGAATAGATCAGGACATCGTCGATGAACACGATGACGAAATAGTCGAGATATGGTTTACACATGCGATTCATCAGATCTATGAAAACCGCGGGTGCGTTGGTCAAACCAAAAGGCATAAGCACGAATTCATAATGGCCATAACGGGTGCGAAACGCGGTTTTGGGTATATCCTCCTCTTGAATGCGTAACTGATGATAGCCTGAGCGTAGATCGATCTTCGAGAAACACGTAGCACCTTGTAGCTGATCAAACAGGTCATCAATTCGGGGTAAGGGATAGCGGTTCTTGATGGTTAGCTTATTCAATTCCCGATAGTCGATGCACATCCTGAACGACCCATCCTTCTTTTTGACGAAAAGGACTTGCGCGGCACAAGGAGAGGTGCTCGGGCGAACGAAGCCTTTTTCAAGTAATTCCTGGAGCTGATTCGAAAGTTCACGCATTTCGAACGGTGCGAGTTCGTAAGGAGCTTTGGCAACAGGGTTGGCTCCAGGAATGAGGTCGATACGAAAGTCGATATCACGACATGGCGGTAAACCTGGAAGGTCTTCGGGGAACACATTTAGAAATTCGCACACCACGGGGACGTCGGTTACACCCAGATTACCTTTCTTTTCCTTATCCGCTACTACAATGTTAGCCAAGAAAGCTCTGTATTCCTTACGGAGATACTTGCTAGCTTGGACACACGACATGAGCTTGAGACCTTTCGAAGCAGTTTCACCATAGACACACAATAAATCACCATTCTCGAGCGAGAATCGAATCATCTTATCGAAGCACACAACTTCAGCATGGTTTTCGCGAAGAAAGTCCATGCCTACTTTGACGTCAAAACTTCCGAGTTGCATCGGAATAAGGTCGATTGGGAAGATGTGATTGTTGAGCTCAAGAGTACAATCACGGAGAACAGAATTAACGACGACAGTTCTTCTGGTGGTGACTTCAACATCGAACGTTGAGGGGAGATGGGAGCGCTTACGACTAAAAAGCTTCTCGAATTCAAACGATACAAAGCAGTTATCGGCTCCAGTATCAAACAAACACGAAGCATAAATACCATTCACAAGGAACGTACCATTGACCACGTTGTTGTCAGTCTGGGCTTGGCGCACATTGATGTTGAAAGTTCTGGCGCGGGCGGCTTGTTGCTGTTGCTGAGGCTGTTGCTGCTGGTGCTCTTGTTTCACAACCCTGTTCGGGCACATGTTCGCAAAGTGGTTGGGATCACCACATGCGAAGCAGACTCGGGCGTTGACCGCGGGTGCCTGAGCCGCTTGTTGGCCTTGTGGGGCTGGGAGCAGAGCTTGATGAGCAGTGGCTTGAGCTGGTGCTTGACGGGGACCAGTACGGCAGTTATGTGACACCTGTGTCACTTCAACCATCAAACAAATACCAAACCAATGAAATATTGCATTTCATACTTGGGATTTTTATAAATATGTGTATCGTTTGCACATATCAATTCTTGTTCGATTTCGAGCTCTAAATCGCTTTCTGGAAGGTTAAACGCAAACTGATGCGTAAACGTAATCAGTTTAACGTGACAAACACTCCGGAATAGTGATATGGGCTTAGCATACCTTAAATAACCTTTACATAACTTAGGAATAAGTTTTGGATGGTTTGGTGTGTCGAAATCAAGTTTATTCGCTTACAGGGACTAATTTCAACAAACTGCGAAAGTATGCCGATTCGTAGTGTAACAAATATTCTGGAACTTGATCATAAGTTAAACACACCCTAAATATCCTTTACAAAGCTTAGAAATAGGCTTTGAGGGGTTCGGTATGCTAAAATAAACTTATTTAATCAATAGAGACTAAAAGCGTCAAAAGTGCATAAGTTTGCATTTTCGTGCATATCTTACGTTCTGGATATACCTGGACATCCAAAAATTTATGTAATCATTAAAATATTTTATTTTAGTGATTGGCATGATAAAATTCCATTCGTCGCGTAATTTGGATCGTTTTTGCGTTCGTTATGATTTCCGTCGTAATTAACAGAACAACGCAACCGTACGACCAAACGAACCGACATCCGAGATATTTTTGAGCACATTTCAAGTTCCCTATAGTTAACTTTATTTTAGAGCCTTGAAATGGGGTTAACAGGGTTTAAAAGTGCCAAGAAAATCAAGTTTTACAAGTGCAGGGACCATTTTTGAAATTTCTGGCAGATACATTGAACTTGGTCCATTTTTGAGATTTTGATGGTTTTAACCCATGGTTTTGCACCCTATGGGCTGGTATTTGATGGTTTTACATGTTTCCATAGTATTCTAAAACCTTGGGCCCAAGTGTAAGGCCATGATTAAAGCACGGTTCTCGATAAATGATCTTAACGGTGGACCGAATCCTATATATACCCACCTCATTTTCATTCTTTCCTCACACATGATCTAAATTTCTCTAAGTTGAAGCTCAAATGGTTCGTACCTAAGAATTTATAGATCATATCTTCATAGCTTGGACCCTTTGTAAGCTTCTTTCGTTCTTTTATGCGTTTTTTAAGCGTAAAAGTCAAATAGTGTTTGACTTTCTGCTTTGACCAGTCTATGGTCAACACGAAGTTCGTTTGAACTTCGTAACGCGTAATCACGATGGTTATAGTCTCTTGTGACTATTCCTACTCATTACCACGTTATTTAGGCGTAGTGACGAGTCATAGTTTCGGTCAAAATGCGTATTCTTGCGTATTTTGCAACCAAACTATTCTTGGGTATCAAGACCCTTTGTCTTGTTATCAAACTTGTTTTTAAACTTTGTTAAACATGTTTTAACATGTTTAGCTCGTCACTTTTAGATTAGTGCTTATGTAGAGTCGTAAGTCAAGCGGTCTAAACAACCGCTTAGACTTTCGAACTAGACCCGTTTGGTCGATCATTAGGATCCGACCAAACATGTTATGTGACCATAGTTGTATAGGGAATAACCTTCCGAGGTTATACCTTATGGTCACTTCGTTTAAGTAGTTGTATGATAGGTAGTTTATATGCCTTAGGAAAATGACCAAAATGCCCTTTTTACGCATAAATTCATTTTAAGCATATGTAACCTAAATTTTCAAAAACGAAGAAAATGGGGGGGGGGGGAGAGAGAGAGGCGATTTGGGCGATTTTGGCATCTTCGTGAAACCCTACCAGATTATTGCTGATCCTAGTCTCGATTGAACTTGATTATCATCTTAGGGTTTTCATCGATTCTTAGAAGTTAATCATTTGCAATCAGATTCGGTTTTTATTTTAGGGTTTGCCGTTTTTTAGTTCCTGATTGTCATAGGTGCGGCTGCCAATCCTGCTCACGATTGTTCTTGCTTATCAGCCTAGGGTTTCTGATCGATCCTTAGGTGATATTCATTTGTAATCGGATTGAGTTTAGTAGCTAGGGTTTTGTAAGCGGCGCAGATTTCGGTTTGCTAACCGGGTGGGTAGCTGATTCACTCTGATTTTCGGCGATACATCTGATTCAACGGCGCTGTTCTTAGGCGTTTATAAGAATCTGTCCGTAATCTGATCAGACTTGTCTGAGTTAAGGTTTCGGCTGTTATGGATGGCCAAAATGCAGAAAATTCAAATGTATTTGCGAGAAAGATCAAGAATATCGACGGAAAACCATTTGAGCCAAGACAGAATTCACAAATTCCTACGGTTTCAGAAGTGGGTAATAAGAAGGTTCGGTTCATGTTACCGCTGAATGATACTGACTACGTACTTGGCTGTTCGGATTCACCAGATGAGGATTATGCAATGGTTTTTGATAGGCGAAAGGTATCATTTGTGCTCCCGCTAAATGATGTCAGCCCTGCTCGTGTCCGAAAGCAGGAACAGGGTGAAAATGCTCGAGTACAACAACATTTGTATGCTGATGTGGTTCTAAACAAACAGGTTGAGCAGAGTGGTCCTAAGCGGGTTGGTAATCCAAATCAGGCTCAAAGTGAAGAGGAAAGTGCTAGGAAGACCAATGATGTGGTTAACCAAGTACCGAAAGTCAATTTTCGAAAGCTAATTTCAGATGCCTCATTGGATGGTGTGGATGTAGTGCTGCCTATTGATTCTGTTCGACAAGTTAACAACAGGTTAGCTAACACTCTTTATGGTTACTTCCTGGGGGATAGAATTGCATATCCGGTTGTTGATTATTTTGTGAGAACAAATTGGAAGAAACATGGCCTTCAGAAAACGATGATGAATTCAAATGGGTTCTTTTTCTTCAAGTTTGAAGATAGAAAGGGAATGGACGCTGTTCTTGAAGGGGGTCCTTGGATGATCCGTAACAAACCCTTGTTTCTCAACATTTGGTCCCCTACTAACACCCTTAAAAAAGAAGAGTTGAAAAAGGTTGCAGTTTGGGTGAAGTTTCATGACGTCCCTCTAGTGGCTTATTCAGATGATGGGTTAAGCATGCTGGCTTCAAAAATTGGATCTCCTGTGCGGCTGGATTCGTATACTGTTGATATGTGTAATGAGGCTTGGGGACGGAGCAGCTATGCTAGGGCTCTCATTGAAATTTCAGCTGATCAGAATTTGAAAGGCACTGTAACCATGGCTATTCCTGAATTGGATGGAAACAAATATGTTACCGAGACTATTCGGGTGGAGTATGAATGGGAACCTCCGAGATGTGCTCACTGTTGTGTGTTTGGGCATGACTCTGAGGATTATCCTACACGTATTGGCTCAACATCCAAAATCCTATTAACAGGCCAATAGTAGACGAGGATGGTTTTACTGAAGTTCCAGTTAAGAAGAGTGCAAAGAAGAATGGCTTTCAAGTTAATAACCAGAAGCCTAAATTTGAATACAGACCGGTGGATAGGAAGAAAAAGGCCGCTCAGCAGGTTCCTACTTCCCATAAAATCCAGACTCATAATCCGTTCTCTGCTCTCGAGTGTGTTGGGAGAAGGGATGTGTCAACTCAGGAGAGAAATAAAAGGGGTAGACAGGTTCATGTGGATTTAGATGAAGACGGGGTTGAAGTTGTCTACGATGAAACCAAAGATTCGGGTACATATCCTTCGACTTCTAGTTCAGGGGCAAGCACCTCTTCCACAAAGATCTCCAATGGTTAGTTTGTTATTGGTTCGTCTAAAGGGGCTGCCGGTTCGTGGCAACTTCATCTTCGATGACGGAGGTTGAAGATTTTGGTTATGTATTGTTTTGTCTGCTAGATATCTTTGCATGATGTGTAGTAGGCTAGGTTTGATGTCATGTCATAGGTTCTTTTATGATTGTTGGCTTACATATATGGGGCATGTCCTGTATATGAACTAGTGTGGAATTCATCCTCACTACTTGTACTTATTTGCGGTTTATAATAGATTCACCGGGGTAACCCTTTACCCAAAAAAAAAAAAACCTAAATTTTCATATCTAAACTGATTAGGTAACATTATTAGACATGTTAAGGCATATAATACTTGTCAGAGGACTAGTTAGGCGGTCCGAACGCGTTTTACGCGAACGACACGTTAAAGTAGCATAAGCTACCTAAACGGGTCGTAATGGGTCATAAGCACTTAGGTTAGTTTTCGTTTTAGTATGTAGGATTTGTTAAACCATATGTTATGAGTTCCCACACTCATTTGGTTTACGAAACCTCATCCTATCCGATCTTCCAATTTAGGTCCGGTTTATTTACTTAGTTACCTATATTAGGTGCCGTTTGATTTCCGTGATCCCTCTAGCTTTGCTTGGTTGTTATTCAAGACTTCTAAGCATCCTCATGTGAGTACATAGTCCCCTCTTTTTCTGTTTTCAATGTTTTGGGGTGAAATATGTGTACCTAATTGTTATGTTCTTGATTTCAAAAGTATAATTGATTATACATATTAGTACTTATCTTTTGACAAACTGAATGATTATTTATGGTTAAAACTCTAATTTTTCAAAGTTTATAAAATTAATTGTTGGATAGTACTTATTTTATGTTCACCAGACCGGTTGGTAGTATGATATAGCGCTATAGGATTAGACACCCCATTCCTGTTGTCATGGAATGTCAGAAACCGATATTTTTATCCAAATAGAGATTGCCTTTGTGGTATATCTATAGTCTCAATTGGTGTAGTTTGATGCACTAAGGTTTGGTTGAATTCTTAAATCACATATTTGTTGTATACTTTGTTATACTCCCAAAAGTATAGCTTGATATGCTCTCATGGGTGATATTGTACAAAACCAACATATATTTTGTTAATTATTAAAACATTGTTTGATATGTTATTATTTATAAAACCCAAAACATAGTTTAATATGTTATTCATAAAACCAAAACATAATTTAATATGTTATTAATAAAACCAAAGTATACTTTTAATATACTACTGAAAATTATTATTTTTACGACTAAAGTATATTTAATATACTATTTGTTTAACGATTTTGAAACTGAAATATATTTTAATATATTACTTATTCAACTTTCTTAAAACCAAAGTATATATATATATATATATATATATATATATATATATATATATATATATATATATATATATATTACAAACCTTTTAATCAAAATGTTGTTTTACAAACAACATATTTTATATAAACTCATTTTACTTAATTAATTATTTATGTATTATTCTGTTATATCACCTGATTTCTTATAAATTTTAGTATGATTTATAAAAGGAAAATATTTTAAGGTTCATGACTATTTTTGATTAAATATATTTTTTTTAAAAACTTATAAGTCATGAATCCTATTATAATAAAACCTATGTATCTCACAGGCATTTTTATGCTAACGTACCTATTTTTACACATGTTTCAGGTGCTGTTTTATGATGATTGTTGATGCATGCTATACATAGGATGGACTCGTACCTTAGTGACTTTAAAACTTGAAAGATAATATTTGTATTTATCTGATTTGTAATAAAACAATGAGTTCAATAATTCAATAAAACGAAATCATTTAATCCATGGTTGTGAAACAATGATTCTGTTACGACACTCCCTGACGTTTCCGCCACGATTTGTTGTTTTACGTGGTCGGGGTGTGACAAGTTAGCAGTAAAGTGACCGTACATATTGCAGTGGGCGCAGAAACGAAAGGCGAGACCCACCAGGTGATGATAAGGGCATGTCGGGCAAGCAGGGTGGGGGCCTGTGTATGCACGCTTTGCAGGCGGTGCATATGTAACTGGTGCTGGTCGGTGATGGGACTGCTGCTGAGTCGGTACGGCTTGCAGTGGAGCAGTAGTGGTAGTGACAACACAGTTCTTGTTGCTGGATCTGCTGTTGTTGTTCTTCTTCTTGCGGCGTGAGGGCTTTGACGATTGAGCGGCGGCGGTTTCAGCAGTTGGTGCGGTGGTAGCTTGATGAAGAGACTTTGAAGGCTTATCCCAAAAACCAGCTTTTACTCGCTTGTCGTTGATTTCGGCGGCAAGCAAATAAGTTTCTTCGATCGTTGCTGTCTTTGTGGCATGCACAAAATCCACAACACAGTCGGGTAGAGCTCAGATGTATTTCTTGATTGCCATGTCGGGCGTCTTCGCTTGATTGGGACAGATGATACTGAGCTGCTTAAAGCGAGCAGTTAGGGCAGCGTTGTCACCTTCCTTCTGCTTAATGTTCCAGAATTCGTCCTCTAGCTTTTGGCGTTCATGGGGAGGGCAGAATTCGTCCATCATGATGGCCTTCAGCTCTTCTCATGTCAGCTCATAGGCTGCATCATTTCCGCGTTTGTTTCGTTCGGCCATCCACCAGTCTAGAGCGCGGGACTGGAAGACGCCGGTCGCGTTTAGGGTGCGGAGATTTTCAGGACAACTGCTCTGGCGCAGAGTGACTTCGATGGAATCGAACCATTGAAACATAGCCGTTGGGCCATCTTCTCCAGTGAATTCCTTTGGACCGCATGCCTTGAATTGCTTGAAGCTGAAAACAGTCTTGGGAGTAGCTTTAGGAGCTTCGGTTCTGGATTCCTCAGACGATTTGCTAACATTCTCGTAAATTTCACTAACGATCTGAGGCACAACCTTGGCCACTTGTTTAGCGAGGATGGCAGCTAGGCGTTTGTCCCTCTGTTCTTGGCGAGTGAGTCATGAGTGACGAGGTCCAGATGATGGTCTAGTTGACATTGTCTACAACAGACATCGTCATGGGTCTCAGACACGTCATAATCGAATCTCACCCCACACGTCTAATACCTACTAAAGCTCAGGAACATAGTGAAACAGGAATCACATAAACACATAGGCACATAAGCACGTATTCATGTAGAGACACATAAGCACGTATTCATGTAGAGACACATAAGCACATAAACACATATGCACGTAGGGCACAGAAGCACAGAAGCACATAATCATGTAATCACAAGATGCATTCAGAATACAAAAACCTATCATTCAAAGTCCGCATCCGTTCGAATATGGCGATCGCGTTTAGCATAGCGATTAGTGTAACGCTCCTTTTTTTTTTATTGTTTAAAACCCTACCACTTCATGTTTATATAGTTAGTTATATGTTAACTAACTTAATATAATGGTCTCAATACACAACTTATATGATTAGAAAGGATTTAAAAAAAAAAAGAAAAGTAAAGCATGGTTGTTTATAGCCCCAATCGAATAGCATTCATGGGCATTTAATTGTTTTTTTTTTTTTTTTTTTTAAAACACCTAATCTCACAATATTGTTAGTTAGTTTTATGATTAATTAATTTAACATAATAATACTATACTAAATTGTTAAAACAACAAAAAAAAAAAGGGAAAGTAGTTGGCTGTTTAAAGCCTTCTGATCGGACCTACCAAACAAATCTTAATTGCATTTTTTTTTATTAAACACCTACACACTTAATAGTTAACTATATGTATCTAATATCACATAATATAATATGTGTAATGCCTTATCATTATGTCACACAAAGAAATAAAAGGATGGTTGAAAGCTGTTTCCAGCCGCAGATCTGCCAAGGCAGGTTTGTGATTTTGTTTTTAAATATTTAACCTCCAACTAATTTAATTAATGCCCAACCACTTAACCCTAATTCTTCCCTATAAATATCAAGTTATCCCCAAGCCATTTTCACTTTTCTAAACACTCTCAACTCTCTCTAATCACTCCCAAATCACTCTAAATTCGCAACAACAACAGAATTTCGGGCAGATTCAGCAAGTTTCACTAAAGTGAGCATAACTCACTCAATACTTGTCCGATTTAGTCCATTCTTTTTCCTATGTGCTTGGATTGACCTTAGCTTCGATTCCATGGGTTTTTCACAGTAAATAAGTCCCTGGAACTCCGGCAAAAAGGCTTCAAAGTTCACTGTTCATTTCTGATTTCATCTAATCTTTACTAAACTTGTTCAACTTGAGTCTAACTCATCTCAAACCTATGTTCTTATGCTTATAACCACTTGTATGGTTAGTTAGGCTTAAAAACAAGGTTGAGACATTCAAAATCAGAGGTTAATCCTCATATACTTTCTGTTTTGTTTAGGGTTTTTAACCCACAAGTGGTGTTCAAGCTTCAAGCTTGATAAAGGTGTGATTGTGGACTAACTTTGGTTGTCCAACATAAAATCCCCACATCCCTTGATGATTTCTCATAGTGTAGTTGTTTCTTATTCTTGTATTGATATTAGTTCATGACCCTCCTTGTATGTTTTTACATCAAGTGTAGTGGTGAACCATAAGAGGTACCTAAATGGAAGCTTGTTCTTTCTACCTCCTACATGAATTCTATGACACAGTAGAGGTACCTAAATGAAGATTTATCTTCTACCTCATGCTTGACTAATGGACTAAATAATACATATAATACTTATACATATATATACTATTCGAACCCTTGATGGTGGACTTGTGTTCATTCGTCAAGATATTAGAATAACATCATCTAAGACATAAGACTTGTTACGATTCTAATGAGTATATTACTCATGAAAACATTAACCCTTGAGGTTTCATAGTGTCAAGAACAAGTACTTGGTGTAAAGAATGATTACTTTCGAATACCTATATTCTTGTGTTTTAACTTCCTAAATCTCTACACAAACACATTCAACCTCCTAACCTTATCAACTTCGTCATATTGGATAATCGAAAAGCCTATGCAAATTTGTGAGTATACTCGCAACCCCCTTTTTATGTTTACCACTTTTTGGGATGTAACATGTTTTACTATTAAACTACACTTAAACTTATTCTTTATGCAATGCACAAAACAATCCTTATACATGAATACTATGCTATGATACTCGATGCTTACGTGGACCATACTTATGTGATATGTTTTAGTCATTAGCTCTCACGAGCCTCCCTTCGACATGTATAGCGCTATAGGAGTAACGCACCGCCCCCCTTAAACTTGGGTCATGTTGAATTAATTAAACTTTCTTGCGTAAACAGAGGTTGGCTAGAAATATTGCATGCCACGTTAGGTTGATCTCGTATAAACTAAGTTGCCATGTGGATTCGTTTTAAACTTTTATACTTATACTTATGCTTAAACTTGTATACTCGCCTTTGCTTTTGCATTGAACTTTATTTTAAACATGTTACAGGTTGAGGATGATGATGCTATGAAAAGAAGTAGCGTTGATGCCTAGATACACATATAGACGTTTAGGTTTAATATGTTGTATCAATTTTGATTATGTTGTTATGTATTTCCTTTGAACTTGTTGTTATTTGTATTTCTTGCATTGTTGACAATTTACTTATGAAATGAAACCGGTTTATTAAATATTGTCACAAATAGCGTTATGAAGTCTCTTGCAATCTTCACACTTCGTCTCATCCCGATGTTTCCGCCATTGGTTGGGGTGTGACAGATTGGTATCAGAGCCATAACTATAGGGAATTAGGAAAAGTAGGAATGCTTTTACCTAGTCTATAGTTTTAGAGCCTTATTCTTATGCTTTGTTTGAAACTACATGCATACCCATTTATGTGTTTCTTATACATTCTATTTGAGCCTTCTAAACATATATGTCGTTTTATACTTATGTATCATACTTGACATGCTATTCTTATGTGTTAATCCATGTTTCATTATACGTTAATATTTGTTTTAATATTTCGTTCTTTATGTGCCATTCTTGACATGTTTATACTTGTTTGATTAATCCTCAACATACGCTTTTCCTCATACATTTTACTCGACTACTCTAAATCCACAAACACTCGTATTATACAAAAGAGACGAGTTTACCAAAATAGGCGTGAAACCCACAATTTGGTGAACGACTCTCATCCCGCTTATTATTATTATTATTATTATTATTATTATTATTATTATTATTATTATTATTTTTGCACGAAATTTCGCTATTTAGCTAGGAGTGAAATCCACATCTAAATGGTAAATTTCCAATTCAAACTCTAGTGGACCCTCGTCATAGTGTTGAAATTAAATTTTGACCCGACGAGTACCAACCACACTTAGGATACGAAATCGCCAAGTTAGGGGTGACCCCCCACCTTGTCGACTAGTTCCATTCGTTGATTTTTCATAATCCCGCCAAGTCTCGAAATTTCGATTGATTTAGGACATGTAGTAACCGGAAGGGTAGATACCGTTAACCGACTTGTCGGCGAGAGTATTCCACCTATTAGGCCAAAGCATGCTCCTCGAATTCGAAAGACTTTTCGACCACTTTGGTTAGTCAAAGTTCCGTTTTTGGAACCATCCAAATTTTAATCAAACGTGTGTTTCTATTATTTATCTTATATGATACAATCTTTCAAATTCAAATTAATTTTCGATATTTTCTTCTCACACACACAACATATTGATTTTTTTACATATGCATGATTTCATGTAATTCTATTCATATTCCTTGTAATAACAAATGGAGACATATCATCTAGATAGGAGTGATTTCCTTACCTTGACGATTAACTCCACTCCCTTTTTCCAAAAAAAAAAAAAAAAAAAAAAAAACCGACCTCACCAACAAGTTAGGGGTGATTCCCTTACCTAGGTGATCGTTACCAAAACTTCCCTTCACAATATTTTATTATGCAAACCCGATCATGTTTGTACCTAAACTGTTTATCATTATTCAAAATACCTACTCATACCGATTTCAAAATACATTGTTTTATCAAATGTACTTCTTATTCTACAATCTATTTTCACTCAACTCATATACACGAGATTCTTAATCATGTCTTAAAACGTTTTATTACTCGAACTTCAAAACCTTACGAAATGCTACCTATCAATTTAATCGGTCCAATGAAACTCTTGCCCATGAACTTCATATTCGACTTAATCACTAAAACATGCTCACATTATATCGTCATACTAGAGACTTCCATTCTTAATTGAAAACAAACCAACCTTTCTCAATTACTTATACTATCTTATAGATGTTATAAGATCGTTTTACCAAAGACTATTTTCAACATCAACGAATCATTTGTCAAAACCCTTTAAAGTGAACACTAAGACCTTTGCTAAATCCTTTTCCCAAGGATCAACGTATTCACAAAAACCTCCTAAATTCAAAATTTCTTGTTTTGATGAAACAAACTTACTTTTTCGAAGACCTTTTTCCTACACCGATTTTCCAAAACACGTGGGCAAGATGACTCATGGGGACCGACCATCTTCGGATTTCGTAAACTCTTTTAAAACAAAAGTAGCATTTCCATTCATTACAAAATACGTTATGCATAACCAATGAGTACTTTACATCCTCTTACATTTACAAACTACATTCTACCTTCCCAATCAAACTCAATCTATTTTTTTTCCTTGACAAACTCCACGTTTCGCTTAAACAACTATACATGCATGTCGTCATACACCCGCGTCGTTTTTGTTTATATCATACATTTTACATACTCAAATTTCTCAAAGATTTCCTATGCGTAAATTTGTTATGTTTAACATATATTATATACGTAATCTTTATTATTCGTACCTATACTCATACTCATGACAATACATTCATGCTTATACTCATGTTCATATCATACTTATACGTTTTATGTTTATACATACATTCACATGCATATTCATACTTACACTTATACTCATACTTATACTTTCATTCATATTCATGATTCATACATTCGTACCCATACGCGAGCGGAATCCGAGGGATTCGCTTACGTGGGTCCTATACATACTTAAGCATGGACTTGCTTATATATTACATTCTTATACGTACCCAATCTTATTTTCAAATTTATGTATACCCTGATTCATACACACCTAGTACAAGCTATGCGGATCATGCGACAATCAATATAATCGCGGGTGCACACGAGATTATAGTGATAGCCGTATGAGAACCATAGAGTGTACTACTATATGGTAAAACATGGAACGTAACATGACACCGAATACGAAACGAACGTAATGTGATCAAAACATGGTGGATATGCCGTTGGTACTTCCTACATATAAGTGTTTTCACCACGTTACCAAACTTTCATAAAACGTGCCATGAGAAATTCAGTGTTTTGCTGACCTTTTGGACCTAATTCAAACTTTAATAACTCACAAACGCATTGCTAACGCACGATATCTGATTATCCATGAAGAAACCTCATTCTTAAAGCCTCGTTTTCGTTTTATATCCAATACCCATAACATCTATATCCTTGCATTCATCTACTAGATCGATCAATCACTCTCATACCTCTATTATCCCCGATTATACTTCGAATTTTTATACAAATCTTATTTACGATCCATCAATTTACATGTTCGAACCCTACGATGCTTTCCTACTAAAAAAAAACTATTTTCCATTATTTATTTAAGCGAAAACATACTTAGTTGGCCGTTACCTTCAAAAGCATTTAATTTAAAATACATAACTTTCTCGTTTTTCACCGATAAAGAATTCTTTACAAACCTGAAATTGTCAATGCTCGTTAAAACCAACAAAGCTTATCTTACAACCTATAGTGCGGCCACACTTTTCATCAAAATACATACTATTTCATACAAAAATAAAAACTTTCTTCGTAAATATTATATTTTAAAATGCCTCTCCTTGTTTAAGCCCACTTAGCTCATACACACAAATATACGTTTTACTTGAGCTTAATGCCTCTAGACATCTTAGTCAAACTTTTTTTACAAACTTATCCTTTCATTCTTCAAACAATTTCATGCATTTTCAACACATCACGTACTCCAAAAAGCTTGATTTTAGTCAACCATTTTTTTTGCCAAAATCCTTTTTTTTACAAAGTCTCTCTCTTGAACAAATTTCGGGACGAAATTTCTAAAGGAGGGGAGACTGTAACGCTCCTTTTTTTTTTATTGTTTAAAACCCTACCACTTCATGTTTATATAGTTAGTTATATGTTAACTAACTTAATATAATGGTCTCAATACACAACTTATATGATTAGAAAGGATTTAAAAAAAAAAAGAAAAGTAAAGCATGGTTGTTTATAGCCCCAATCGAATAGCATTCATGGGCATTTAATTGTTTTTTTTTTTTTTTTTTTTTTAAACACCTAATCTCACAATATTGTTAGTTAGTTTTATGATTAATTAATTTAACATAATAATACTATACTAAATTGTTAAAACAACAAAAAAAAAAAGGGAAAGTAGTTGGCTGTTTAAAGCCTTCTGATCGGACCTACCAAACAAATCTTAATTGCATTTTTTTTTATTAAACACCTACACACTTAATAGTTAACTATATGTATCTAATATCACATAATATAATATGTGTAATGCCTTATCATTATGTCACACAAAGAAATAAAAGGATGGTTGAAAGCTGTTTCCAGCCGCAGATCTGCCAAGGCAGGTTTGTGATTTTGTTTTTAAATATTTAACCTCCAACTAATTTAATTAATGCCCAACCACTTAACCCTAATTCTTCCCTATAAATATCAAGTTATCCCCAAGCCATTTTCACTTTTCTAAACACTCTCAACTCTCTCTAATCACTCCCAAATCACTCTAAATTCGCAACAACAACAGAATTTCGGGCAGATTCAGCAAGTTTCACTAAAGTGAGCATAACTCACTCAATACTTGTCCGATTTAGTCCATTCTTTTTCCTATGTGCTTGGATTGACCTTAGCTTCGATTCCATGGGTTTTTCACAGTAAATAAGTCCCTGGAACTCCGGCAAAAAGGCTTCAAAGTTCACTGTTCATTTCTGATTTCATCTAATCTTTACTAAACTTGTTCAACTTGAGTCTAACTCATCTCAAACCTATGTTCTTATGCTTATAACCACTTGTATGGTTAGTTAGGCTTAAAAACAAGGTTGAGACATTCAAAATCAGAGGTTAATCCTCATATACTTTCTGTTTTGTTTAGGGTTTTTAACCCACAAGTGGTGTTCAAGCTTCAAGCTTGATAAAGGTGTGATTGTGGACTAACTTTGGTTGTCCAACATAAAATCCCCACATCCCTTGATGATTTCTCATAGTGTAGTTGTTTCTTATTCTTGTATTGATATTAGTTCATGACCCTCCTTGTATGTTTTTACATCAAGTGTAGTGGTGAACCATAAGAGGTACCTAAATGGAAGCTTGTTCTTTCTACCTCCTACATGAATTCTATGACACAGTAGAGGTACCTAAATGAAGATTTATCTTCTACCTCATGCTTGACTAATGGACTAAATAATACATATAATACTTATACATATATATACTATTCGAACCCTTGATGGTGGACTTGTGTTCATTCGTCAAGATATTAGAATAACATCATCTAAGACATAAGACTTGTTACGATTCTAATGAGTATATTACTCATGAAAACATTAACCCTTGAGGTTTCATAGTGTCAAGAACAAGTACTTGGTGTAAAGAATGATTACTTTCGAATACCTATATTCTTGTGTTTTAACTTCCTAAATCTCTACACAAACACATTCAACCTCCTAACCTTATCAACTTCGTCATATTGGATAATCGAAAAGCCTATGCAAATTTGTGAGTATACTCGCAACCCCCTTTTTATGTTTACCACTTTTTGGGATGTAACATGTTTTACTATTAAACTACACTTAAACTTATTCTTTATGCAATGCACAAAACAATCCTTATACATGAATACTATGCTATGATACTCGATGCTTACGTGGACCATACTTATGTGATATGTTTTAGTCATTAGCTCTCACGAGCCTCCCTTCGACATGTATAGCGCTATAGGAGTAACGCACCGCCCCCCTTAAACTTGGGTCATGTTGAATTAATTAAACTTTCTTGCGTAAACAGAGGTTGGCTAGAAATATTGCATGCCACGTTAGGTTGATCTCGTATAAACTAAGTTGCCATGTGGATTCGTTTTAAACTTTTATACTTATACTTATGCTTAAACTTGTATACTCGCCTTTGCTTTTGCATTGAACTTTATTTTAAACATGTTACAGGTTGAGGATGATGATGCTATGAAAAGAAGTAGCGTTGATGCCTAGATACACATATAGACGTTTAGGTTTAATATGTTGTATCAATTTTGATTATGTTGTTATGTATTTCCTTTGAACTTGTTGTTATTTGTATTTCTTGCATTGTTGACAATTTACTTATGAAATGAAACCGGTTTATTAAATATTGTCACAAATAGCGTTATGAAGTCTCTTGCAATCTTCACACTTCGTCTCATCCCGATGTTTCCGCCATTGGTTGGGGTGTGACAATTAGTATAGTATAAGCGTATCATAGGGTCGTCCATAATTTAGCAATTTGTCAGCGTTTTTGAGATAGAAGTGCAATGCGTGTCGTGCGAAGTGAAAGCAAAAATCGAATAGTTCTCCAAAATTTAAACACATAAACAGATAAATACACATAAACACATAAAATCGACGAATCATCAGAGCCAGCAGTTGCGGGCTCAGAATCGAAACACATAAAAATCGTGGAATAGATCGTCTGCGGCTATTAGACATCGACTATCCAAAGTGATTCAACTATTCTCAAGGACTTGTCGCACACATTTTG
The DNA here is from genome assembly GCF_002127325.2 of Helianthus annuus. Taxonomy (NCBI): domain Eukaryota; kingdom Viridiplantae; phylum Streptophyta; class Magnoliopsida; order Asterales; family Asteraceae; genus Helianthus; species Helianthus annuus. The sequence goes on from NC_035441.2 coordinate 97,209,373, forward strand.
ACTTTCAGGATCGTGCTTCTGCCTCGATTCTTGGGCATTCGGCACACATCCCTTTAGTCATACCGTGTCTTCAGGTCGTTGGAATCCGTCGAGACTTTTGTGAGAGTTTTGGAAAAACCAAGTAAAATTCGGAACAAGTCATCAAGGTTAGGGTTTCACCCCTAGCTTAACAACTTCTTTCCTATTTTGATAAAAATAGAGACGAAAATTCGCGCTAAAGTATGGATTTCACTCCTGGTTCAACGCGAATTCTCGCGTTTAATAGATAACTACAGATCAATTAAGCAATTAAATCGAGAGTTTGCAGTTTTCACACCTAATCTCGACTTAATCGCTTATTCACAATTGGAAATTCGAGTGTAGTGATGATGTAGTGTAGGCGAGAATAGCGTGGAATAGCAGTAAGCTCATACATAATCCCTACTGGACATGCACGAGTCGGTCTACTGGGTCCTAACTATAGACTAGGTCTGTAAGACATCAACCCGGACTAGGTCGAGTCTTGCCTAATTCCCTATAGTTATGGCTCTGATACCAATATGTCACACCCCAACCGATGGCGGAAACATCGGGGCGCGACACTGAGCGAAATAGATTGTCCAGAAGTTTCTATAACAACTATATTTACCAAATATTTAAAGCAACACGTCCCATACCATGTCATATAAGATAGTACAATTATTACAGAAAAGATCTAGGCAAATTGTTCTGTTCCAACAACTCAGATTTTTTATTACAGACAATTGTTTATTGTTTCTAGACCTTCCCTAGCCTCGATTTCATCACCATGCACCTAAGCATCCTAGCAACTTAAGCACCTGTCACATACGTTAAAGTAAAAGTCAATACAAATAGTGTAAAGCTGAGCATACAAGTTTGATAATAGCATATAGAGTTCGAAAGCGTTACGCATAACCAGCACGTACACCGAGTGAAATAAGGCATGTTAGTTATCGACATGAACCTATCGATACCAATGGCTGCGGGTTGACTGCCCAAGGCAGTTCGCGATACATACTCACCACTGTGAGCCATGTAGGTAATTGTCCTTAACAACCCCCGAGTGAACGGGTGCTGAGTCCAAACTAATAGTACTACCGTTGCTAAGGCAGGTAGACAGCATTCCATGTGTAAACATAACAAACAAGCATTCATTTAGTCACGTATACATGCGATAGCGGTTAACGTTTAAAGTATTGCGTAGTGTGTTCGATGTGATTTTGTATAAGTAACGTATGTAACACCCAAAAGTGCGTAAACCAAAAAGGGATCAAGTATACTCACAGCGATTGATGGATTGAAGGGAGCGCTAGAGAGTAGGGTTAGCCTGAACAGTTCGATAGCATAACGATAAGTGACGCGCAAAACGATGCAAAGTACAAGTGAGTCGGACAACAGTTCGATCGGATGGTAATCCGATCGGACAGCCAGTCGTGCGGGTAGTAGTCTGTGCGGACAGTCGTCCGGTCGGATGGCTGTTCGAGTGGATTGTTTCTTCCTTTGCGAAAGAATGTGTTTATGTATGATGGCATGACTTTTGAAGTTTTTATTGTAGTATTTTGAAAACATTTAAGTATCTCTACCTTTCAGGTCGGTTGATCAGACGGTCGTTCGATCGGCCGGCAACCCGATTGGTTGGGCACTTTAGCGAGAACAAGTTCACAGCAGGTTGTCACTCGATCGAACGGTCATTCGATCGAGCGACACCCTTTGTGTATTGAACATGTTGAAAATTGTTTAAGTGTTGAAGTTTAATTGTCACATGTTCGAGCGGCTAACCCGATCGGATGGTAGTCCGACCGGACAACAACTTGTTCAACGATCAGACTTCAAATGTTGGTGAATAGTTTAAGTGTGGGACCCAAGGTGCAAGTCGTTCGGTTTGGCCAGTCGTTCGGATTGGCTGTTCGATCAGACAGCAGTCCGATCAGACGGCACTCCGTCCTGGTCGACTTGTTCGTCTTACACTTGGTTGTTCTTGATTGTTTGTCGTTTTTATCGAGGTGTTGTGATAACGTGCTAAACAACAGAAACCTCGTCAATACTTGGTACTCCGGATCGGATAGGAATCACCCAAATCCGATTAGTTAACTGTTCGAGACGGTGTTTCATGTTTAACCTAAAATCGATGAACCTTGTGGATAGAATCCAGATCTTGGGCCACACAACCATAAGAATGAGTAGTAGGCTGGCACAAGCTCAGTTTCTATCGATCTTGAAGGCATTGAGTGTAAAAGAGTTGAAAGAAAGTTAGAAACCATCTTTCAATCCTGTTTATTGTGAATATGCTTAGAACTATGAAAGATCTTTGTTTGTTTAAGTGGAAATCGGTTAGATCTAAGTTGTTCTTGGTGGATTGAGGCCAAAACATGAAGTTCTTCAAGAACACATGATGACGTCATCCTAGAACACCTTGAATCTTGATGATTTCGCAGTTAAAAGTAAGATTCAAAAGATAGAAAGGTGTAGGAGTGCGTATAGATCAAGAAAGTACAAGATTTAGGACGAGATCTTACCGGAATCGAGAGAGATCTGAAGAAAAAGTGAGGAGAGCGAGCTGGTCGGACGTCAGTTGCCAAAAGTAGAAAGAATGATGGTGACAAGGGGTATTTATAGGGTTACCTAAAGTGGAAAAGAGAGGAGGGAGGCTGATCAATCGGTTAGGCAGGCCGGCCGACTCAGTTCGATCGAACAGCTGGTCGATCGGTCAGCTGCCTGATCGATCAGTCAATTGTTTTGACGAGTTTTGCCGTTTCGATTTCGATTGCGAGCGATGCGAATGCGATAGAGTTTCCTATTCAAATTACTTTTAATCCCAACTACTATATCAACATACTAGCATCCTTATTTCCCATTCGTTTAGCGTTTGCGATTCGATTGCGATTGAGTTTCGATTGCGTTTCGATTGATTTCCATACATACATAATTAAACACGCACAAGTAACACATAAGGCACACACACATATAATTAACCAAGATGCGTAATTCGAGTTGCGAGTGTGATTGCGATAGCGATAAGCGATCAAATATCGATTAAATCTCGATTATTAATAGATACTCCACATAATACAACTAACGCGAAAATAAAGTAGACTAATCTATGAGTCAAAGAAGTCAAAACAGGAATCGAGCGAGGAGAGACAAAGCGTAATTAGCAATCTTTTCTTCCTTTGACTTCAATCTTGACTTTGACTTTGACTTTCGAAACACGGGGTGTTACATGTTATGGCGTTTGGGAATGAGGCATAGATGAGTATCACTACAAAAAATCGATTTGATGTCATATGGGTAGAGATGAGCATATCGGGTTCTTTTTATACCCGGAATCGGTTCCTAACCGTACCCGGTTTTTTGAACCCGGAACTGGTTATTCAATAAAGTGAGTATGAACTGGAACTGGTTCCAGGTCGGGTTTGGAATCGGTTATTATGCCCATCTCTACATATGGGTCCAAAAATGATGGGCTTTTGTGGAAGTCTTATCTCGTTGGGTTTTGATTCAAACCGGTTTAGTGCAATCTTGTTTTGACTTTGTCGATCAAATCTGAACCAGCTTTAAAACATATGGGCTTTTGTTATTCTAGTTTACGGATCTTTGTGATTGGGCCATATATCCTCTTACATGGGCCAGACATTCAGGAAAGTTCCCCGGCCCTTCACTGTAGCTATATGGGCTCCTAAGTTGTCCTCAATGGGACAGAACCTGCCACTCAAAAGTAGGTAACTAACTTTTTAGATATGTCCAACCTCTCAAAGCTAAGCCAACCCTTTTTGTTTCTTTGCAAGAGGTAATGTTTGTTCTTGCTGCTAATAAGCTTTTGATTATGCTATGAAAGTGATAATTTGAATGAGGGATAATAGATGAATGAAACATATTTGATAATGTTTGTTCCTGCTGCTGAATAGGTCAGTTTGACCATAAAAAGTCTGGGAAAGTGGAAGATGTTTCACTTACAACAAGACCACTTTTTGATTCAGTTCTTTATCTGGCCTTTTGATTCAGTTGTTTGTTTATCTGGTTCATGATCTTGTTTGTGTTATGGTACTTGAAAAAACCATTTTTTTAAATACCCCGGGTTCGTTTTTTCTTTTTAGTTGAGGCTCAAGCTATGCGAACATGAACATGACTTTCATATTATTTTTTTTAAGTTTCTAATCTCTTTGCCCTAACATATTTAGGCTCAAGCTATGGGAACCGAATTGGAAGACATTCAAGCTCGTCTTGAAAATGAGACGAAGGCGAGAAAAGATCTTATGGCTCGTCTTGAAATTGAGAGAAAAGCGAGAGAAGATCTTCAACAACACATAAATGAAGCGGTGAAAAGAGAGCTACAAGACTTCATGAAGAATTGGCGTTCTAGTAATTAGTTATAAGTTGGTATCGTTTTAAACACATATGCAAGGTAAGAGTTTGTTTTGTGGTTTAGATATACTCGATATTGCGTTATGGATGTTGCAAGTTGGTTAGCTTTATTGTGGATTGTAAAACATGTTTTATAATTTTCTAGTGATTTCGTTTTGCATTTTTTTAGTAAAATAAGATTTGAATGCTTTTAGCTTTTTTTATTTTAAATGTTTCGTACAAATGCGTTACAATCAAAGATCTGTTTTGTTGCAAATGTGTTGCAAGCATTAAAACATAACAACTAAGAAATGCGTAGGAAATGTGTAGCAAAATTTGTGACACCATATTTTCGTAGGAATTATGTTAAAATTTGCGTAGCAAATGCGTAGTAATTAGTTTCCGACGAGGCTTTTTCCAACATCAAGGTTTTATTGCAAATGTGTAGCAAATCTCAGTTTGCTACACATTTGTGACGGAAATGCTTGTTAGAAAATGCCAAATTTCTAGTAGTGAATAAGTTGAAAGTTGAGGGTGTTGGTGTACAAATGGAAAGTTTGGAGTGTTATCGGCTAATTGGTGAAAGTTTGGGTTATTTAAATCCAATATCCCTATAATGTTTAAGATATTATAATGATAATTGGTTAATCTTTTATTAAAAAAAGACAAATCATTAATATATAATTTTCCACCAAAGGGCTTATGGTCTAGCAGTACCAATCTGTGTTGAAAATGTATCATTCCTGATTATGAGGTTAAAGGTTCTAGTCTCATGATAACAAATGTGTAGATTTAAAAAGAGGATTTAGTTTTACCATTCCTTTACCCATATAATCAAAGTAATATAAAGATCAGAAGATGTATACTTGTTATAAATAAAAACATAACATTTTGAGATATTTACATGTAATTAAACATTCTGATTTTTGAAGAAATAAAACCAAATTCGAATATATCAATATGATGCAATCATGTCCATAAGTTTTCCTCTTCTTGCTCTCAGTGGCACATCTAGCAATAATTTCTAATGGGTTTACTTTTTTTATATTCTTCATTTTCATAGAACCAGACATAAAAACTTCCGAGTCGGTTTGACGGTTCGGGTCGGTAATAATAAAAATATGATAAATAAGTTTGTCTTTTTCATTATGTAAACAAGTCAGTGACAATATGTCTTAATAAATATAAAAAATCTTCATTCAAAATCACTTAATTTTGGCCGCAATTGTATGTTGTGAGCATGATTTCTAACTTCTCTTCCGTCTATTTTTGTCTTTTTAATCTTTTAAAGTTGCTACATATATGTTACAGAAATCAGAAGTAAAAGTGAATTTGTTGTGTTTGAATAGAAGTTAATGTAGATGAATAGTTGTATGTACAAGGCATGTTTAGAATAACTATATAATATGAAGAAAAACAAATTTAGGTACTGGGACTTTAGGCCTAACCGGGCTTTGCCTGAAACAATTTGGAATTAAAAAAAACTACAAAAACGTTATGGAAAGGACTTGAACCGGGTATCCTTTGAATGAAAACATATGCCTTTTCCGTTGGACAAAAGTGGCTTCATGTGTATATATGGGTTCACTTCCAAATTCTAATAATATATATGGGTTCACTCTGGATTTATTATACATAATATCATTAAAATTTTAAAACTCAATGGGTTCACGAAAACCCGTAACACCTTATGTAGGTCCGCCCCAACTTGCTCTTGTAATGGTGTGAGATTAGTATTTTAAATTTTTAATTAGCTGTGACTACCCAAAAACTTAATATAGTCAAATAAATAAAACTAATAAAAAAAGGTCGCACCAGTTCATATGGGTTGTGAGGGTTGTTACTAAGGGGTCAAGGGTTGTGAGGGTCACCGTGGTGGATCGAAAATTATGAGGTTTGTTGTTAAGATTTTTATGAAAGCTATGGTTTAGTGGTAACTGTGGTTAAAATGGTAGAAGCGTCTGATGTTGGTAGAGATTAAGATCAGTCATAATGGTAAAGAACGACGACTAAAGGTTCACATAAAGCCAAGCCGAAGGAGGGAGAGGTCAACATGTTTAGAGTGACAATTGTAGTTAAAAAAGGAGATAGAAGGCAAACAAGAGACGATTAGAGTTTTATGGGTCGTGTTCACACGAAACCCACAATTTTTTAACTATATATATATATATATATATATATAGGGTAGGGCTCATGCGAGAACCACCTTTATTGCGAGAACCGCGAGAACCAATGTGAACAGGGGGCAATTTTGTAAATAACAAACAACTTTTAAAAAATCTCGCTTACCTGATTCCCTTTACCATCGGACTTCAGTCATAAATTAAACTACATTTAATAAAAACTTTCATGTCCACTCTCTCCAAAACCTCTGATCAGATCTAGATCTCTCAACATTTCTAAACCTTCAAGCTGAATCTCTCAACATTACTCAACAGTTCATCCCTAAATCTCTCAATAGTTCATCGATTACATCATCGTCTCGAATACATCATCACTTCACCATCATCAGTTCACCATATCGAAGCATCGAAGCATCTGGATTGAGGTTTATATCAGATTTGAGATTTTACCTGCAGATAGTCATGTAATCGAGGTTAGTTCCCAAAGTTCGTCCAAAGTCAGTCGTATAATATATATTAGGAACATAATCATCGATCGTACATTCTTCATCCATTCGTAATTAGGGCAACGTGATTATAAGCATTGTGGATTTTTAGTCCGTTCGTAATTAGGGCAACGTGATTATAAAAATAGATGATTTAATGAGTGTGTCATAGTGAATTTGAGCAGATTGGTTTAGGATACGTGTAGATGATTTTGTGTAATTAGAATATATTGTTGTTGTTGTTTTAGGTAAAGCACACGTGCATAGTGAACTTGAGCAGTTTTGTGTAAGATACGTGATTAGTTTAATATGATGGTGTTATTGTTTCATGTGATGCACATGTGCATAGAGAACATGAGCAGTTTTGTTTAATATATGTGTTTATGATTTTGTGTAATTAGATTATGTTGATGTTGTTGTTTAAAGTGATGCATATGTGCATATTGAATTTGAGCCCATAACACTGAACTTTACATATGGATTGATTTTAAATATCAGTACAAGAATATGTGATGCACATGTGCATAGTGATTCAAAAGTGCATAATGACCATGACATGTGATGCACAAATGCATATCGTTTACGGTGACGAAAAAAGGTGTTTAATGCACATACTAATAGAAATTGCATGTTTGGTTATATTATGTTTCAATTATTATTGTAGGTAAAAAGCTGAAAAGAACGAAGAAAATAACATTTGTGTTGAGATAGAATGACGAAGGGGCAACAAAACTGCCAGATGATAAGGAAGGTGAATACAAAAGTGTTAAACGAAAAGCCAAAAAAGGTTGGTTATTAGTCGATGATGCAGTTGGTAGTATATGCACACGTGCATCAAATTGTTACTTTCATTTTGAACGATGTTGTTTGATGTCATGTGCAGTTATTGCAGGAGAAATAAATACAAGGAATAGGACAAGTAAAAAGCACGATGTGGCTTGATTTGTTGAGTGTTAGGGTTTTTTATCGAAGCAAACCTGTTGACAAGGTCCATCATGTTAGTGCACATGTGCATAGCTATACACATATGCACATCTTGCCAGATTAATTTAATAAGGTCAATCATATTGATGCATATGCGTATAATTACGCACATGTGAATAATTTGCTATAATAGGTTACTAATGTCATTCATGTTGATGTAGTTTGACATAATATGTTAAAAATGTCATTTATTATGATGTACATGTGCATAGTTTGACAGAATAGATTTGTTACTAATTAATGTTAAATATGATTGGTCGTAGTAATACGAAATTTGATTTGGTAATGGTTAGTTTTTTTTTACTGAAGAAAACCTATTGATTAGGACAGTCATGCTACTGCACATGTGCATGTTTATGCACATATGCATATTTTGTCAGATCAAGTTAATATGAATGTATTATAGCATATGCACATGTGCATACATGAAATAATTGATGTACTATATGTAATGTATGCAGGAAACATATATTCGAAACGACTCATGGATTGACAACAAGGACATATTTAATGAATAGGTTGACATCTCGGAAAATGATAGACTAAGAGGCGTTGGAACAGGAGGAGTGTTGGAAGATGCTTAGTAAATGGAAAGAAGAGCAGAAGGTGTGAGGTTGTGAAGTAATGCAAATGTTATGTGTAGGTAGTTTGTGGACATGGAATATAGACGATAATGTTTGTTAATATATGATGTATTATGTTGTTTGATAGAGTAAATGTTGGTACTGCACATGTGCAAAGATTGATATAGCATACATATTCGTATTGTAGTATTGTACAATGTATTACAATGGTTATATTTGTTAATTTAGGATGTAATATGTTGTTTAGTATAGTATATGCAGGTGATGCATATGTGCAATAATGATTGTTGCTCGGATTATGTGATTCCTTACGATAAGGGTGTTATATATACTGGTTGTTACACAAAAGTTGTGTGATAGTGTGTTAATGTTGGTAATGCACACGTGCATTAGTAAAAAAACAATAAACATGTTAGTAATGAATATGTGTATATTTTGAAATATTGTATATTTGTTCGTATCATATTACGTATGTGGTACCCTATTACGTATGGGGTACCACATTACATATGTTGTGGTACCCTATGTTGTGGTACCCTATTACGTATGGGGTATCACATTACATATGTTGATGTATATGTAAAGGAAAACGGATTATATGTAGTTTAAATATTCATGTATGCACATGTGCATTGGTCGAAACAATAATAATGTGTAGTGAAACATTAAACATGTATGCACATGTGCATTGTTTGGAACAATAACCATGTGGAGTGTATGTGGTGCCCTATTACGTATGGGGTACCACATTACATATGTTGATGCATACGTAAAGGAAAACGGATTATATGCCGTTAATATATTCATGTATGCACATGTGCATTGGTCGAAACAATAACAATGTGTAGCGAAACATTAAACATGTATACACATGTGCATTGTTCGATGGGAAAAAAATGAAAACGTATTCTAGGCGGGTAATTAAACGCCCAAAATGAATCATCCCACCTCCCAAAAACACCAAAGTAAACTCCATGTGAGCCACCTAATATAAACAAATAAACCGCGCAAAATGAAAGTCCAAAACAAATAACATGACCCACCCACGCAAAGTGAATACCATATTCCTAATCCGCCCAAAATGCACAAATAAAATAAATAATTATTTTTATTAAAATGCACAAAATTAACGAACTACAATTTACGCCAAAACAAACAAACCAAATATATAATTCTGTTTAATTAACATTCGTAGTTTTAGAAAACTTGGTTCAAATACAATACCAAGCTAACTCAATTTCTTGCTTTTATCTTTAAGCTAATGTTAAAATAATCTAGCGCTTTGCGGCGGGCAGCGATGAAGTGTATCATCATCATAGACATTGTTCGATTACTACTAAACACATACTGATGCAGATATGTTTCTCTTCAGATGTACAATAATACTTGAGGCATAAAACATTTAGAGAGAGCCTGCTTAATTGAAGCATCCTAAAGATATTGTGTTCCAATATCTGATGTCAAAAGTGTTCCTCTAAAACATCTCTGATTGATGCACCTCCAGTCTTGTATCATAAAGCTCATCTAAAAAACCATAAAAAGTTAGAAATCCGAAAGAGTACAAAATTAGCATGAAAAGAATATACTCATACTAGTCGTATATTATTTAGTACCTGCACTTTAGTACCTGCAATGTTAAGGTTCTTTCTTAAAAACAAAAAATAAACGAATTAATAGTTTTCCATATAAGCGAAACTTCTAATTATGGTTCAGTAATAAAAGTGAACCATTCACACACTCGTATTCCCTCTTTTTTTTTAGATAAAAAGAAAAACTCAAAAGATCATAGTGAACTAAAATCGACCTTACCTAATATGCAATGTACAAGGAAAGTGTAGAGAGCTAGGCTGTTGAAACCTCGGGACTTCTTACCAATCTCAAACATTAAGAGAGGAAATGCAAACACGTCCAAACATTATCTACTGTTTTATTATGGTTATGTATCTGGCGTGTTTAATATGATATAATATAGTTTATACTTTATATGTATAATTTTGTACTTAAAAGGATTAGAAAAAAGAAACAGAATGTTAACAATAGATCACCTCACAGCAGACTCCCATGTCCCTTCAGCCATGTACATGAATGGTGATACTCTGGAATCTGGTTCATCTCTAAGTGCTGAACCTAATTTCATCCATCAGATACCTACACAACAGCATACGTGTCAAAATAAAATCACACTTTCCTACTATGCTATTATACTAAGTAGTACAGGACATGTTTGATATTCTGTTCAAATGGGCGCTATGTCGAACACATCAGTGGCATCAGTTTTGTTTACTTGTTTACTGGCTCAATTCAAAACACATCATGCCACCGTCACCACTATCTCACACCTCTGGTCACCACTTTCGATAGCCTCCAACAACCCTGGCATGATGTAAAATAATCATGTAAATAAAACTTAAAAACAAATTAAACATTAAAGATACATGTGATTAAAAAAACATAAACTAAATCAAGAAATAATATAACTAATTCAGATTCAATAATACAACATACTCACATGAACTTTCCGTGAACGGTGGTTAGTCAACTGAAGTACGTCGATGATGGAGTTATAGTCAGCGTAGTTGTCGTTGTGTTAGTGGGAGTGATGTGTTAACGTCGATTAGGTAGCCATGGATGTCGTCGTCATGGATGCAGCCATCGCGGATGCCGCCGTGAATTGGTAATGGAAAAGTGTTGCACATGTGCAGGATGGTGTATTTATACAAAAATAAAGTCCGACAGTCGAATTGCATCAGCAGTTCTCAGTTCTCAAGCATCAGCAATTCTCTGTAGTTCGTCTTCATCTCAATTACATCAGTAGTTCGTCTTCGTCAAAGCGATAACAATACACCATAAACCGTTCATCATATGGATTTTACCATCAGACATTTCAAAATTCGTCGTATAATTGAGGTTAATGCTACAAATTTGTATTATAATCGATATTGTTGTAGTAAGAACATAATCATAGATCATATATTCTTCATCGATTCGTAATCGAGTATTCCATTCGTAATTAGGGCAACACGATCAGAATCATCGAGGAGTGTGGCACAATTAGGGTTCCAGGAGGAACAATGGTAGGAGGAATGACACGATTAGGGTTACAGGAGGAACAATGTACCAGGAGAATCATTAGATGTATGAGGATCGATACCTGATGAATCAGAAGACGCCATATGCCACCGGAAACACTGTGCCGAATGCCACCACCATGAAATATGCGAACGCCGACTCCCTCTCTGCCGTGAAAACCACCGTGAACGCCTCTACTCTGCCGTGAAACCACCGTGAATGCGTCTCTGCCTTGTGAAAACTGTGAACTGATGAAACCCTAAAATGGAGACCAGTAACAAAAAAAGAGAATGCGCGTGTTTTATCCTAAACACATTATAATTACAAAATTGCCATGTGTTCACACTGGTTCTCGCGGTTCTCGCAATAAAGGGTGGTTCCTAACGGATCCTTATCCTATATATATATATATATATATATATATTGTTAGCTTCAATGGAATTCTACATATTTTACAAATAAAAGTATAAAACTAATATATATTTGCAACTTTAATAACAAAGATCAAAGGTTTAAACTAAACTATTTACTATGCCATGAACTGTATAGGTAGCTGGATGATGCACCTAATGTTCTTTATCTTATTCATTTAATCATTTCTATTAGATGTCATGTAATCCCCAAAAATACATGTTAAAACGAGTTATTTTATACCAGTAATTCTATATATCTTTACTAAAATATTTGCAGTCTTAAAATATCACATCAATTGAGTTTATGCAACAATGTATATAATAGTTTTAAATCAAACTCTATAGTATGTCAATAAACTAGTTGGATGCCCAGCCCGTGTTGCGGGACTTTAAACCGAATATTTCTTAGTTTCATAATATGTACGTATGTATTTTAGTTACTTGTATATACTACTTATAAAACGATCTCAACACAAAATACATCTAGTCAGCCAATTAAACTAAAACACTACCATAGTTGAAAAAAAAAAAACGATGGCAAGCCTGTAATTTTGAGATGGGGCCAAAATAGTAATCTGTCAGAAACAATGAGCTAGTGTTAGACCCCTGATTGACACAAAAGTTAGATTGAGTCAACCAAGTAAAATAAAAACTATTATAGTTTTGCAAAAAAAAAAAAAAATATGGCAAGACTACAAATTTTAACTGGGGGCAAATCATAATTTTTTTAAATGAGGCAAACTCATAATTTTAAACTGAGGGCAAATTTGTAATTTTAAGCTGGGGAAAAACCAAAATATGTTTTGAATTGGGGCAAAATCATAGTTTTAAACTAAGGGCAAAATCATAATTTTAAGCCGGTGACAAAAGCATAATTTTATTTTGCACTGAGGACAAAAGCGTAATTTTGAACTCAGGACGAAATCGTAATTTTTAAAAAGGGGGCAAAATCATATTTTTGAACTGAGAGCAAAATCGTAATTTTGAGCTCGGGAAAAAAACTAAAACAATGACAAGACTACAAATTTTAACTAGGGAAAATTGTAATTGTTTAAATGAGGGCAAACTCACTATTTTAAACTGAAGGCAAATTCGTAATCTTGAGCTGGGGGGTAAAACCATAATTTTATTTTGAACCGGGACAAAATCATAGTTTTAAACTAAGGGTAAAATCATAATTTTTAGCTGGACAAAAAGCCTAATTTTATTCTGAACTGAGGACAAAATCGTAATTTTGAACTCAAATATAAATAACGAAATCCAAAAAAGCAAAAAAATATATTGGTGGCTAACCGCCCAAAGCCACCACTTAGGGCACAGAACTATTGCCCCTCATGCTATTTGTAATATAGAAGATTACAATAGATTTCCTTTAGTTTTAATAGTTACCGTTACATTTTTTTTTTTTGTAAAACTCATTACACTTTAGCTCCTTTAGCATTAACCATGTTAAAATTTTAAGTTAAGTATGACATGTGTCTTGTGCATGAAGCCATGAAGGTAATTTGCTCATTTTATCCATATATTTAAAAAGTTATATTAAATATAAAACATGAAAAATAAATAAAACATATAAACACCTTGTTCTCTCTCTAAATACCATCTCTCTCACTTTTTAATCCCAAACACCCCTAAGTCCCAAATTCTCATCCGATACTTCCAACAAATCATTTACACCCCACTTGTAGTGTGCACATATAATGTATATATGTGTGAGCCCTCGGGGAGCAAAAGTGAAATTGCACTAATTTTAATATTATTTTATTAATTTCGTGAAAGTAACGTTAAAAGTGGGGGACGGTTAATCATGCATCATGTAGTGGCGTTGATAGACTAAAGACAAGGTGCATGCACTAATCGGCCTTTGTCTTAGTTGCTGAGTGTTATGTGCCTTATGTCAAAGGCTTGATGCAAAACTACTATGGAGTCGGGGGTCTCACCGGAAGCAGCCTCTCTATTCCTACGGGGTAGAGATAAGGTTGTCTACATCTTACCTTTCTCAGACCCTACCTTAGCTTTGCTATTGGTGGGATTTACTGAGTATGATGATGATGATAAGTATCAGAGCCATAATATTCACCTAAATCTATGATCTTCAGCAACTACTCATTCGATCGCACACTTATGATCACATATTAATTATTACGAGAGCATAGCGATGGAAGATATATAGAGAGAGAAAGTATTTGAAAGAGAGAGAAACAGTGGAAGAGGAACGCCGGCCATTGCGAGAGTAGAGCGATGGAAGAGGCGCCACCATGGCCTCCGACCGGCCTCTTCAACTCGGTAAACCATTTCGCCGGTGAAGATGATGATAGTGGTGTAGGTTGTTGGTGACAACAGTGACATCGGCGATGACTATTAGGGTTTTCGAGGGAGACGTTGACAAGCGGTGGCGATGGTAATTAGTTAGGGTGTAGATTCACCTTGAATCCAGCCAAATTCATTGGAAGTAGATTCACACCGAACTTATGTCCTAATAATTCTATCTCTCCTTTTTGAAGTACATCGCAAATGTCGGTGGAGTTTCCTTCTCCCGTTTCTACCGTACAAGCTTGACTAAGCTTAGCTAACAGTTGATTAAGTGCTTGATAGAATGTAATATTTATAAAACTTTGAATTCCGCCAGAGTCGAATAACACTTTCGCGTAGATGTTATGAACAGGAAACATACTAGAGATCACGTCGGGAATCAGAGCTGCCTCTTACGCTATAAGTACAAATATTCGTGCGTTCTTCTTAGATCCATCAGTAGTCTTTGTCCTGTTGTCAGGTATTTTTGTCAGCTTTAGGTAATATGGACGAAGCCTTTAAGGGGCACGCGACCCCCCGAACTTATGATCATCCAAGCAATACCTATAATTATTTCATGAAAGACATCATCAAACTATTGTTTTTGTCATCAAACAAATTATTTCATTTGTTTTAGAAAACCATATTAAAACATCTCATTAGGTGGAGGGGTATGGTCTCAAAAAGCCGCGCAGACCAATCAAGTCGCGCGCGAGACCATACTCCTACTACATTAATCTGACAAACCTACAGACCCTGTGTCGACTAAATAGGTAAAACCTAGGTCGCGCGCGAGGCTCAAGCAAGGTTAAAGCTCAGATTCTACACTTAGCATCCTGGATGAAAACCCTCACTTCCTAGACCTTGCGCCGGCTATATGGATGTGCTCCAGAGGCCGCGCGAGGGCAGGAGCGCATGTTCATCCTTGATAACACGAAAGGTACGAGTGGCAGAGAAATGGGCCAATCAGTGTCCAACAGGCTGTATCCTAGCGTGCTCCACGATCAACAATCATGCAGAAGACAAGAAGGTACACAAGGACGCCTACGTGGCACCAATCAGGGGGGCGGCGACACCTGCCCCATGATCTCCACTCACTTGCTGATGTCAGGGAGACAACAAGGACGATAACCAGGACACGTGGCTCCACTCAGGGTGCGCCAACTCCATAAACCTTCTAGAAACACTAACGGTCATGACAAAAGGGACAAGAAGGATATTCCTTGTTGTCGACTCTAGGCCCAAGGCCCATCAGCTCATCTCCTTCTACACTACTCCGGTTATAAATGTACAGGTTAATGATTATTCTGTTCTCTGCTCTCTCACTTTAATCACACACTTATTCCCTCAAAACATATACTTATTCTCACGCCGGAGGTGGTTAAGAGGAGAACCCCCCTATTTTCCTCCTCTTAACGAGCTTAACGTTGTGTAGTGTTTTGCAGGGAGATCTAGGAGCCAGCTCAGGAAAGATTTAGAATATTAACCTTTATGGTTGAAACATAAACCAAACTAATCCTTAAAATTAGTTCCGTGTTTCTTCATTTATAACACATAAACATAAATTAACAAGAAAGGGATTAAAGGTTACCAGTAGCACTAGTCTAGGGATTATGAACAAGAATATGAATGGAGGTTTTCTCTTGTGTTTTGAGGTGCTAGCTCCAAGTTATGCTCTAAGCCTTCTAAAAGAACCTCAAAACATGAAGGTGTGTAGTTTTGTTGAAAAAAAATGGAAGATGGTTTTGTGTGTGTGGGCGTGAGATATGGAGTGAAAAAAAAGGAATTGTGATTATTCAAAATGAGAAGGAAAGAGTGTATGAATAATAGTGAGTCTTGTGAACATCATATTGCAAACCCACGTTCCCAAGACATGCAAAAGGAGTCTTACAAACTACAAAAACATGATGAGGAGTACGGGGGTAGGGTTGCGGCTGAATTAGGAGGAAAGAGAGGGGTAATCAATCATGTGTGGTTTTTGACTATAGTGTTCTACTTAGGTGTTTAGGGTGTAATCAAGGCTAAACAAAACTTAATTGGGGAGGTTTAAGCCTTTTTATAATCTATATATATTAATAAATGAGATGATTTGGGCCATGGTGGAGCCATTTTGCTTATGTGGCATTCATTGGTTTAGTGGAGGTTGATTTTGGGAGAGAATTTGTCTAATTAACTCTACACAAACCAGATTTCACAATACACAAACCAAAAAAAGAAGTGGGACACAGGATCTGGCAATTTTCGGGTCTGATGTACCCGGTTTTTTAACCCGCCTATAAAAACAATCTAGTTAACCTATTTCTCTCATAAGCCTCATTTTCTGTGTCACTGTGTGCAACCTACGAAACCCTAACCCGTCTTCTGCCACCACAGATTCTTCCATAGCATTCTTCTTCATTCAATCGCTCTATTGGAGAAATCAGTCTTCTACGACAACTTACTGTGAGCATCTCTCGATTCTTGGATACAATTCTTCCTCATAGAGTTTCTTTCGAATTGTAGGTGATGTATGTTCTTTACAAAGATTTTATTTTTTTAATTTTTTGGTATGAACAAACAAATCGTCAGATGTATTGGGTTTTTTGAATCCTTTAATAAAATCTCGCTAAATTACTATGTTGCCTATTGATTTTGTTATCATATTGTCTATTTTTCAGATTAGGGTTTTTGAAATCTCTACTAATGAAATCTGCAACTGAGGTGTTACATATCTCCCACAGTTAAATTATGATTTCTCTTTATTTATTAGTTTAGGGTTCTACTTTATCTTATTCAGATTTTGGTTATATATTCTATTAACTCTTTATTTTTCAGATTTGGCTTGGCCGTCATTCAGATCTAAGGTTATTTTAGGGCTTTGGATTCATGCAATGCAGTGCTCATTTGGCTTCTTTAATTTGTTTGATTATACTGTCATTGATATCATAGTGAGTATGCTAAGTGTTAACTTTCATTTTTATAAATATATTACTTATTTGATTTGGGTTTGTTTTGGATGAAACATACTTCTATTACCTTATCGTGATTTATTGGAGAATGATGCAGGCTGTTAGCTTTTATCGGATAGAGAATTCTATGCCATTTGATTTATGTCAAGGTATGATTTTTATTTATGCATCATTCGTCTCTAATTTCATTTATACCATCATTCACCGATTTCATCTTTTTAATCTTGAAGGTTTTGCTTTTATTGATGGTGGTATTTACAAAGGTATGTGATTATGATGTTAAGTTAATGTTAATCATTTCTTGATCTTTCACAATAGTATATTTTCCTTCGGTATAAGTATGTTGGTGTTGATTTTTATACATTGTTTTTCTTGATTGCAGAAATCAAGTTCGTCTACTAGGTATGTTTTTGCTTTTGTGTTTATCTTAATCTAATCTTATATTAGTTGTTTCTATTAGATCCAGTTATAAAATTTGCAGGTATGATGTTTGTGTTCTATATTTATGTGTTCAGCATTTATCCAAGTTATTACTAATGTTTGTTTTTGGTTTTTTTATGGTGAAGATCTGATATAACAATCGAACGATGATTATTCATTCGGCACAACTTTTTTCCATCTTAAATCTAATGAACGTAAGATCTTTAGTGATTTGTGTTTCAGATTCTACGATTCCTTTCTTCATCGATTATGGTTTTTTTTTTCAAAAATCGCGATTAAATGTTTTGAAATCACGATTCCTGATTTAACGTAGCTCCAGGAAATACCGTTTAAATCCCACAGATGTCACTATTTTTTATTAATCTCACTATTTATTAACTTATTGTCATTGTCTCATTTATATTTTTCTAATTTCTTCAAATATTATATACATCTAGACAGTTTGGCCGAGTGGTCTAAGGCGCCAGATTTAGGCTCTGGTCCGAAATGGCGTGGCTTCAAATCCCACAGCTGTCATTATTTTTCATATTCATTGGTTGTTTTTAGTTGTGTTTTATATCAAGTGGGTCAAAATGAAAAAGTTTAGTTGGAAGTTAACTATGGCATTATTGATATATGTGGTTATTATTAGGCATACAAGAAGTAGATTACCACATGATGGCGTTACGATCTTGGTCGCAAGAGGAACTTTGAACTGGTTATCTTGACATTATTGAAGCTTATGCCACATATTTGGTCAATGGTCAAACATTTATTTTCAGTTATATATCCTGGACATGTGTTAATATTTTCATTGAATTGAGGGAGTGTTATGTTTGTAACCATCAAATCTTTTAGCCTATGTGTTTGAATTTATCTTTCACCATTTTTAAAAACTGAATCCGAAGAAAGAGTCACTGTTTGACTACAAAAGGTCAACTGTCGTGCTACCAAAACTATTTGTCAAAGGTCTAAAATAGATCGTTTATAGTGATAACAATAAGTTAAAAAGTAACTTCATGTTAGTTTTATTCATTTTGTTTGGTTGTTTTAGTTCGGGAGTTTTTTTATTAAGTTAGCGCAAGTCATATATAGGTTGTTGTAAGTCATACGTTAGTAACGTTTTAAAGGATAGCCCACAGGTAATGCATTCTCAACTTTGTGTTGTGTAGGATCGTTTGCACGACCAAAACGAGTCGTTCAGAAGAGTTCTAATCAATACGAGAGGCGGAAACAAATGTATCGACTTTGTAACAGCTTGATATACACTCTCAATTGTCTTGTTTATTGATATAGCAACGTTTTACAGCCTGGAAACACTTCGGCAGCACCTCGGCACCGGAATCAGATCGTTTACAAACGAAATGACAGGACAGGTATTTATAGGCACACCATTTCGCGTGGAATGGGCTTCACACGAAATGGAATTTCGTACGAAATGGATTCATCATTTCGTGCGAAATGGCCAACTTCATTTCGTACGAAATGGATATGTTCCATTTCGTGCGAAGTGGCCTCATCCTATATGTTTCTCATTTTCTCGTAAAACGTGCCCTGATCTATCTAATCTATTACAAGACTCGATACAAGACGAAGTCAACAGACATACGCACCAACATGTTGATTTTACACCTTGATTTTGTGAACATGAGAACATTGAGGGTCCATAGCTAATGGAGCGGAAGAGCAGTATACGAGTGAGTTCGAGAAGAGGGTATAGACTTTGAAGATGGAAGTGACTACGCAGAGATCTTTGCGCAGGTTATGAAGTGGGAACAAAATAAAAGTGGGAACAATCCGCTCATCACTTCTTATGTTTCTAAATGTTTCTTTGGATAATCGATTGAGTATCTCAGTGAAGAAACACTGACCTTCACGGTAGTATCCAACTAGGACTTCAACTCTTGGCGATCCGAACTGCTAACTGCAAAACAGAACACCGTTAGGACTCGTTACAGGAATGGGGTTATTCCTGTAACCACCATTCGGCGTGAGAATAAGTCTCGGTTTGGGAGAAAGTATAAGTGAGTAGAGAAGAGAAGGTGAATGAGAACAAGATGAACATACCTTAGATGTTTTCCCTTATTTATAGTTTACCATTAGGGTTTCTCCTAACTTGGGATGGGCTCCGATAAGTTAGGGATTTACACAATGTTCCCAAAAGAAAAGGGGATTTGGTTACGTGATTTATCCATGCAGAATAGAATATTCTGGATTAAATGTTTACAATTAATTATTTATAATAAATCATAGGTAATGACTGGGTCGGGTTGGCCGATTCGGGTCATACCTCGTCATGTCCCCCCAGTCTAAAGTTATGAAATGAAATTCATGAAATCGGACTAAAAAAGGAAAAGTCAAGCCTTCCCCCTTTGAGTATTAGTTTCTCGAGTGGGGTACCTTTGCGTTTTTTGAAAAAAATGGCGGTGATGGGAAAGGATGTGATAGTTAAATCATCATTGAGATGACAACTATCACCACCCTGCTCTGACGCGTGTTCCCATCCGTTTGTCTTTTCGAATTCGAAAGGTTGCCATTTCCGTATAAATAGAGTTCCTCTTTAGGGATTTTAAACTTCAATTTCTTATTTGTGCACAACCGCTTCCTTCCGTTTCTTGAACCGCAAAATGGCCTCCAAGACCGGCGAATCGTCTTCCTCTGCCCCGACAAGTTCTGATGCCCTGTATATCAAGTGGGGGCAGACTTCGTTCAATAATCTTCTCCAAGATTACAATATTAGGGCCGAGTGGAATCCGGTGTTACCGTCAAAAACAGACACAACCTTTCCATTAAAGCAAGGTAAAATTACCCTGTTTAGTGACTTCTTCAAGTTCTGCAACTTCCGACTACCGATGACGAAGTTCTGCAAATTGGTCCTTGACCATTATCCCATCCATATTTCCCAACTGCATCCCTTAGGGTTGGTGAAACTCCGATAATTTGAGTTTGCCTGTATCGCCCTAGGGCACATTCCAGAACTCATTGTTTTTAGGGCTTTTTTCGTCCTTGTATGGAAATCCCCCTTTTTTTACCTTTGATAGGAGGGATACCGAGGTATCTTGTTTGAGAGACATTCCTACCAGTTCAAGGGACACGGATTGGAAGAAAAAGTTCTTTTACATTGATGCCACTGTCATCCCCGGAGAGATGCAGTGGAGGGAAATGGGGTTAAAAGACAAAGTTAAAGATGAGGCTCCCCCTAAAGATGCCTATGTGTCCAATGCCCTGTATACTAAGCTATGTGAGCACCCGTCTGAGTGTACGGTAATCCCGAAGGGGGCGTTGGTGATGGCGGGCATGAGCCTTTCATGGTGTGATATAAAGCTGTATCCTTCTTTCCGGAGGGAGGATGAAGGTACGTAAGTTGTGGCTTTGCAATTGTTTTGCCTGCTGTACATATTGATACGTGTGTAATTCATAGGTGAATGGAGCTTGTTCGACTTTGTGGATCCTCCACGGCATGCTGCCTTAAAGGCTGCGGACCGCGTACTTGGTGAACAGGAGCCAGATGTCCTGAAGATCCATTTGGAGCAATTTTTGTTACCGGCGGTACCGGCGGACCCCACTGCTTATATTACAGTACCTCCCCCTAGTGGAGGAAGAAATGTAGTTGCCATAGAGAAAAAACCTATCAAGGTGAAGATCACCGGGAGGAAGTACATAGCTGTGGGGACGGATGCTTCGTCGGTGAGCGTGACCACATCCACTGGTGGTGTTGCTGAGCTGTCAAGTCCAACGCATGTGTCGAAAAAACGAAAGGTTGTCCCCGCTCTTACTGCTTTCGAGGCTATTCAAGCCGCTCATATCATACCTACCGGTAAGTAGCCTTTACCTGTGAGTGTTATCATAGACTTGACATCATATGTTCACGGAGATCTTAATTTTACACAGGTCCTGATGCAGGGGTTCATGTTGAGAACGTATCATCTGCCCCGTTAGCATCTATGGGAACCATCCCGTCTGCTGCTGGCAAACCTAGCCTCTCCGATCTTATATCACAGGCAAGTTCTATCACTGCGGTTTTGTCCTATGCCGCCACCCATGCCTACCGTTGCTGTGGCTGTTACAACCAGTCCGGTGTCTACGCCTCTGCCATCAAGTGTAATTCCTTCTACTTTGTTCGATTCTCCTTTCAGCGTTTTTTCTGCAACTGAGAAAGAGACACCCACGGTCTTTGCTGCCCATGAGGCGATTAGTACCCAAGATGCCGCCCTAAGCGATGCCGGGGGTTCAAGCAGCGGCATCGCCGATGATGGAGCCCGTTTGGGTGATGACCTGTACTTGCCTACCATCAACTGGGATCCTAACATGCAAGATAAACGGTATCAACCTAAATGGAAAATATCCGAGTCCTCAAGACTGATCTTTCCACCAGTGATTCAGCACTGGATTGAGCGGGCTTATCCCCCGGCTGAGTCAGCGTATGTGGAAGGTTTAAACAATGAGAATTTGATGAATTCTACTATTGTAGATTCCGTTAGTCAGCCCCGGAGGCTTGCAGAGATCCGGCGTAGGTGGATGCATGACAATAACGAGCTCCACCAAGCACGAGCTGTTAATGAGGAGTTGAAGGATGAAAAGGATCGTCTGTAGAGTCAGCTCCAAGCCGCTGGATTAGGGGAGAGCAAATTTGTATCTGAGAAAAACAAAGCGGAGGATGATCTGAAACGGGTGACTGCCAACCTAGCTGAGGAGTGGATAATATGGACTCGTGATATAGCGGAGAAGGACCGGGTCCTTGCTCATGCTAAAAACGTACAGGAGGAACTGGAGCGTAAAGCCATTACCAAAGCCCAGAAGGTGAGATCTGAAATGTCCGCTCAAGTGGAAAGATTTCGAATTGATACTGACTTTGTGTCTCAGGTGCAGGAGCGGTACCAGGCTCTGACGGTTGAGGTGGAAACTTCCCATGCTAAGGTTCAAGCCAAACAAGCTGAGTTGGAGGAGCGAGAGGACCAGCTTGGGAAATTGCAGCAACAATGTGACTCCCTGGCTACTTAAAAGAACAAACTTAGTCAATCCTCCGTCGCCGATCAGGCGCGCCTTAAAGAGGCAGAGAATGCACTGGAGCGGTCAAACGCCGAGGTGGACAGCTTAACTAGCCAACTGGCTGCATTGCGGGGTGACAGGAATTGGCTGATAACCAACGGCCTGGTTGGGGCATTCGAGTATCTTCGTCAATCGGGGTCTTTTACGGCGTTGCTAGACCGCCTTTCCGCCACCGCTTACCAGTCTGGTCATCATGATGGTGTGTACACAGGCTATCATGAGTGCCAGCAATCAGGTAGGATTACCCCCGAGTTCCATGCGGCGAGGGGTAAGCTTCAGGGAGATATGGCGGATGCCTTAGAGGCTGTATGCAACGATTCATTACCTGCTTATGCTAATTTAACAAGACACGTTGCTGAGGATGGCGTGGATGCCCTACGCCTGATGTTGGAGCCAGTTGAAGAATCGGAAGAAGAATGAGTGTTTTCATTTACAGTTGTTATGTACACTGCTTATGCTAATTTAACAAGACAAGTGCTGCTGTTCTATCAGCTGATGCTTTAATGAAGGCTTTTGTCACACCCCCAAAAACCACACACGGAGTACCACCGCTTGGAGGCGTGACATGACCAGGATCAAGCCACCAATCATATTGAACATTGCAAGTATTAATTAAAATTCAACCCATCAATATAAAAGGTGGTCAAAACCAAACACAGTTAAAGTATAGGGGAAGCATAGTTGTGAAAACCCAAACATGAGTAAAAGTTCATAAGGTGTAAATGTTTAACATGGAACTCAACAGTCCATGTTCCCACAACGCTCGTGCCTCCCGTGCAAGCTCCATGAGTACCTATTGTCCTGCAAGGCATGTAACAGAGAGTCAACAACTAGTTGAGCGAGTTCACAGTAAGCAAGTTCGTAATAGTAAGTACGTTGCATCACCATGCGTTAGTAACTAAGTCAATTGTATGTTCATTTAGTGGGGGCTTCCCATGTGTGTGTGTACTAGACTAGAGGTAACCATAAGTGTTCTTCTTAACCCGAGAACAGTAGTACGTACGAGGTTTACGTAGGTTTTACGTAAGCGTCCTTCTTCATCCGAGGACAGTGGTACGCGGGGGTTTACGTAGGTTTTACGTAAGTGCCTGTCACAACCCGAGGCAGTAGTGAGTATTAGTTTACGTAGGTTTTACGTAAGTGTCCTTCGCAACCTGAGGACAATGATAGGTACGAGTATACATAGGTTTTACATATGGGTCCTTCTCATCCGAGGACGATGGTATATAGTCTAGTAACAGTGTAAGTACAAGTAATCGTTCAATCCCTTTATTCAAACCCATTCCCAACCCCGGGAATCCCATGCCTTGGTAAGAGTGTGAACTCACCTTGGTTTGCTCGGCAGATACACAGATAAGTTAATCAAGCTATTTGGTGGTCAACCACGTCCTACCATGGTTATCATACAAGTCAGGTTCGTATTAAAGTAGTGCACGCATGTTTTCTACACATATTCCATCTAGTTGCATACAAGTATTGATCATGGCATACACGTACAATCATGGCACTTCAACCACAATACGAGTTCAACAGTACAGTCACGTAAATAAACGAAGTCTAAGTATGCGGCCCAAATAGTTGGGCTCGTAATAGTGTGCAAGTCCAAAACAGTGTGCACGTGTATATGGTCTCGAGTCGAGACTAGAGATCCCGAGTCGAGACTATACGGTCTCGAGTTGTAGCCTACGAGTTCTAGAGTCGCAACTGAGGAGGTCTCGGGTCATACGTACATCACTCGAGACTAGGCGGTCTCGAGTCGCAACCAAACTCGCAACCATGATCTCGAGTCATGTTGTTTGTGTGCTGGTGAGGTGTGGTCTCGAGTCGAGACTATGCGGTCTCGGCTCGCAACCCGCGTCCAGATTAATTACGCAACAACCTTCCAAATCTCCAGCCCATTATTCCCGTAACATCAGCAAACAACTTTGGCAGTTTCAATTCAGATCAAACAACAATTAATTCAGTAATCATGCATAATTATTCAACCCTATTATTCATCCTTTAATCAAGAACCATAGCAATCGGATCAAGTAGTTTAACTTCATGCACTTCTATGAACATTTACACCAACTAAATCATGTCTAGCCCTTAATCATATGATCATCATGAACTACTAAAACTCTTGATCAATCAGTTACATTCACATGTAAATCGATTTGCATAAACACTATCTTATTAACATCATATCACATATTAATATTACAGTCAAGCACATGTTCTGAATCTTCTAGCATGCACCCTAGTTTGTCACATGGTATCAAAACATCAAAGATCATATAACCAAGCAATAGCAAAATACTAACCGAAAGTGTGAAGTGGTTAACTAGATCAAGATGGAAGCCGTGATCTGTAGGCTTCGATGGGGAGGAGACTGCCGTCGGGTTTCCAAGAGAAGAGGAAGAGCTTAGGGTTTGGTGTGTGTTCTAGTTTTGCAAGATATGAGAAAACTAAACCTCCCTAAGGTTTCATGTATGTGTAATGGGTGAGTGGGCCGAACCCATCTTTGGGTTGCCTTTTGGTCTCGAGTCAAGTATAGTGATAGTGGGCCGAGAAGCGTGCGAGAGAAAAGGAATAAAGTGCGGCCCAAAGACTTGTGCGACCGGTTCGAGTACATAATAACACATAACATAACACACATTCATTCAATTAATAAGGTTTCATGTAATCACATAATGTTACACAGAGATAGGTTCGAAATACGAGTTGTCACATTATCCCCAAGTTGAAAGAAATTTCGTCCCGAAATTTGGTACGTACTCACCGAGGAAGCTAGTTAAGTTGCATGGTTTTCCTGGGGTGTCACATCCTCCCCCCGTTGATCTGGAATTTCGTCCCGAAATTCCGTGGTAGCTTCAGCCTCAGTAGTAGTTGTACTGTTTGCGAACAATTGGGGATACTTTTGTTTCATTTGGTCTTCGCGTTCCCAGGTGAACTCTGGGCCACGACGAGAGTTCCAACGAACTCGTACAAGAGGTATTCTAGTGTGCTTGAGGACCTTGACATCCCGGTCCATGATTTCGACTGGTTCCTCGACGAATCGCAACTGTTCGTCGATAGTGAGCACCTTTAAAGGAACTATGAGGGTCTCATCTGACAGACACTTCTTCAGATTCGACACGTGGAAAACGTTGTGAACTGCACCGAGTTCTGCTGGTAGGTTTAGCTTGTAGGCCACTTTGCCTATTCTTTCTATGATTTCGAACGGTCTGACATACCGCGGATTGGGTTTGCCTCGTTTGCCAAAACGAACTACACCCTTCCAGGGTGAGACTTTGAGTAGCACTCGATCCCCAACCTGGAACTCGAGTGGTTTCCTGCGCTTATCAGCGTAACTTTTCTGACGGTCACGAGCCACCGCCATGCGTTGTCGTATCTGTGCAATCCGTTCAGTAGCATCAACTACCATTTCTGGACCTGTGATTTGACTATCCCCCACCTCTGCCCAACAGAGAGGTGACCGGCATTTACGTCCGTACAATGCCTCGAATGGAGCGGCTTGAATGCTGGTGTGGTAACTGTTATTATATGAAAACTCCACCAAAGGGAGATGTTTTTCCCAGCTGTTGCCGAAATCGATGACACACGCCCGAAGCATGTCTTCTAGCGTCTGGATAGTGCGCTCAGACTGCCCATCCGTCTGAGGGTGGTAAGCTGTGCTCATGTCTAATCGAGAGCCAAAAGATTTGTGCATTGCTTGCCATAGTTCTGAAGTAAATCGTGCATCTCGATCAGAGATAATAGAGGTCGGCACTCCGTGCCTAGAGACATCTTCCTTAAGATATACGTCTGCTAGAGTGGAGAACTTATCCGTTTCCTTAATAGCCAGGAATTGTGCAGACTTTGTGAGTCGATCCACGATCACCCAAATGGTATCGTTACCCCGCTGAGATCTAGGCAGGCCAGTAAAAAAGTCCATGGAAATTTCCTCCCATTTCCATTGTGGTATCTTGGGTTGCTGAAGTAGGCCTGATGGTTTCTGATATTCCGACTTGACTCTCGCACAAGTCAAGCACTTGCTAACGTATGTTGCTATGTGGGCCTTCATGCTAGGCCACCAATACGTGGTTCTGAGATCGTGGTAAATTTTATCCGAACCTGGATGTACCGAGTAGCGAGACTTATGTGCTTCATCCATTACAAGCTCGTGTAAGTTGCCATATAGTGGGACCCAAATACGCCCCGTTACATAATAGGCGCCGTCTTCCTTCTGTTCTAATCGTTGCCTTGAGCCACGTAAGGCTTCAGCCTTGACGTTTTCTGGTTTCAATGCTTCTACCTGAGCATTTCGTATCTGAGCAGGAAGACTAGACTGAATAGTAAGTTGTAGTGCTCGTACGCGCCTAGGCGTAGTATCCTTTCGACTGAGGGCGTCAGCCACAACATTCGCTTTGCCCGGATGGTACTTGATGGCAGATTCATAATCATTAAGTAGTTCAACCCATCGACGTTGACTCATGTTCAATTCCTTCTGCTTGAAGATATGCTCGAGACTCCTGTGATCGGTGTAGATAATGCACTTGGTACCGTACAGGTAATGTCGCCATATCTTAGGTGCAAAAACAACAGCTCCCAGCTCTAAATCGTGTGTAGTATAGTTCCGTTCATGAACCTTGAGTTGGCGCGAAGCATAAGCAATGACCTTGTCACACTGCATTAACACACATCCAAGACCCTGAATGGATGTGTCGCAATAAACCACGAAATCGTCTGTGCCCTCTGGCAATGAGAGAATAGGCGCACTGCAGAGCCTATCTTTTAAGTGCTGAAAAGCTGTTTCCTGTGTACTACCCCAACGGTAGGTGACACCCTTCTGTGTCAGTAGTGTAAGCGGCTGTGCAATCTTTGAGAAGTCTTTAATGAACCTTCTGTAGTAACCTGCCAAACCCAAGAATTGGCGTATTTCCGTTGGTGTACGTGGTGCAGGCCAGTTCCTGATCGAGTCTACCTTGGATGGATCCACATGAATCCCGTCCTTGTTTACCACGTGGCCTAGAAAATGGAATTCGCGAAGCTAGAAGTCGCATTTTGAAAACTTGGCGTATAACTGTTCTGTTCGAAGGAGCTTCAAAATAAGTCGCAAATGCTGCTTGTGTTCCTCCTGACTCTTGGAGTAGATCAGGATGTCATCGATGAAAACAATCACAAACTTGTCCAGGTAAGGTTTGCACACCCTGTTCATAAGATCCATAAAGACTGCCGGTGCGTTCGTTAGCCCGAATGGCATGAAAAGAAACTCGTAGTGGCCGTAGCGAGTTCTAAATGCTGTTTTGGAGACGTCTTCATCCCGGACTCTCAGCTGATGGTAGCCTGACCTCAGATCTATCTTTGAATAGTAGCTCGAGCCTTGCAGCTGGTCGAACAAGTCATCAATACGTGGAAGAGGATAGCGGTTCTTCACTGTCACCTTGTTCAGTTCGCGGTAATCTATGCACATACGGAAGGTACCGTCCTTCTTCTTTACCCCAAGGCGAAGAGCTAGGACGAATAAAACCCTTATCCAAGAGCTCTTGTAGTTGTTTAGACAGTTCTTCCAGTTCGGTTGGAGCTAAGCGATACGGTGCACGAGCTATTGGTGCTGCTCCTGGAGCTAGTTCAATCTGGAATTCGACCTGGCGATGAGGCGGTAGCCCAGGTAAATCTTCAGGGAACACCTGAGGGAAGTCGCGTACAACTGGGATATCCTCTAATCTCTTCTCTTTCATTGATGCATCAATAACAAGTGCCAAAATGGCAGTGTGCCCCTTTCGTACACACTTCTGGACCTTCAGGAAGGAGATGATGCCCACCACTGCACCACTCTTGTCGCCTTGAACTTCGAGAGGTTCTTGACCAGAACGAGGAATACGAACTATCTTCTCCTTGCATAAGATTTCTGCTTGTTGTTGGGATAACCAATCCATACCAATGGCGATGTCGAAACTACCAAAAGCTATGGGAATGAGATCGATAGAGAAAGTCTGACCAGCGAGGATAAGATTACAACCCTGAACTATGTGTGTGGCCTCTAGACTTTTACCGTTAGCTAACTCTACGACATGCTTAGTGTTCAGAAGTGTGGGTGTACGTTTGAGCATTTGACTAACTTTCAGAGACATATAACTGGTATCCGCACCCGAATCAAACAATACAGTAACATAAAAGTCGTCGAGAATAAACTTACCCATAACCACGTTAGGATCATTCCTGGCATCGCCCTGCCCCAGCACAAATGCACGACCCCTTGCGCCGTTGTTCCCATCATTGTTATTTCCCCCGTTGTTGTTTCCATTGCCTTGGTTATTGTTGTTGTTGTTCTGGTTTCGATTCGACTGGGGGCAGTGTCTCTTGAAGTGACCTTCAGCGCCACATTGAAAACATCCCTTGTTGCCCTGTTGCTGATTCTGCGGCATTTGTTGCTGCTGTTGATTCTGAGTTACAGGCCGTGGGCTCCTAAAATCCTTGGCCTCATGACCCATCTTGAGACACCTCTGACAACGACCCTTGTTGCACTGGCCACTGTGGTATCTGTTACAATTGTTGCACCTTGGGAGGTTTCCTCGATATCCACCCTGTCTTTGATTGCCCGAAGATTGCTGGCCAGGGCTCTGATAGTTGTCAGTCTTTCGCTGCTGCACCTGAGACTGAACTGAAGCTGAACCCTTGCTGGAATCCCCCTCCCATTTTCGCTTGTTGTCACTGGGAGTAGCAGGAGTAGCTGAAGTGGTAGCGACAGCAGTAGCGCTGATACGTTTAGGCAGCCTGTTCTGTTCCACTGCCTGATCCGTGAGGCGATGAGCAAGACGCTGAATATCCTGGATATTATCAAGGTTAGCCAATGTCACATGGCTCTGAATTTCTGGCGCTAGCCCCTTGAGATACAACTCAATGCGCTTGATTGGAGGGTCCACCATAGTTGGACACAAGATGGCCAGCTCGTTCGACCGTTTCGTATAAGCTTCAATTTCCGACCCTGTCATTTTCAGATGAAAGAGCTCCACTTCCAACTTGTGGATGTCATCACGTGTGCAGTATTCTCGTTTGATGAGTTCCTTGAAATCATTCCAAGGAGTGGCGTTAGCAGCTGCCAGCCCTAAAATCTGAACTTGCGCATTCCACCAAGTCAGCGCAATGCCTTCTAGAGTACCCGTGGCGTACTTCACCCTGCGAGCCTCAGGGCATTCACATATCTCAAATACGGACTCGAGCTTTTCAAACCAATGGAGGAGTCCGACTGCTCCTTCAGTGCCACTGAACATGCTTGGACGACAATCCATGAAATTCTTGAAAGTGCAAACAGGTGGCTGAGCGTGTTGACCTATTGTGTATAAGAATAGGACAAGGTTAAACACAAGAGTTGGTTTAGGAGTGTAGGATCTAATGATCCTAGAGTGAGTTTGCAACTGCAGGGTATACCTCCTGCTTGTGCGGCTGCAAGTGCCGCAGCAACTTGTTCGTTAATGAGAGCCGTCAACTGGGCTTGAGTCATGTTAATACGTCCAGCCATAATCTTCATAGCAAAGGTAATCATAGGTGAGAGAGGTTCGCGAAAAGTGCGGTGACAAAAGAGAGTAAGCACACAAGTGTTCTCAAGCAATAGTGGTTATGTGTATCTAAGCATACCATGAGCAAAGTTCTATGTAATCTAACAAGTAGGCAATAAAACATATACCATATTACCTAGAATGTTGAGTCTTGCACGTGGAGCGAGGCGTCGTTGTGGATCGTTGAGCACTGTACAGGTTATAGTCTGGTTTTAATAAAAACGTTTTCCCCATATTAAAACCAAGTTCGCTATAACCAATGGCTCTGATACTGATGTGTGTAAAATGCAACATATAAAACACATCAATTAAAGGCATAAAACTAACCCTTTTTAAGTACTAATGTTGGAAAAAGAGTGTTTTTGTCTTCCTTTTGTATTTTCAGGATGAAATGAGCTCAAAATCACAAAAGAAGCAAAAAGACCCCTAATTCTATCATAATTACAAGAAAAGGAACAAAAGCAAACTGCCCGGACCCTCAACGGCACCTCCCAAGACAAAGAGAAGAGAACAGATGTCTGAACACGCCCCGTGTCCAGTGAACACGGGGGCGTGCCCAGGAAGCAGCAGAAAAGACAAACCAGTAGAAGCTTCCATTGCTCACCACGGGGCCGTGCCCAGCGGACACGGGGGCGTGTTGAAAGTACAGCAGGCGCATTAATTGTAATTCGCAATTACAATTAATGAAGAGAGAGAATGTCAGACGGGCACGGGGCCGTGTTCAGCGAACACGGGGCCGTGTCCAGCGTTCTGTTCAGCCTATAAATAGAGGAGCTTGGCTTCATTCTCTCTCATCCCTTGGCACACCACCTCTCTCACACTTCATCCACCACCCACCACCACCATAACACCATCATCCACCACCATCATCCATTGTCCATCATAGAGTGTGTGAGTCGTCTCGGGATCCAAGATTGATCGTAAGAGTTCTTGACAATCAAGGCCATGTTTGCCTAAGTCTCTTACATCACTTGGTGAAGACAAGTGTTTAGTATAATACTTTTTATTTTTAATCTTTTGCACTTTTTATTTGGTTTTGTATTAATGACTTTAATAACTAGTTACTTATGTTGAAGGTGATCTTTCCTTATCGTTTGTCCGTGGTGTCTTGGCATTATTTTACTGTCTATATAAAATAAAAGATTTTCACCATTCATATCTCCACGGTCTATATGGAGGTATGTTGGCTACCTGGTCGGGGGTTAAGGGAACGGTTTGGTAAAGGTCTTGCCCTTGTTCAGCGTTTAGAGGTCCTGCTTGGGACCTGGGTCAAATTTAGTAGGATCTCCTTCAATGCCCATAGGTATTGGATGGCGGGGATCCAAACTCTTTGACCCCCTCATAAGCTAACTACTATTAATACTATAACCCGGCTATTTAGGACTGTATCCCTGCTGACTCAGACTACTTAGCCGAGGGTAACGTCACCGCCAAAAGCGGGGCCTACCATAATTTGCATTAATAACTTAATTCATTATCTTTCAATAATCCAACCCTTTAGGATTGTATCCTTGCTGACTCAAACTACTGGGTTGAGGGTAACGTCACCTCCGAAAAAGGGGCCTACTACAATAACTAAGATAATCTCTTAAACAAGTGCAAAAGTGCGAAAATAATCAAAGGTTATACTAATACACGTGTCGGATCCAAGTGATTCATCTTGTCTATCTGTTTTTATTTTATTTTATTTTTCAGCATTTAGTTAGTTTTTATTTTTCTTAGTTTAAAACATTTTTCTAACTTTTTGATTTGATTAGACGTTGAGGATAAACCGGTATTAAAAGCTCTTGTGTCCTTGGACGACCTCGGTATCTTACCAACACTATACTACGTCCACGATGGGTGCACTTGCCCATATGTGTGTTTAGTGTTAGTAAATATCGTGTTTTATAAATTTAAAACTTGGCTAAAAGTGTAAAAAGGGCTTAAATATATATCTAAAATTATATTACACTACACGCACATCAAGTTTTTGGCGCCGCTGCCGGGGACACAAGGATTTTAAGAAAGCTTAAAATCGACGGCCTAATCAGTTTTTCAAAACGCGCGCATTTTTCTGCATTTTAGTTTAGTTTTTGCATTTACAGTAGCTTGAACACGGGGCCGTGCTCGCTGAACACGCCCCCGTGCTGCATATTTTAGAGTAGATACCCAGATACAGAGTCTGACCACGGGGCCGTGTTCACTCAACACGCCCCCGTGCTCAAAGTGACCAGTTAATTTAATTAAAACGCCCAGATACAGTCCCTGAACACGGGGCCGTGTTCACCCAACACGGGGCCGTGTCCAGCTTCTGTTTCCGTCTTATTTTTGTTTTCTGGTCCCGAGACTCAGTTGTAGTCTGTTGAGTGATTCCTATGGATCAATACTCAAGAGATTACAACTACACCTATGATGAGGATGATTATAGGGGTAATTATTGCACTAATTGTCGTAATGCACACTCGGTTCAATATAATACTTCATATCAACCATCCAATTCATACAACCATTATGAGGAGCCCAGGTACGAGCCATCGACTTCATACACATCCTATGAAGACCAAAGGTATGAACCTCCTTCCTCATACTCGTATTTTGATGAACCAAGGTATGAGCCTTCATACTCATACTTTGAAGATTCAACATATGAGCCACCACCTTCATACACTTATTATGAGGAACCATGGCGTGAACAACCCACCTCATATGAGTACTATGAAGAACAAAGTTTCGACCCTTATCCATCATATACTTACAATGAAGAACAATGGTGTGAACCATCTACTTCATATGAGTACTATGAGGAACCAAGGATCGAACAACCGGATTCAAGCTTAGAGGATCCAAATTCTTTCAATCTCACCGAAGTAACCAATAGGATATTAGAACACATTAAAACTATCGAACGTTGCATAAAAGAATCTCGCGCAAGGGAAGAGGAATCCCGCGCGAGAGAAGAGTTAAAAAGTAATAATAACGTAGAGATAGTTGAAAATGTAAAAATGGAAGAACAAGAAAGTGAAAAACAGACACATGAGTTAAACAACGAAAATGGTGAGTCCGATAATGTTAAAATTCAAGAAGAGTCTAATTTAGAGGAAATTATTCTCTTGTCACCTACTTTCGAAAACAATTGTTTAATAACCCCTCAGGCTAAGTTTTTAAAAGAGTTAAACACTAGTGCTAAAATTGAAGAAATGGTAAGTGTTAAGTTAACTAATGATCAAACCTCGCTAATAAAAGAAGATCCTTTTGAAATTAACATCACACCGGTTCCATGTTTCTTTCAAAATTCGTTTATTAGTAATGTCACTATTGATAAAGATCTTTGTGTTAACATAATGCCCAACTACATTTTTGAAAAGTTAAGTATTAGTGATTTTACTCCACTTCAAATACCCATTTTTCTATCCGACCGAAAAGTAATGAAATCAATCGGTGTAGTCGAAGATATTTTGGTTCGAACAAATCAAATGGTAATCCCAACCGACTTCGTCATCTTAGATGATGCCCCCCTAGTCTTGGGAAAACCTTTTGTACAAACTCACAAAGCTTTGAAAAACCGGAAATTCAACAATCTAACTCTTCAATTAGGGGCATTCAAAAGGAGCATAGATCTTGAGCGCTCAATGAAATATCCTTTTGGCAACAATGACCCCCTAATTGAAGATGAAGCTGAACCACCTGATACAAACCACGAGGAAGACCACTTTGTCGACGAAGAGGTAGCCATAGAACAAACTTTTAAAGTTCTTGATCTAGATGAACCACAAAATAAGGTGTCTCCTAAAGACCCACCCATCGAGCTCAAAGAACTCCCTAAAGGTTTGGAATATGCTTTTCTAGGCAAAGATGGTAGTTTACCTGTAATTATTTCGTCTAAATTAACTAGCGTAGAAAAAGAAAAATTAGTTAACCTACTTAAAAAACACAAAAATGCGATCGCTTGGAAGCTTGTAGATATTAAGGGAATAAGTCCTTCCATGTGCACGCACAAAATTTTAATGAATGATGACTACAAAACAGTAATTCAACCACAACGAAGAGTGAACCCCAATGTTCAAGAAGTGGTTAAAAATGAAGTCATCAAACTACTCGACGCCGGACTAATCTACCCTATCTCCGATAGCCCGTGGGTAAGTCCCGTCCAAGTAGTCCCAAAGAAAGGAGGTATGACGGTAATAACTAACGAGAAAAATGAATTAATACCCACAAGAACCGTCACAGGATGGAGAGTCTGTATAGACTATAGGAGATTAAATGAAGCAACAAGGAAAGACCACTTTCCTTTGCCCTTCATTGATCAAATGTTAGAAAGATTATCCGGTCATAAATTTTATTGTTTCTTAGATGGTTTTTCAGGTTACTTTCAAATACCGATAGCACCAGAAGACCAAGAGAAAACAACTTTCACATGCCCCTACGGAACTTTTGCATATCGACGCATGCCATTCGGTCTATGTAATGCGCCTGCAACATTCCAACGTTGTATGGTCGCCATTTTCCATGATATGATTGAAAAAACCATGGAAGTCTTCATGGATGACTTTTCCATCTTTGGAGACTCATATGATCAATGCCTCGATAATCTTGAACGAATGCTATCCCGATGTGAGGAAACTAACCTCGCCCTTAATTGGGAAAAATGCCATTTCATGGTAACAGAGGGAATAGTACTCGGACATAAAATCTCAAGCGAAGGAATGGAAGTTGATCGAGCAAAAATCGAGACCATATCTCGATTACCTCCCCCATCCTCCGTGCGAGCAATCAGAAGTTTCCTAGGGCATGCCGGATTCTATAGAAGGTTTATCAAAGACTTTTCGAAAATTTCAAGACCTCTAACAAAATTGCTTGAAAAAGATGCACCCTTCATCTTTGACAAGGAATGCAATCAAGCATTTCTGACCCTCAAGGAAATGCTAGTCAATGCACCTATCATGATAGCGCCAGATTGGAAATTTCCCTTCGAAATCATGTGCGATGCAAGCGACTTTGCTGTTGGAGCAGTCTTGGGACAAAGAAAAGAAAAACATTTCCACCCAATCTATTATGCTAGTAAAACTCTAAATGATGCACAAGAAAATTATACAACTACAGAGAAAGAGTTACTAGCGGTGGTCTTTGCTTTTGATAAATTTCGTTCTTATCTTGTTCTTTCTAAAACAATAGTTTATACAGACCATGCAGCCATCAGGTACCTCTTCAAGAAGCAAGACGCAAAACCCCGTTTGATAAGGTGGATTCTACTCCTCCAGGAATTCGACATCGAAATCAAGGACAAAAGAGGAGCAGAAAACACTGCTGCAGATCACCTCTCACGCTTAGAAGACCCAGCTTTGGAGACAACCAGGGACGAGCAAATCAACGAAAAATTTCCCACGGAGTCCCTGGAAATGATGGAAAGCAGACAAGAACCATGGTATGCCGACTACGCTAATTTCTTAGCCAGCGGTATAGTCACCAAAGGATGGCCACATCATCAAAGAAAAAAATTCTTTGCTGATGTAAAGCATTACTTTTGGGAAGACCCCTATCTTTTCAAAATGTGTGCTGATCAACTCATCCGAAGGTGTGTCCATGGTAATGAAGCACAAAGAATACTCCGTCATTGTCATGAAGGTCCATACGGAGGACATCATGGTGCCTCAAGTACCGCGAGAAAGGTATTTGATTCTGGATTTTACTGGCCAACCATTTACAAGGATGCACAAAACCTTGTAAAGACATGTGATGCCTGCCAAAGATCAGGTAATATTTCTTCCAAAAACGAAATGCCCCAAAATGGCATTCTCGTTTGTGAAATCTTTGATGTGTGGGGACTCGATTTCATGGGACCTTTCCCGCCTTCAAAAGGAAACAAATATATACTTGTGGCGGTCGATTACTTGTCTAAATGGGCAGAGGCCGAAGCTCTTCCAACAAATGATGGAAGAGTAGTAGTAAAATTCCTAAAAAAATTGTTCTCACGTTTCGGCACACCAAAGGCATTAATAAGTGATAGAGGTACCCATTTTGTAATCATCAACTCGAAAAAATCTTAACAAGATATGGGGTCTATCACCGGGTCTCAACAGCATATCATCCTCAAACAAACGGGCAAGCCGAAGTGACTAATCGAGGTTTAAAACGAATACTTGAGAAAACCGTAGGGATAAATAAAAAAGAATGGGCTGACAAACTAGATGACGCTTTATGGGCTTTTCGAACCGCTTATAAAACCACTATAGGCACAACCCCATATAAACTCGTCTATGGAAAAAGTTGTCACTTGCCAGTAGAAATTGCTCACAAAGCCTACTGGGCAATTAAAAACGTAAACTTAGATTTGGAAGTTGCCGGTAAGAATCGATTTTGTCAAATAAACGAATTAGAAGAACTTAGGAATTATGCATATTCTA